>NC_057804.1:374167166-374467166 GCF_018294505.1 Triticum aestivum | reverse complement strand
CGGTAAAAGCAGAACGATACAAATAGTGCGATAAGCAAGGGACGGGACTATTTGACATGTCCCCCTCCAGAAGCGAGCTGTGGGATGATATCTAAAACAGGTATATTGCTCGTTATAGAGACCACCTGGACACTCGACGTAGCTTTCTGCTTCCCTGGCTGTTGCATCGTGTGTTCGGTGATTCTACTGCCGGACAGGGCTTCTTGAGAAAGGAGTCCTGAAAGTAAGAGAAAAAAACAATGACACAATTGGGAGCCCCTGGTGCTGTTGAGCCGCATTTTGGGCCTGCCGTGGTCGTGCCCCTCTGTAACGCCCCGGATTCGTTGCGCCAGGTGTCCGCCAGTTATTTGCCTTCGTTGCCATGTCATTTGCTTGCGTGTTGCATTTTACCATGTCATCATCTGCATTTCATCTGCATGTTTTTCAAAACTTGCATCCGTTCGGGTCCTCCTGGTTCTCTCCGTTATCCGTTCGGAGTCCAGACACACTCGCACACGCCCGCGGCACCGCCGAAATATTATTTTATAAGTGGCACAAAAATGTTCTTAGAATGGGTTGCAACTTGTCGTGCGGTCTTATTATAGTGTAGACAGGCCGCCTGCCAAGTTTCGTCGCATTCGGAGTCCGTTTGACTGCCCAACCATTAAACATAGCGGTACCGTTGCCGGTACCTTCGTCGGACATTTTCGGTATCCGGAAACAATTGTCGGGCTGCATTTATTCCCTCTGCTCTCAGCCCAACCCTCTCTTCACAGCCCACCTAGGCCTTCCTAACCCCCCCTCGCGTCCGGAACCGCCCGATCGAGATCGGAGGGCTCCAACACCCTCCTAAAACCAAACCCTAGCCATCCCTGCGTATATATGGACACCCTCCTTCCAAATTTGGCAGCCTACCCCTTCCCTAACCCAGCCGCAGCAATCCCCCCACCTCCTCGGGATCTCCGCCGCCTCCCACCTCCATTTCCACGCCACCCGCTCCAGCTCTGCCACTTGGCGCCGCCGCCGCCGCGCCCTGAGCCAACCGGGGACCTCCACGTCGCCCCAACACTCGCCTCCTCCAACCCGCGCCCTCCACGCGTCCCCATGGCCTTCCTCGCGCCGCCCAGGGCCCGGCCGGCCCATCCGAAGCCCGCCACAGACCGATCTGGGCCCGAGCACCCCGCGCCTCCCGCTCCCGTTCTGGATCGAGGGGAGGATCCCTCGACCCCGAGCCCTCGTCGCCGCCACCAGCCTCCACCGCCGCCGGTGCCCTCCGCCACTCCCAGGCCGTCCCTGCACCCTGGTCTCTTTCTTCTCCTTCCCCGTGCCCTCTCCCTCCTGACCGCTCTTGCCCTTTCATCGTCCGCAACAGGAAAACGCCATGGCCGCCCCTAAGCTCCGTCTGCGCCGTCGTTGCCCGGATCCGGCGCCGGCCAGCCGGATCCGCCCTGTCCCCACCTCGTCGGGCCTTCTCTGCAGTCCCTCGCCTCGCCGCCCCTTTGCCTCGCTCGCCGGAGCTCTACTCCAGGCGCCGCCCGCAGCTCTGCATCGAGCAAAGGACGAGCGCCTCGAGCCCGCTCGCCCGCGTTGACCGCGGCCACTCTGGCGCCTGGGCTAGCGCCTCCCCAAGGCCTAGTGCCCCTTCCCGGCCTACCTCTCCATCGCCTGGGCTTGGCCCATGGTGAGGCCACCCCGCCGACGCCCCTGTGTTTTTTTCCTCTTATTGGTCCAGCAGTTTCAGCCCATTCTTGTTTTTTTTCTGTCCAGCGATTTTAGTAATTATCCAGGAATTAATGTTTTACAGAAAACCCCCTGTTGTTCATGCATTTAATAACTCACAAAATATGCATCATATGTAAAAACTTCATACATGTAAAATGCTTAGAATTTTGCGTAGATTAATAATATGCCACTTTTATCCATGTTTAAAATGTTTAAAATGCTGTTTGCATTTATCTTTGCTAAATGCCATGTTAAAATGCTTTATTTCATAACTAATTAACCGTAGCTCCATTTTAAATAAACTTTATATGTAAATGGGGTGGAAAAATGCCTAGATTAACATGGTGCACTTTGTTTTACTGTTTAACAACTCTAAAATTGTGTTTAGGGCAGAACAGTACCAAATTCATAAATTAGACATGAGGTTTTTCCGGAATTGTTGTTTGTTGTTCCGGCCTCATTGAAACTTGCCTAGATAGTTAGTTTATTTATGCTTCACCTCTTGCCATGTTTAACAACATTTAATATTGTTTGGTAGCTTAAACGAGATCAAACTAAATAATTACTTGTGGTGTTTTGTCAATATGCAATTGGTTGCATATTGAGCTCCATTTAACTTGTAGTATTGTTTGGTTGCATTTGCCATGCCACGCCTCTTTAAACCGGACATGCATCATACTTATTTGTGCATCATACCATGTTTATGCTTGTGCATTTACCATGTTGTTTGCTTCTTTCCGGTATTGCTTCTTCTTGATAGTTCCGGTAACGTTGCGATTGTGAGGATTTGTTCGACTATGCCCATTCGTCTTCTTCATGGACTCGTTCTTCTTCCTAGCGGGATTTCAGGCAAGATGACCGCTACCCTGGATCTCACTACTATCATTGCTATGCTAGTTGCTTCGTTCTATCGCTATGCTGCGTTACCTATCTTTTGCTCATCAAGCCTCCCAAATTGCCATGAACCTCTAACCTTTGACACCCTTCCTAACAAACCGTTGCTTGGCTATGTTACCGCTTTGCTCAGCCCCTCTTATAGCATTGTTAGTTGCAGGTGAAGTTGAAGATTGCTCCATGGTGGACAGGGTTTTGGTTGGGATATCACAATATCTCTTATATTATTAATGCATCTATATATTTGGTAAAGGGTGGAAGACTCGGCCTTATGCCTGGTGTTTTGTTCCACTCTTGCCGCCCTAGTTTCCGTCATACCGGTGTTATGTTCCTGGATTTTGCGTTCCTTACGCGGTTGGGTGATTTATGGGACCCCCTTGACAGTTCGCTTTGAATAAAACTCCTCCAGCAAGGCCCAACCTTGGTTTTACCATTTGCCTCACCACCACCTATATTTCCCTTGGGAGTAATTAACCCAAGGGTCATCTTTATTTTAGCCCCCCCCCCCGGGCCAGTGCTTGTCTAAGTGTTGGTCCGAACCGGGCAGACTGCGGGGCCACCTCGGGGCAACTCGAGGGCTGGTTTTACTCGTAGGCTGACCTATCCGGTGTTGCCCTGAGAACGAGATATGTGCAGCTCCTATCGGGATTGTCGGCGCATCGGGCGGCTTTGCTGGTCTTGTTTTACCATTGTCGAAATGTCTTGTAAACCGGGATTCCGAGTCTGATCGGGTCTTCCTGGGAGAAGGTATATCCTTCGTTGATCGCGAGAGCTTATCATGGGCTAAGTTGGGACACCCCTGCAGGGTATAATCTTTCGAAAGCCATGCCTGCGGTTATAGGCAGATGGGAATTTGTTAATGTCCGATTGTAGATAACTTGACACCAGATCCGAATTAAAATGCATCAACCGTGTATGTAGCCGTGATGGTCTCTTCTCGGCGGAGTCCGGGAAGTGAACACGGTCTTTGGGTTATGTTTGACGTAAGTAGGAGTTCAGGATCACTTCTTGATCATTGCTAGTTTCACGACCGTTCCGCTTGCTCTCTTCTCGCTCTTATTTGCGTATGTTAGCCACCATATATGCTTAGTCGCTGCTGCAGCCTCACCACTTTACCCCTTCCTTCTCTTTAAGCTTTCCTAGTCTTGATACCCATGGTAATGGGATTGCTGAGTCCTCGTGGCTCACAGATTACTACAACAACAGTTGCAGGTACAGGTTATGCGATGATCATGACGCGAGAGTGATGTTTGCTTGTCTTGGAGTTCTTCTTCTGCTTCTTCTTTGATCAGGGGATAGGTTCCAGGTCGGCAGCCTGGGCTAGCAGGGTGGATGTCATTTGAGTTTCTGTTTGTGTTTCATCCGTAGTCGGATGATGCTCTTTTGTATTGTGATGTTGTATTCGTGTGGCATTGTATGCCTCTTGTATGCATCCCCATCTATTATGTAATGTTGATGTAATGATATCCACCTTGTAAAAGCGTTTCAATATGCGATTCTATCCTTGGTGGGACCTTCAAGTCTCTTTAGGATAGTATCGCATATCGGGCGTAACAAGTTGGTATCAGAGCCTCGACCGACCATAGGAGCCCCCTTGATTGTTGGCCGTTGTTGAGTCTAGAAAAAAAACTATTTTTGAGTCTTAGGATTATATATATCGGAGAGTAGGATTCTTTTTACTCCTCAGCCCCTTCATCGCTCTGGTGAGGACTCTTGACGTAGATGTTTTGTCTTTCCTCTCCTCAAATTTCACTAAAAAAAATTTAGGATCACGCGGGTATCTTGGAATCGTTCCGATGGTTTTGTGACGAGAACATTGTTTTTGGTGCCTCCTGTCTATTATGTGGCTTTGACCCGGGGAGTTGAGCTCCGAGGTGTTGTTGTCACAATTTTATCGTTGCAGTTCTGGAATACCTGAGTTTTGCCGACATCGAAAATCTCTTTTATGCAGTTGTTGGTGAGATAACCTCGACGTCACCCAATACTGGGGAGTTCGGGAGTATTGCCATAGCTCGTATAACGGATGCTTTTCGAAGGTTGAGGTACACGATTTCCAGAGTTTTCTTGGTTATGTGTTGACGGATGGATACAGCTTGGATGTAGGTATTGTTAGTTTGGGTGAGATATATTGCTTCCCCTGTATCCCCAACACCAGATTGCATAACCAGAAAGTTTCGGGAGTTTATAGGTGGGAATTCAAGTAGCTCTAGCTTTATCTTTCCAACAGACACTTGATACGACATGGGGTCTATCATATGTTTGTTCCGGCTTATTCTGCAAGCCAAATCCTTTGTATTGTTTTATTTGTGGTATTCGAGTTGCTTCGAAGTCAAATGTTGAATCCATACCTTTCCTAAACGGTGTTCTCATATTGCTTTGTGAATACTAATCCTTTTGATCATTGAGGTTGTCATGTTAATCCTTTTCCAACTGGTGCGCTTCTCTTCGAGATGATCCCATCATTCTCCCCATCCGCAAGATCAATTCTAAGTTTTCTCAACGGTGTTTGTTTCGTTCATCCCAAGTTGCCTTTGTTTTCCCGCCCTCCCACCCTTTTCTACAAGGACTCATATATTTTAATTAAGTATCCATTTACTCATGTGAAGTCTCTTCATTCTTTTCAATCAATGTTCTGATCCGGTGATCCCTTGTGAAGATGCTCATGAGCTTCAAGTTCATCGTCCTTCATTGTTGTTTCTTCTCCAGTGGATTAATTCCAAGCTTTCAGTGTTGATCATATTCTTTTCCTCGTGTCAAATGCTTTTTCATACCGGTGCACCTCTTAATCTTTCATTTCTCGCTATTCATTTGTCCTGGAGTGCTGAAGATAATTCACAAGACTTGTGTTTCCATTCTCAATCCGTTCAAGATATTTTGAGGTTGTTATCTCATTCAAGCCATTTAATTCAACTGGTGCAATCCCCCCTTTCAATCAATCGTTCAACGGTGTATATTTTGAGTGGGCCCTAACCCACAGGTCTTTTCCCAGGATCTTACCTGACTCTTCGAATTATGAGGAGTGATTCTCAAATTCATTTGAAAGTTTGACATAAAAATGAATTCTCATCAGTTATATGCCTTCTCCAAGGTCGTTTTCAAATTCTTTTAATCTTTGGCTCAACCTTTCCTCTTTTAATTCTCCCGGAGTATCTCAACAATTCATGGTGGTTCTCATATTCATTCTCAACATTTGAAGACCGAAGAAGGATTTCTCTTAAATCTTGGTCCATTCTCTTGAATATTCATGGTTCTGGCTTCATGCTATCCTCATAATTGTTTTGGTTGTGACAATTCTTTTCTTACCATCTGGAGCATTTCATGAGTTGTTTCCATTTCTTTCCTCCGAAGGCCATCATGTCATAATTCTTCATTCTCAGCGCGTAGCTATCATTCTCAAAATCTTACCGGTGAATCATTCTAATATCCTCTAAACAGTTCATGATCTCTTCGTTCTTAGGTAGCTAAATCCCCTCAAGTATCTTCATTCGTTTTCCAATTCTTCCGGGTGAATTGTGCCTTTGCTACTTTCATTCTCAATTCTTACGGTGGTTTGTTCAAGATTTCACTTCCTTCGTTATCATATCAAATATTCGTCGTTTCAAACCCCACCGGTGGTTCCATCAATACCTTCTCAAGTTTGTGCTATATCTCTTTTAATCCTTTCTATGGGAATAAGTGGTGTGCCAAATCCATTGCTTGTCATCAATTGAATTTGATGAAGGATACGCATACCGTAATTCTTATTATTGTTTCATCCAAGTGATCTAGTTTCTTCTTTCCAGAGTTATTCATCATGTCACATTTCTTGGTTCTAGTGATCATCTTTTCTTTCCGGAGTTCCAAGTTTTCCGCTTTATCATCGTCACGAAGCTCCATCTAAATCATCGCAAGGCTTCACCTTGTGTTTTCAACTTCTCTTTCGTTTTATCATCTTTTTATTACCGGAGTTCTTCATAGAGGCTCTACATGATGGTTGATCAAGGATTTCTTTCATTCTCATTTTTGTTCTTCAAGATTTCTCTCGGAGCTAAGATCCGCCAAGCTATACTCAAAAAATAAACATGGTGCTCAACACATGTCTTGTTTTGAGGAGTTCAAGTATTCTTCATCTTGCATTCCAAAGTGCAATTCTTTCTACCTTATCTTTTGAGGTGGTGTTATGTCACTCTTGACAATTTCCTTCATGTTTCATGATTCATATGTTGTCAAGAATGAGGTATTTTAAATCCATCATTTTCTCTTCGTTCAAGAGATCTTTTCGACCAATCAACTTCTTCGTTGCAGTTATCTTGGGTTATATTTAACCTAAAGCCTTCCCTAAGGAATGTTGCTATTGTGGTGCTTATCAATGATCCAAGTTTTTCTCCTATCCTCTCGGCGAAAGGAGTTATCATCTCCATGTTGACCTCAATCCAATCTATTGTTTCCGTTAGTGGCAGAATTTCGCCTCAATTTTGAGAAGTTTTCCATAAGCCCACTACAAACTTGTGTTTTTCGTTGTTGATTTTCCAACAACTCCGTTCAATCCTTCTTTGCAAGGATGCTTTCCAAGTTCATTTGTGGCAGAAATTGTCATTTTCTTCTCCGCCCCTTTATCCCAACAATCTAGCTTCTATTCTTTCGTTCCGGAGGCATTGTGATGTTGCTCATTTCACTCATCATCTTGCTTTGGCAAGATCATGTTCTTCTCCTTGCTTCTCCATTTAACTGGAGTGTTGTGTCATCTCTTCAAGTTCTTTCATCTTATCAAGTTTTGCCTCTCTTTTCAACCTGAGTGCTGTCTGAAATCCTTCTTACCCATTATGTCATTCTTTCAATACTTCCGGAGGCAGTGTGTTGTTGATTTCATCAAGTATCTTCCCATCTTCTCAAGTTCATGTTCTATTCCTTCCATGTTCAACCGGAGTGCTGCCCGGATTCTTCCTCTCTCATCTTGTTGTAACCGGAATGGTTTTGAACCCTATCTTGTCCATTAAACACTTGATTCATGTCTTTGCAACCTTCAAGTTATCGTAATGTTCCTTGTTCCTCTTTTCTAACGGATTGTTGCAATCTCATTCATCTCTGTTGTGTTCTTTTTTCAATTTGTTCAACCTCTCAAGGTTCATGGTTTCACTCGTTTGTCGAAGAAGCAACTTAGTTTACCTCTTCTCTTCCTCTTTCGTTTCTCTCCGGTGCCATCCTAGATCTCGGGACGAGATCTCTTGTTAGTGGAGGAGTGTTGTAACACCCCAGATTCGTTGCGCCAGGTGTCCGCCAGTTATTCGCCTTCGTTGCCATGTCATTTGCTTGCGTGTTGCATTTTACCATGTCATCATCTGCATTTCATCTGCATGTTTTTCCAAACTTGCATCCGTTCGGGTCCTCCCGGTTCTCTCCATTGTCCGTTCGAAGTCCAGACACACTCGCACGCGCCCGCGGCACCTCCAAAATATTATTTTATAAGTGGCATAAAAATGTTCTTGGAATGGGTTGCAACTTTCGTGCGGTCTTATTATAGTGTAGACAGGCCGCCTGCCAAGTTTCGTCGCATTCGGAGTCCGTTTGACTGCCCAACCGTTAAACGTAGTGGTACCGTTGCCGGTACCTTCGTCGGACGTTTTCGGTATCCGGAAACAATTGTCGGGCTGTATTTATTCCCTCTGCTCTCAGCCCAACCCTCTCTTCACAGCTCACCTAGGCCTTCCTAACCCCCCCTCGCGTCCGGAACCGCCCGATCGAGATCGGAGGGCTCCAACACCCTCCTAAAACCAAACCCTAGCCATCCCTGCGTATATATGGACACCCTCCTTCCAAATTTGGCAGCCTACCCCTTCCCTAACCCAGCCGCAGCAATCCCCCCACCTCCTCGGGATCTCCGCCGCCTCCCACCTCCATTTCCACGCCACCCGCTCCAGCTCCGCCACTTGGCGCCGCCGCCGCCGCGCCCCGAGCCAACCGGGGACCTCCACGTCGCCCCAACACTCGCCTCCTCCAACCCGCGCCCTCCACGCGTCCCCCTGGCCTTCCTCGCGCCGCCCAGGGCCCGGCCGGCCCATCCGAAGCCCGCCGCAGACTGATCTGGGCCCGAGCGCCCCGCGCCTCCCGCTCCCGTTCTGGATCGAGGGGAGGATCCCTCGACCCCGAGCCCTCGTCGCCGCCACCAGCCTCCACCGCCGCCGGTGCCCTCCGCCACTCCCAGGCCGTCCCTGCACCCTGGTCTCTTTCTTCTCCTTCCCCGTGCCCTCTCCCTCCTGACCGCTCTTGCCCTTTCATCGTCCGCAACAGGAAAATGCCATGGCCGCCCCTGAGCTCCGTCTGCGCCGTCGTTGCCCGGATCCGGCGCCGGCCAGCCGGATCCGCCCCGTCCCCACCTCGTCGGGCCTTCTCTGCAGTCCCTCGCCTCGCTGCCCCTTCGCCTCGCTCGCCGGAGCTCTGCTCCAGGCGCCGCCCGCAGCTCTGCATCGAGCAAAGGACGAGCGCCTCGAGCCCGCTCGCCCGCGTTGACCGCGGCCACTCCGGCGCCTGGGCTAGCACCTCCCCAAGGCCTAGTGCCCCTTCCCGGCCTACCTCTCCATCGCCTGGGCTTGGCCCATGGTGAGGCCACCCCGCCGACGCCCCTGTGTTTTTTTCCTCTTGGTTGTCCAGCAGTTTCAGCCCATTCTTGTTTTTTTCTGTCCAGCGATTTTAGTAATTATCCAGGAATTAATGTTTTACAGAAAACCCCCTGTTGTTCATGCATTTAATAACTCACAAAATATGCATCATATGTAAAAACTTCATACATGTAAAATGCTTAGAATTTTGCGTAGATTAATAATATGCCACTTTTATCCATGTTTAAAATGTTTAAAATGCTGTTTGCATTTATCTTTGCTAAATGCCATGTTAAAATGCTTTATTTCATAACTAATTAACCGTAGCTCCATTTTAAATAAACTTTATATGTAAATGTGGTGGAAAAATGCCTAGATTAACATGGTGCACTTTGTTTTACTGTTTAACAACTCTAAAATTGTGTTTAGGGCAGAACAGTACCAAATTCATAAATTGCACATGAGGTTTTTCCGGAATTGTTGTCTGTTGTTCCGGCCTCATTTAAACTTGCCTAGATAGTTAGTTTATTTATGCTTCACCTCTTGCCATGTTTAACAACATTTAATATTGTTTGGTAGCTTAAACGAGATCAAACTAAATAATTGCTTGTGGTGTTTTGTCAATATGCAACTGGTTGCATATTGAGCTCCATTTAACTTGTAGTATTGTTTGGTTGCATTTGCCATGCCACGCCTCTTTAAACCGGACATGCATCATACTTGTTTGTGCATCATACCATGTTTATGCTTGTGCATTTACCATGTTGTTTGCTTCTTTCCGGTATTGCTTCTTCTTGATAGTTCCGGTAACGTTGCGCTTGTGAGGATTTGTTCGACTACGCCCGTTCGTCTTCTTCATGGACTCGTTCTTCTTCCTAGTGGGATTTCAGGCAAGATGACCGCTACCCTGGATCTCACTACTATCGTTGCTATGCTAGTTGCTTCGTTCTATCGCTATGCTGCGTTACCTATCTTTTGCTCATCAAGCCTCCCAAATTGCCATGAACCTCTAACCTTTGACACCCTTCCTAGCAAACCGTTGCTTGGCTATGTTACCGCTTTGCTCAGCCCCTCTTATAGCGTTGTTAGTTGCAGGTGAAGTTGAAGATTGCTCCATGGTGGACAGGGTTTTGGTTGGGATATCACAATATCTCTTATATTATTAATGCATCTATATATTTGGTAAAGGGTGGAAGACTCGGCCTTATGCCTGGTGTTTTGTTCCACTCTTGCCGCCCTAGTTTCCGTCATACCGGTGTTATGTTCCCGGATTTTGCGTTCCTTACGCGGTTGGGTGATTTATGGGACCCCCTTGACAGTTCGCTTTGAATAAAACTCCTCCAGCAAGGCCCAACCTTGGTTTTACCATTTGCCTCACCACCACCTATATTTCCCTTGGGAGTAATTAACCCAAGGGTCATCTTTATTTTGGCCCCCCCCCGGGCCAGTGCTTGCCTAAGTGTTGGTCCGAACCGGGCAGACTGCGGGGCCACCTCAGGGCAACTCGAGGGCTGGTTTTACTCGTAGGCTGACCTATCCGGTGTTGCCCTGAGAACGAGATATGTGCAGCTCCTATCGGGATTGTCGGCGCATTGGGCGGCTTTGCTGGTCTTGTTTTACCATTGTCGAAATGTCTTGTAAACCGGGATTCCGAGTCTGATCGGGTCTTCCTGGGAGAAGGTATATCCTTCGTTGATCGCGAGAGCTTATCATGGGCTAAGTTGGGACACCCCTGCAGGGTATAATCTTTCGAAAGCCGTGCCTGCGGTTATAGGCAGATGGGAATTTGTTAATGTCCGGTTGTAGATAACTTGACACCAGATCCGAATTAAAATGCATCAACCGTGTATGTAGTCGTGATGGTCTCTTCTCGGCGGAGTCCGGGAAGTGAACACGGTCTTTGGGTTATGTTTGACGTAAGTAGGAGTTCAGGATCACTTCTTGATCATTGCTAGTTTCACGATCGTTTCGCTTGCTCTCTTCTCGCTCTTATTTGCGTATGTTAGCCGCCATATATGCTTAGTCGCTGCTGCAGCCTCACCACTTTACCCCTTCCTTCTCTTTAAGCTTTGCTAGTCTTGATACCCATGGTAATGGGATTGCTGAGTCCTCGTGGCTCACAGATTACTACAACAACAGTTGCAGGTACAGGTTATGCGATGATCATGACGCGAGAGCGATGTTTGCTTGTCTTGGAGTTCTTCTTCTGCTTCTTCTTCGATCAGGGGATAGGTTCCAGGTCGGCAGCCTGGGCTAGCAGGGTGGATGTCGTTTGAGTTTCTGTTTGTGTTTCATCCGTAGTCGGATGATGCTCTTTTGTATTGTGATGTTGTATTCGTGTGGCATTGTATGCCTCTTGTATGTATCCCCATATATTATGTAATGTTGATGTAATGATATCCACCTTGTAAAAGCGTTTCAATATGCGGTTCTATCCTTGGTGGGACCTTCGAGTCTCTTTAGGATAGTATCGCATATTGGGCGTGACACCCTCCCCATATGCCCATGGTATTTCTAGAGCGTAATTATGTACGCGTAGTACTGGTTTCACAATTTCGTGAGGGCTGGGGTTGGGGCCGCATTGCTACGCGTGCTCGAGACGTGCCAGGCGGTCTTGTTGTAGGTGACTCCGGGCACGCTTGACGGTGTCCGGATGTTTAATAGCCGGACTCGAGAATTGCCTTGAGAGGTTGCTTTGTATTTCCGCCGCGTGGGCCGCCGTATGCTCCTCCGTTCGGAGGGAGCGTTCGGTGTTTCCGTTGACCGTAATGACTCCTCGAGGGCCTGGCATCTTGAGCTTGAGGTATGCGTAGTGCGGCACCGCATTGAACTTTGCAAATGCGGTTCGTCCGAGCAGTGCGTGATAGCCGCTGCGGAACGGGACTATGTCGAAGATTAACTCCTCGCTTCAGAAGTTATCCGGGGATCCGAAGACTACTTCAAGTGTAATTGAGCCTGTACAATTGGCCTCTACACCTGGTATGACGCCTTTAAAGGTCGTCTTTGTGGGTTTAATCCTTGAGGGGTCTATGCTCATTTTGCACATTGTATCCTGATAAAGCAGGTTCAGGCTGCTGCCGCCGTCCATCAGGACTCTAGTGAGGTGAAATCCGTCAATGATTGGGTCTAGAACCAATGCGGCGAATCCGCCATGACGGATGCTAGTGGGGTGGTCCCTTCGATCAAAAGTGATCGGGCAAGAGGACCACGGGTTAAACTTTGGGGCGACTGGCTCCATCGCATATACGTCCCTTAGTGCACGCTTCCGCTCCCTTTTGGGTATGTGGGTTCCGTATATCATGTTCACCGTCCGCACTTGTAGGGGGAAGCCCTTCTGTCCTCTATTGTTCGGCGGCCGGGGCTCATCTTCCTCATCGCTATGCAACCCCTTGTCATTGTTTTCGGCATTTAACTTGCCTGCCTGCTTGAACACCCAACAATCCTTGTTGGTGTGGTTGGCTGGTTTTTCGGGGGTGTCGTGTATCTGGCACGAGCGATCGAGTATTCGGTCCAAATTGGACGGGCCCGGAGTATTTCTTTTGAATGGCTTTTTCCGCTGACCGGGTTTAGAGCCTCTGAATCCGGCATTGACTGCTGTATCCTCAGCAGTATCGCCGTTAATGCGGCGCTTGTGCTTGTTGCGACGCGACCTTCCGTTGGTGTCCTTGGTATCCAAATTACCAGGGCTCTTGGTCATGTTGTTACTACGAGCTAGCCAGCTGTCCTCTCCCATGCAAAAGCGGGTCATGAGCGTTGTGAGGGCTGCCATGGATTCCGGCTTTTCCTGTCCTAGGTGTCGGGCAAGCCACTCGTCGTGAATGTTATGTTTGAAGGCTGCAAGGGCCTCTGCGTCCGGACAGTCGACGATTTTATTTTTATTGGTTAGAAACCGTGTCCAGAATTGTCTGGCCGATTCCTCTGGCTGCTGAATTATGTGGCTTAGGTCATCGGCGTCTGGTGGTCGCACATAAGTGCCCTGGAAATTGTCAAGGAATGCGGCTTCCAGGTCTTCCCAACAACCAATTGACTCTGCTGGCAAGCTGTTAAGCCAATGCCGAGCTGGTCCTTTAAGCTTGAGTGGGAGATATTTGATGGCGTGTAGATCATCACCGCGGGCCATGTGGATATGAAGGAGGTAGTCCTCGATCCATACCGCAGGATCTGTTGTGCCATCGTATGATTCAATGTTTACGGGTTTGAAACCCTCAGGGATTTGATGATCCATCACTTCGTCTGTGAAGCATAGTGGGTGTGCGGCGCCTCTGTACTGGGCTATATCACGACGTAGCTCAAATGGGTTTTGTCTGCTGTGTTCGGCCCGGCCGGATTTGCTGTATTCGGCATGACAGTTGTCGTCACGTGTAGTGAGGCGCCCACGTGATCCGTAGATCGATCTTGTCTGCCTTGCCTTGTCCTCCAATATATTTCACAGGTCTGGCGCATTTCCTCGTGCCTTGGTATTTCTTGAGTGGCACTGAGGTGCGGCTTGAGTGGAGGGCCGAGAGGCCTCTCTGTCACGGCCACGAGGTGGCCAGTCGGCCGCATCATGCGCTGGTGATGTAGGTTTGGGTGCTTCATCCTCTAATCGGGGTAGCAACCTGCGTTTCGGGTAGCTCTTGGAGGGGCGTTCGAGTTCGTACTCTTCGGCCGCAAGGACTTCAGTCCATCTGTCAGCTAGCAAATATTGGTCAGCTCTAAGCTGTTGCTGCTTTTTCTTGAGGCTGCTTGCCGTGGCCATAAGCCTGCGTTTGAAACGCTCCTGTTCGACGGGATCCTCAGGCACGACAAATTCGTCGTCGTCGAGGCTTGCCTCGTCTTCGGAGGGAGGCATGTAATTATCATCCTCTACCTCTCTATCTGTCGCTCTCTCATGAGGGTTGGCTTCTCCATCCTCCTACGCTGAATCCTGCTGGAGGGGGTTGTCTTCGGCACTTTCCGGGGTGTTATTGTCTCCTGTGCTGGAATCACCATTTTTGCTGTGGCGGGATTTAGAGCGGCGCCGCTGACGCCGGCGCTTAGGCTGTTTCTTGGAGGGGTCATCCTCCGTT
Source organism: Triticum aestivum (assembly GCF_018294505.1). Taxonomy (NCBI): domain Eukaryota; kingdom Viridiplantae; phylum Streptophyta; class Magnoliopsida; order Poales; family Poaceae; genus Triticum; species Triticum aestivum. The sequence continues at coordinate 374,452,948 of NC_057804.1, read as the reverse complement.
GTTCCATCTCCATTCCCATCTTTTGGGATGTCCATCGTGTATATGTCATATGACGAGGTGGCCTTCCAGTGCCCTGTAGGCGCTGGTTCTTGGTCATCTCCTGCATCTTCGTCCATACCGTCGATGTCTTCGGAGTCGAAGTCGAGCATGTCGGTTAAATCATCGACAGTGGCTACGAAGTGGGTGCTGGGTGGGCTTTGAATTTCTTCGTCGTCCGCATCCCAACCTTCCTGACCATAGTCCGGCCAGGGCTCTCCTGATAAAGAGAGAGACTTTAGTGAATTCAGGATGTCGCCAAAGGGCGAGTGCTGAAAGATGTCCGCGGCGGTGAACTCCATGACCGGCACCCAATCGGATTCGATTGGCAGGGGCGCGGAAGGTTCGGAGTCCGGAGAGGAGTCCGGCACCTTGGAGTTGCGAGCCTTGCAAAGGACAAGGATGGTGTTCGGCTCAATCACTGTAGAGATAGCAGCCCCCGAGGCGGTGTCCAGCCACCCGTCCTCGATCGGCGCAGTCGGCTCCGAGCTAAGGGTCGGAGCGGACACTGGTGCGGCCTCCAGGGCACTATTCGGCGGCAGAGCTAGATCATGCCCATCGTGACAGTGCGGTGCGCTTGGCTGTGGCTCGAACCCGTCGAAGATCAAGTCTCCGCGGACGTCAGGCGTGTAGTTCAAACTTCCAAATCTGACCTGATGGCCAGGGGCGTAGCTTTCAATATGCTCCAGATGGCCGCGAATTGGCCCGCAGTGCAAAGCCGCCGAATACGAAGATCTGGGAGAAAGGTCTCACCCTGGACCGCATCGTTGTTGATGATCGGAGGAGCCATCGGGCCTAAAGATGACGACACAGAGGAACTCTCAATGAAAGCACCAATGTCAGTGTCAAAACCGGCGGATCTCGGGTAGGGGGTCCCGAACTGTGCGTCTGGGCGGATGGTAACAGGAGACAAGGGGCACGATGTTTTTACCCAGGTTCGGGCCCTCTCGGTGGGGGTAAAACCCTACTCCTGCTTGATTAATATTGATGATATGGATAGTACAAGAGTAGATCTACCATGAGATCAGAGAGGCTAAACCCTAGAAGCTAGCCTATGGTATGATTGTTGTTCGTCCTACAGACTAAAACCCTCCGGTTTATATAGGCACCGAAGAGGCTTAGGGTTACACAGAGTCGGTTACAATGGTAGGAGATCTACATATCCGTATCGCGAAGCTTGCCTTCCACGCCAAGGAAAGTCCCATCCGGACACGGGACGAAGTCTTCAATCTTGTATCTTCATAGTCCAGGAGTCCGGCCAACGGTGATAGTTCAGCTATCCGGACACCCCCTAATCCAGGACTCCCTCACCTGGGTTCTCCATTCATCAAGTGAGCTAATGTGAAATAGCCTCTTCTCACCGGTAAGTTTGAAATCATAGCTGAGCTCTTTAATAGCCCAATATGCCTTATGTTCTAGTTCAAGAGGTAAGTGACATGCTTTTCCATAAACCATTTTATATGGAGACATACCCGTAGGATTTTTATATGTAGTTCTATAGGCCCACAATGCATCATCAAGTTTCTTCGACCAATTCTTTCTAGATCTATTAACAGTCTTTTGCAAAATCAATTTAATCTCTCTATTACTCAATTCTACTTGACCACTAGATTGAGGGTGGTCTGGAGATGCAATTTTATGATTAACATCATACATAGCAAGCATTTTACGAAAAGCACCATGAATAAAATGTGAACCACCATCAGTCATTATGTATCTAGGGACTCCAAACCTCGAAAAAATAACTTCTTTAAGCATCTTAATAGATGTGTTATGATCAACACTACTAGTTGGAATAGCTTCTACCCACTTAGTAACGTAATCAACAACAACTGAAATATGTGTATACCCATTAGAGGAAGGAAAAGGTCCCATATAATCAAAGCCCCAAACATCGAATGGTTCAATAACAAGTGAATAGTTCATAGGCATTTCTTGATGTCTACTAATATTACCAATTCTTTGACATTCATCGCAAGACAAGACAAACTTACGGGCATCTTTGAAAAGAGTAGGCCAATAAAAACCAGATTGCAATACCTTATGTGCAGTTCTATCTCCAGCGTGGTGTCCTCCATATGCCTCGGAGTGACACTTGCGTAGGATTTGTTCCTTTTCATGCTCAGGTACACAATGTCTAATAACACCATCTACTCCTTCTTTATAAAGGTGTGGGTCATCCCAAAAGTAATGTCTTAAATCATAGAAAAACTTTTTCTTTTGCTGGTATGTGAAACTAGGTGGTATAAATTTAGCAACAATGTAATTAGCATAATCAGAATTCCATGGAGTAGTACAAGAAGCATTTATGACAGCTAATTGTTCATCAGGAAAGCTATCATCAATAGGTAGTGGGTCATCAAGAACATTCTCTAACCTAGACAAGTTGTGTGCAACGGGGTTCTCAGCTCCCTTTCTATCAATAATATGCAAATCAAATTCTTGTAGCAAGAGAACCCATCTAATAAGTCTAGGTTTAGCATCTTTCTTTTCCATAAGGTATTTAATAGCAGTATGATCAGTGTGAACCGTCACTTTGGAATCAACAATATAAGGCATGAACTTATCACAAGCGAACACAATTGCTAAAAATTCTTTTTCAGTAGTAGCATAATTTCTCTGGGCACTGTCTAGAGTTTTACTAGCAATTGTATAACATTCAATTTCTTATCAACTATTTGTCCTAGAACAACACCTACAGCATAATCACTGGCATCACACATAATTTCAAAGGGTAAATTCCAATCAGGTGGCTCTACAATAGGTGCAGAAATCAAGGCTTTCTTAAGTATTTCAAATGCTTCTACACAATCATCATCAAAAACAAAAGGAACAACTTTTTGCAAGAGGTTACTTAGAGGCCTAGAAATTGTAGAGAAGTCTTTAATAAACCTCCTATAAAAACCAGCATGACCAAGAAAACTTCTTATACCTTTGATGTCCTTAGGACACGACATATTTTCAATAGCATCTACTTTAGCTTTATCAACTTTGATACCTCTTTCCGAAATTTTATGCCCCAAGACAATACATTCATTAACCATAAAGTGGCACTTCTCCCAATTCAAGACAAGATTAGTTTCTTCACATCTCTGCAAAACTCGATCAAGGTTGCTTAAGCAATCATCAAAAGAAGTTTTGTAAACAGAGAAATCATCCATGAAAACCTCAACAATCTTTTCACAAAAGTCAGAGAATATAACAGTCATACATCTTTGAAAGGTAGCAGGTGCATTGTATAAACCAAAAGGCATGTGTCTATAAACAAAGGTACCGAAAGGGCCAGTAAAAGTGGTCTTTTCCTGATCCTCTTTTGACACAGGTATTTGAGAGAAACCAGAATAACCATCTAGAAAGCAAAAATGTGTATGTTTGTATAGTCTTTCTAGAATTTGATCAATAAAAGGTAGAGGGTAATGATATTTTCTAGTAGCTTTATTAATTTGCAAAAATCAATTACCATTCTATAACCTGTAACAATTTTTTGTGGGATCAATTCACCATTATCATTAGGAACAACAGTAATACCTCCCTTCTTAGGGACACAATGGACATGACTTACCCACTGACTATCAGCAACAGGATAAATTATATCTACTTCCAGAAGCTTTAGTATTTCATTTCTTACCACTTCTTTCATCTTAGGATTTAATCGTCGTTGATGATCAACACCTGGTTTAGCATTTTTCTCCAATTTTATTTTGTGTTGGCATAGAGTGGGACTAATGCCCTTAAGATCATCAAGAGTATATCCAATAGCAGCACGATGCTTCTTCAGAGTTTTCAATAATTTCTCTTCTTCATGCTATGAAAGATTAGCACTAGTAATAACAGGATATATCTTCTTTTCATCAAGATAAGCATACTTCAAAGTATCAGGTAATTGTTTAAGCTCAAACACAGGCTCTCCCTTGGGTGGAGGAGGATCCCCAAGGATTTCAACAAGCAAGTTGTGTTTCAAAATAGGTCCCTGTTTAAAGAATACTTCATCTATTTCCCTTCTTTTGTTCATAAACATATCATTTTCATGGTCAAGCAAATATTGTTCTAAAGGATCATTAGGAGGCACAGCAATAGAAGCAAGACCAATAATTTCATCTTGACTAGGCAATTCTTTATCATGGGGTTGTCTACGAAATTTAGCAAAATTAAAATCATGAGACATATCCCCTAAAACAACAGTAACAATATCATTCTCGTGGTCTATCTTAGCATTAACAGTATTCAAGAAGGGTCTACCAAATATAATGGGACAAAATTCATCTTGTGGGGAACCAAGAACAAGAAAATCAGTAGGGTATTTAATTTTCCCACACAAGACTTCAACATCTCTAACAATCCCAATTGGTGAAATAGTATCTCTATTTGCAAGCTTAATAGTAACATCGATATCTTCTATTTCAGCAGGTGCAATATCATGCATAATTTCTTTGTATAAGGAATGAGGTATTGCACTCACACTAGCACCCATATCACATAAGCCATGATAACAATGATCTCCTATTTTAACCGAAACAATAGGCATGCCAACAACATGTCTATGTTTATTTTTAGTATCGGGTTTAGCAATTCTAGCAGCTTCATCACAAAAATAAATAACATGCCCATCAATATTATCTACCAAGAGATCTTTAACCATAGCAATACTAGGTTCAACTTTAATTTGCTCAGGGGGTGTAGGTGTTCTGGCACTACTCTTACAAACCACAGTTGAAGTTTCAGCATGATCCTTTATTCTAACAAGAAAGGGGGTTTCTCAATATAAGTGGTAGGAACAATAGGATCAACATTATAAGTAATAGTCTTTTCTTCAACTTTAATAGGTTCTACTACTTTCACTTCAATGGGAGTATGATATTTAAACCACTTCTCCTTAGGGAGATCAACATGAGTAGCAAATGGTTCACAGAAAGAAGCTACTATCTCAGAGTCAAGTCCATATTTAGTGCTAAATTCTCGAAAAGCATCGCTATCCATAAAAGATTTAACACATTCAAACTTAGGTGTCATACCTGAGTCCTTACCTTCATCGATTTCCCAATCATCAGACTTATGTTTAATTCTTTCCAATAAATCCCATCTGAATTCAATAGTCTTCATCATAAAAGAACCAGTACAAGAAGTATCGAGCATGGAGCGATCATTATGAGAAAGCCGAGCAGAAAAATTTGAGTAATAATTTCTCTTGAGAGCTCATGATTGGGGCATGAATATAACATTGACTTAACCCTCCCCCAAGGTTGAGTGATATTTTCTCCTTCACGAGGCCAAAAATTATATACATAATTACGATCACGATGAACCAGATGCATAGGATAAAACTTCTGATGAAATTCCAATTTCAATCGGTTGTAGTTTCATGATCCAATATCATCGCATAGCCTAAACCATGTCAATGCCTTTCCCTTCAAAGATAAAGGAAATACCTTCTTCTTGACAACATCCTCGGGCATACCTGCAAGCTTAAATAATCCACAAACTTCATCCACATAGATTAGGTGCATATCGGGGTGTAATGTTCCATCTCCTGTATAGGGATTAGCTAGCAGTTTCTCTATCATACCCGAAGGAATTTCAAAGTAAATATTTTCAGTAGGTTCAGTAGGTTGAGGAGAAACTCTTTGCACTTCTGGTTGGGGTGAAGATACCCCGAACAAGCCCCTCAAAGGATTACTTTTCATAGTAACAAATGACAGTAAATTTCAGCACACTATATAAATGTTTCCTTACCAAATTCCACCTACCAAAGGCGCTTCACTCCCCAGCAACAATGCCAGAAAAGAGTCTTGATGACCCACAAGTATAGGGGATCTATCATAGTCCTTTCGATAAGTAAGAGTGTCGAACCCAACGAGGAGCAGAAGGAAATGACAAGCGGTTTTTCAGTAAGGTATTCCTTGCAAGCACTGAAATTATCGATAACAGATAGTTTTGTGATAAGATAATTCGTAACGGGTAACAAGTAACAAAGATAACTAAGATGCAGCAAGGTGGCCCAATCCTTTTTGTAGCAAAGGACAACCCTAGACAAACTCTTATATAATGCAAAGCCCTCCCGAGGACACATGGGAATACTGTCAAGCTAGTTTTCATCATGCTCATATGATTCGCGTTCGTTACTTTGATAATTTGATATTTGGGTGGACCGGTTCTTGGGTACTGCCCTTCCTTTATGATGATTAACCCCTCTCGCATGCATCCGCGACTACGAAAGAAGAATTAAGGTAAACCTAACCATAGCATGAAACATATGGATCTAGATCGGCCCCTTATGAAGCAACACATAAACTAGGGTTTAAGCTTATGTCACTCTAGCAACCCATCATCTACTTATTACTTCCCAATGCCTTCCCCTAGGCCCAAATCATGGTGAAGTGTCATGTAGTTGACGTTCACAAAGCACCACTAGAGGAGAGACAACATACATCTCATCAAAATATCGAACGAATACCAAATTCACATGATTACTTATAACAAGACTTCTCCCATGTCCTTAGGAACAAACATAACTACTCACAAATCATATTCATGTTCATAATCAGAGGGGTATTGAATAGCATTGAGGATCTAAACATATGATCTTCCACCGAATAAACCAACTAGCATCAACTACAAGGAGTAATCAACACTACTAGCAACCCACATGTATCAATCTGAGGTTTTGAGACAAAGATCAGATACAAGAGATGAACTAGGGTTTGAGAGGAGATGGTGATGGTGAAGATGTTGATGGATATTGACCCCCTCTCGATGAGAGGATCGATGGTGATGACGATGGCGACGATTTCCCCCCTCCCGGAGGGATGTTTCCCCGGCAGAACAGCTCCGCCGGAGCCCTAGATTGGTCCTGCCCAGGTTTCGCCTCAAGACGGCGGCGCTTCGTCCGGAAATCTTCCTTATGATTTTTTTTCTAGGGCAAAAGACACCATATAGCAGAAGATGGGCATCGGGGCCCTGCCAGGTGGCCCACGAGGCAGGGGGGCGCCCTGGGGGGTAGGGCGCGCCATCCACCCTCGTGGCTGGTGGGTGGCCCCCCTCTTGTGCTTTCTTCGCCCAATATTTTTAATATATTCCAAACTGACTTTCGTGGAGTTTCTGGACTTTTGGAGTTGTGCAGAATAGGTCTATGATATTTGCTCCTTTTCCAGCCCAGAATTCCAGCTGTCGCCATTCTCCCTCTTCATGTAAACCTTATAAAATAAGAGAGAAAAGGCATAAGTATTGTGACATAATGTGTAGTAACAGCCCATAATGCAATAAATATCGATATAAAAGCATGGTGCAAAATGGACGTATCAGACGTCTATCCGAGAAAGTTCATCGGAGGATGGGACATGGGTTGATTCTTTTCGGGCAGCGCTAGGTTCGCCCACATCTGTCTCTTTCTCCTCCATGCTAGGCTTGGAGGGCATTTCTGGTGTGTTCTTCGGTGGGGACGGAATGACTTTCCCAGCAGACTCGGTTTTTTCTTGAACTTTCTCTTTGGGAGTGTTTTGCTCCGGTGGTACATTTTTATCAGCACGCGTCTCGTGAGAGACAACAATGTCCTCAACTTTTTATACATAAGCATTGGGCTTAGGGATGAAAACTTCATCAGCACCAGCAAAATCGTTGTGCTTCTTCTAGAAGTGGTGAGGATGGAGCTTGTTTCTCGGGAGCACTCTGGCTCGATGGAACTGCTCCAGTGGCAACAACCATGAGGCGTTGATCAACATTTTATTTCGTCTCCTTAGCCTTGGATCTTGCCTTCTGGCGTTTTTCTTCAGCAACTTTTCTCTTCTCAGCTTGGACTTGATCATAAAATTTAATTGCGCTTCTTTCACACAGCCCGGATATTCTTTTGAACGTTTGTAGCTTGGACCGTGTTGGTATGGTTTGAGTAATACAAATTACTTTCACAAAAAAGCAGTTCATAGAAGAAGAGAAAGCATTCAATGTGAGCAATGGATTCAATCAACTGAAGCACATACCAATGATGTAGCAACACCCCCATACCCAGACACTCCCTTGCTAGACAACGAGTCGCCTTCGCCTAGGGTTCTTCCTCTCACGCCGCCATCTCGGCTCCTCTCCTCTCTTTCATCCGGTGGCCAAGCTTGCGACCGGAGGAGTGAGGGCTCATCCGCTTCATAACCGTTTAAATTGGTCCTATTTTTCCTTTTGTTTTTTTCATAGTGACATCGGCGATGACGCGTTAGAATAAGGTCTCTTTAGGCTCTTCGGATTTGTTGATATCTTCGAAGCTTAACAGTTGGGGTGTCTATCAAGAAAAGCAATTGGCTGCTTATTGGCGCGACACCTTCAACCTCTTCATTTGTTTTGTTCCGTGACAATGTCCGGTTTCTACAACCCTCTGGGCTCATGGTGAAGGATTACAAGCCCGCACTATGGGTGCTGGCACGACCGATGTTCCTTCAGGGGCACTAGATCTCGTTGTTCGCGGTGAGTGACTGTTGCGGTCTTCAAAGCCATGTACGACGAGTGCGTTCTTTTTTGCAGGTATCCTTATCCTTTATTGTTTGTTCAGTGTATTTTTTTTAAGCTTTGGCGGATGTCGAGCAATCGAAGGAACGAGACTGCTACTATGATTTTGATGTAAATATTTTGATGTATAAAATTGAGTCACTTACTTTGGGACGGAGGGAGTATATTGTTTGTCACTCAAACATATGTATATTGCAAAAAACAAATTATGGTGTTTTTAATACATAAGAAAACAGAAGTAGTCAGCAGTTTGGCGCAGCCCACAAAAAGTTAGATGGGTCATCCATCATTGAAGTCTGTCTCCCGCAATTTACCGATAGACGATGAGTTATTGATGAGGGATGTATGGACTCGCTGGTCTGGTCCGGCGCTGCACTGGTTTGGCCCCTTCACTTGGCTCCTTTATCCTTTCTTTCTCCCCCGCGGCTTTTAAGCTTTGAGACGAGGTGATGCAAAATCTTAGCGAGTAAGGATGCGTTTGGTTGAAGGTGTCGTATGAATGGGTTGAGACCGCTCAATTTTTTTGAGATTGAACCATTCAATTCATGTGTTTGGCTGAATATAAGTGGTGAGCTAATTATTTAGGACGGGACCACCAGTCATGCTCACATAGTCATGCATGCAAAGGGTGGCCATTTGATTCGACCGATTTGGTTGGGTGGAACGGTTCAGCATCTTCATGGCATATTCTCTTTTTTTGGCTCGAATCATTCATGTGCTTTATAATCAAACATGTCTATTTTCTGAACGATCCCAACCCATTCATGACCGCCCTTGCAACCAAACGCACCAACTAAAACTGAACCTGGCTACCTGTTATTCGTGGCAGCGATAGGTGGTGGAGAGAGACCTCAAGCGCGACTCCATCCCGTCTGATCCCGTTCGGGTAAAACGGACAAATCAGATGGCCCAGCGCGTGATCGATTGGACCCATCATATCCGTTTTGTGTCCGGCTCGACCCATTTTAAGCGTAAACATGCGCCTGGTTTGGGTCCAGACGGACAGAAAACGGACGCGCCGCTCGTCCGCATCGTGGTCGCGTGGTAGGCTGTCGCCTACCTCCCACCGGCCAACATTAATGCGCACGCGTGGTCAGTCCCACCTGTCATCCGCCCAGGCGCGCGGTAAGCGTCCTTCTTAAATGCGAAGCCGTGGACCTGTCGCAGTCCACGCTCCCACTCCAGCCTCCTCGAAACAAGACACCCAAAACCTATCTCGCTCTCCCTTCCCCTTCCTCGAGCTCGCTGGCCACCGACAGCCATGGTGTGGTGGAGCACCGGCCGCAAGGGGGCGCACGATCACGAGGTTGGCTCGTCCTCGGGCCGCCGCTGCCGCGGCGTCAAAGCTGAGCCTGCATCACCACCACGGAGGGCCCCCACGCCTCCCGCATTCACCATCGCCCTTACGGCCGTCGGCGAGCGCGACTGGCACTACATCCATGCGGATGTTTGCCGACGTTATTGGGAGATGAGGAGGCCGCTCCCCTGGAGTGACGTGCACCTGCCCAATAACTGGCATTTGTCCGCGGATCGGGTGCCGATCCCGCCGGTCCCGACGAGCGACCGTGCGCGCCGCGGGGAGATTGAACGCCGCCGCCGTCTCCTGCCAGACGACCTCTACTACGACCCCAGGTACGCCGTCGACTCCGACCTCTAGGACACGTGGTTCCGGGACAAGCATGACACGCGGCGCGCATCCTTCTTTGTCGGCACCTCATCGGGGCCGCGGCGGACACGTGAGCGCCGCGCGCGTGCTCCGAGCCCTCCCAAGTGCGCAGGCGTAGGGTGGTGCATGGCATCACGCCGACGCCTTCGCCGTCGCCCTCTCCGTCGCCACCACCACCTCCTCGCATGACAGAGGAGGAGGAGGCTTGGCTCCTTCAACGTGTCATGGAAGACTACATGAACACGCACGATGAGCGCCAATGGGAGGGCCTAGAGACCATGATGGCCCTCTCTGGGGCCGGCGACATGGCCGTGCCGGAGCTGGAGATGAGGGAGCAGCAGCCCGTCCCCGCGCTCCACGGGCATGATGGGCCAGCGGTGGAGCTGGTCGTGCACGGTCACGGACATGACCGACGTCATGGGGGTGTGAACTGGTGCCCCACGCCGCCGCGGTCACTGGAGCGCAAGACGTCGCCAACGGGGGAGGTGGTGCAAGCACCTCCCACCTTCCAGCAAGCTCCCGTCTAGCAGGCACCATCGTCCCACCTCTGGATGCCGCCGGCCTACGTCGACCTCGTCAGCGACGAGGAGGACAACGACGACGCGTGAGAAGACGGCGAAGACTACGACAGGAACGCGCAGGCGGCAATTTTCTTTTGTTTTTTATGTTAATTATGTCTATGTGAACCGTGGGACGGGGCTATTATGTGGTCGTGATGTTCAATTATGTTCTTTTTTATTTTATTCGTTTATTTTAGTTTTTGCGTTTTTTTAATCACGTCCATCTCGAACATGATTTGGGGTGTGGCCACGTGTTGGGTGCATCGACACGACAATGGCCTCAAACGAACATGAACAACCTCATTACCGCCTCAAACGAAACAAAAGCAGGTCAAACGGGCGTCCGTTTGAGGTGGTACGCTGGAGTTGGCCTCACGAGATTAACGAACAAAATAGTATTAGTATGGCTCAGCTGGCGCGGTAGAAAGACAAGAGAAACCAATTCAAAAGAAGAAGAAAACTGGTGAGCGGACTAGTGCCGTGCAGCGGTTACAGTCCGGGTTTGACCAGCTAGGTGGGACATGTGCAGTGCAGGTGGTGGGGCACGAGGGTAAAAGCGCATAGGCAGCGAGAAGAGCGTGCCGCTGCGCAGAAAGTTATTGCGGCTCCACTCCATCCGGGCCGGCCCAAGCCTAGTGACTAGTGTCAGGCAGCCAGGCAGCGCTCCTCCTCGTTTTAAACGCTCCGTCCTCTCTCCATCACCTCTGCTCTGCTCTGCTCTCGACTCGCACCGGCACCACCGCCGCCGCCGTCGCGTACCCAGGCAATCTCTACACCGGACGGGGACCCCTTCCGCCGCGCGCGCTCCAGGTACCGCACCGCTCTTGCGCCCCTGCATTTCCCTCATTTTTCTTACCTTCTTCTCTGCGCCTGCTTGGTTCATGTTCAGTTCCACGGACACGGAGGGAGGTGCTTGTTTTTAGACGTTTTGGTTTGAATCCTCCTGCTTCTACTTCTCCTTCTCCCTCCTGCGATCCTTTCAGTTACTACAAGGAATTGTGACCACGGTCGACTTATGTGCGGCTCTATGGCCGGTTTTATCGGCCAGACGCTCCTCAATTCCCGTTTCTAGTTGTTACCCGTCCACTATTATCTCGTAACACCCTGCTTCTCATCACTAATTAAACGACTCTATGTTTGTACAGTCGATTACTGCCCTTTCAAGGTTTTTCTGTTTTTTGCCAAGGCCCAACCAGGAACCAGGCTAACCAACAGTTTCCAGTAAATAATGAGTCTGCCGCTTGCCGGCAACAGCAATACCAAACGCTAGATTTGCTCTGCACAAGAAAATACTGCCCTTATAAGCTGAAAAGAAGGCCATACAAAATTGAACGTATTTGTTAGCTATACATTTGTTCTACAGACTAGTACTCCATCTGTAAAGAAATATAAGAGCGTTACAGTCTTTATATCTCTTTACGGAGGGAGTAATAGACAAAAAAAAAGGGACTATGTTCACAATAATGCAGAGGCCGGAGGTCTAACCTCCTTTTTGAAACAAAATAGACTATGTGTTTTAATCTGTGTCTTACCTATATTTCTTGTTTTTTTCCTGGTGGAATAGTATAGATAGATCTAGCACTAGCAGTAAAGCATCTATGCCATGAAGCCTTTTAGTAGTACACTAGTACTGTACAGTACATTCTTTTTCTTTTGCTTTAAAAGAAAAGCCACACTTCTACTGCGCTAAAACGTCTAGAAAAACGAAGCAATATTACACACGGCGACACTGGTTTTGATGAGCTTTTAAAGGCTGCAAAGGCGTCAACTCTGAACCCTTGAAAAATCATGTCCTCGGCATTGGTTTTGGAGGACCGGCCAGTACTCGATTGTTCCATGAAATTAAAAATACCGTACCACACATTTAACTTGGTAGTACTACTCAGTAAACAGTTGCACGCTAACCTACATCTTGTACTGAGTAAACAATGCTGCTGCTCCAACCCTGGGGTCCAATTGCATGTGCAAATCTCACTCTGGATCTTCTCCCACACACTAAGCATCTCCATGCCACTGCCCTAGCTTCCCGACTTCACATAGTTAGGCTAGCCTGGTTCAGATTTGCCTTTATCTGTGTCACTTCTCCTTCAACCTTTATTTAGTTTAGTGGGATTCTCCTATCAATCAGCAGCTTTTTATATTGGCAATTACCTTGCATACTGCGCTTTTTATCCTGAAAAAGAAATGAATGAACATCATGTGTGTTGATTTCACTTGCTAATGGATTAGCTCAAAACTGGTGATGAGGCTGCTGCAATCATGTAAGATCTGACTGATTGGACTGTGAGCTTTAGCGTGCTGTCCTCTACAGTATACTTAGCCTGTCTTAGTTAAGCTGAGCCCACTTCAACAAAGTGCCACATGATGTGGTTTCCTGATGTTGGAAACGAGCCTTAGTGTCTAGACTATATTTGGTTTGTGGTAATCCTACTTTGGTGTTCCATTCAAGAAAGTTGTGTGTGATATGATGTGCTCATCTTGGAGACCAGTATTCATGAGCTTTAGTTTCCTCCTTGCATCCCCTTTCTCTGCTTTATTGATGCCTTCCGTCTTTTACATCATTGCATCTCGACCCTACCACTATGTTTTATTTTTTACTTTTAGTTACTTTCTTGTGCAACTTTTTATCTCATGCTTGTATTGCCTTTCAATGAGCGCCGTTCTTTGGATGCATAATTCTTGTCCCTGGTGTTGATTAGCTGTTATTCATTTGTTATCCTGTGATTTGACAATGCTTCAGGGGCATAGGGAATCATCTCCGTAGTGAATAAGAAGGCTCAGTAAAGGGCTTGGTTGCAAAACCAGCCTAGAGGCTTCCCATGCATAATCTCTGATCATTCACACTATTCGGTTTCCTCCGCTTTATTTGACTTCCTTTTAAAAAGAGAAGCAAGCTGCACTAGCTTCAAACACAAGTTTATAAAATTATCAGGCTTCAGTAGGAATATTTTTCTTTTGATAGTGCTTTGGTCTTTCATGGCATGACAGTGTGGGCCTTTGCCTTTGTGGTTTGTTCTTCCTGAGTCCTCATTACGTCTTCGACAGGTGCGCGCATCTACACACTGGCACAAGGAACTGTGTTTCCTCCCACACTCCGCGTGCACACACACATATCTGATGTCATTGCTTGCAGTTTTATAACGAGTTAAAAGGCAAATGGAGTTATGTTTAAAGTTGTTCTTTCAGTTTATCATATTTTAGCACTAAAGTGTTCATTTTTATTGCAGCTGTTTGATTATTACATTGGCCTAAACAGATGAAGTTGTCTCTCATTTAGTGACATTGACTCCGAGAGATCACTAATGGGCTATCTAAATCTTAGAGGCCCTTTGCTTCCATTGCTCTGTCTGCATCTGCTGCTATCACTATTCATCCCATTTGCTACAGCAGACATAGCCTCTGAGAAGCAAGCTCTTCTTGCTTTTTCCTCCGCAGTCTACCATGGCAAGAAGCTCAACTGGGGTCAAAACATCTCACTGTGCTCATGGCATGGTGTAACATGCGCAGAGGATCGATCACATATATTTGCGCTTAGGGTACCAGCTGCTGGGCTGATTGGTGCAATTCCTCCAAATACTCTTGGCAAGCTTGTCTCCCTTCAGGTGTTAAGCCTGAGGTCTAATCGGCTGAGCGGAAGCATTCCTTCTGATGTCACTTCACTTCCTTCTTTACGTTCCATATTTCTTCAGCATAATGAACTGTCAGGAGATTTGCCTTCCTTTTTTTCTCCCGGCCTCATTACCCTTGACCTTTCCTATAACTCCTTTACAGGGCAAATGCCTACAAGCTTGCAAAATCTTACTCAGTTATCTATCCTGAATTTGGCAGAAAATTCTTTGTCTGGACCTATTCCTAATCTCAAACTTCCAAGCTTAAGACAATTAAATTTGAGCAATAATGAGCTGAATGGCTCAATTCCTCCCTTCCTCCAAGTATTCTCAAATACTTCATTCCTGGGGAACCCTGGATTGTGTGGGCCTCCTCTAGCTGAGTGTTCTGTTCTTCCTTCGCCGACACCCTCGTTACCGCTGTCACAAACATTGCCACGACATGGAAAGAAAGTGGCTACTGGATTTATCATTGCGGCTGCCGTTGGAGGCTTTGCTGTATTTCTGCTAGCTGCTGTGGTTTTCACCGTGTGCTTTTCAAAGAGGAAGGATAGGAAAGAAGCGCGAGCGGATTACAAGAGCAAGGGAGCCGATGGTGCAAGGATTGACAAGCATAAAGCGGATGTCAGCAGTGGTGTCCAAATGGCTGCCAAGAACAAGTTGGTTTTCTTGGAGGGATGCAGTTACAGCTTTGACTTGGAAGACTTACTGAGAGCTTCTGCAGAAGTCCTTGGCAAGGGGAGCTATGGAACCGCCTACAAAGCTTTACTCGAGGATGGCACTATAGTGGTTGTCAAGAGGCTCAAGGATGTTGTGGCAGGGAAGAAAGAATTTGAGCAGCAGATGGAGCTTATCGGGAGGGTAGGCAAACATGCAAACCTCGTGCCTCTGCGTGCTTACTACTACTCAAAGGATGAAAAGCTTGTGGTTTATGAATTTGTTACTACTGGAAGCTTTTCAGCCATGCTACACGGTACGCTATTGCCTTTCACCGCTTCATTTTTTTTGGGTTTACATTAAATTGATTACTTTGCAAGTTAGGAGGCTAAATATCCATTGTTTTGTTAGCATGAGACAAACATACCTACCGTCCCTCGCAAAATTTACATGCACAAAAAGGCCATGCAGATAGCAAAGCTATGATATGTACTCCTTCCGTTCCTAAATGTAAGTCTTTGTAGAGATTCCACTATAAAACTGCATACGGATGTATATAGATGCATTTTAAGTTTAGATTCATTCATTTTGCTCCGTATGTAGTCCACCTAGTGGAATCTCTACGAAGACTTACATTTAGGAACGGAGGGAGTAGAATATACACATCCATGAACTTCATTTTCTAGTTCTGTTAAGAGGACATTGTTCATTATCCACTCACTGAACGTGGCTCTAATTGTTGATCGATATCGGTTCTGATTAAAGTGCTGATGAACAGGCATTAAGGGTATTGTGGAGAAGACCCCATTGGACTGGAACACCAGGATGAAGATTATACTTGGAACAGCACATGGCATTGCACACATCCATGCAGAAGGAGGCCCCAAGCTTGCTCATGGCAACATCAAGTCCACCAACGTGCTCCTCGATCAAGACCACAACCCTCACGTCTCAGACTACGGGATGAGCACTCTGATGAGCCTCCCGATCAACACATCCCGGGTGGTGGTCGGCTACTGCGCCCCGGAAACCTACGAGTCGAGAAAATTCACCCACAAGTCGGACGTGTACAGCTTCGGCGTGCTGCTCATGGAGATGCTGACCGGAAAGGCCCCCCTCCAGTCGCAGGGGCAAGAGGACGTGATCGACCTGCCCAGGTGGGTGCATTCCGTGGTCCGCGAGGAGTGGACCGCCGAGGTGTTCGACGTCGCGCTGATGAAGTACCATAACATCGAGGATGAGCTGGTCCAGATGCTGCAGCTGGCCATGGCCTGCACGTCCCGGTCCCCGGACCGGCGCCCCACCATGGCAGAGGTGATCAGGATGATCGAGGACCTCCGGCAGTTCACCGCTTCCGAGAGCCGCGCCTCTTCCAATGAAAACCCCAGGGACTCCAACCCTCCATCGGCGTAAACGCTGGCTCTGCCTGGCTTGTTCTCAAGCACTTGCTTGTATTCATGAACAAGTGTTGTATCCTTATAACTGTTCCAATATTCCACGCGTGCATGTTAATTGGTAGTGTCTTTAACATGTAATCCTAATACATTGCCTCTGCTCGTGGGCATCAGACATTGTTGTGTCAATTGACGACATTGATTATCTTCTAGTACCTGCTTGCAAGTAGCAGATGCGCATACATGGCACAAGATCGCACCCAAGCAATAGATGAAGAACTACTCCCTCCGGTCACAAACATAAGATGTTCTAACCTTTTTGTGTGTTTGTTCACTCATTTCAATCTGTATGTCGGGTGTTTGTTCACTCATTTCAATCTGTATGTTGTCTATATTGAAATATCCAAAACAATTTGTATTTGTGATCGAAAAATGTTATGATACAACACAGAAAGAAACATGCAAAAACTCCATCCATTCCATAGTATAAGTGTCTTGCACTACATCAGCGACACTTAACACTTACAGTAGAACGGAGGGAGTAATAACCAATCAAGGTGGCCGTATCACCCACATACCAGAGTTCAGAGAATACAAGGCATACCAACATTTCAGATGTTACTATAACATAAATCTGGCCAGTACAGCTTCTCACATGGTCAGACAAAGCCCTCTTGTATAAACCGGGAACAATAACTTCTCACGCCCCTGATAAAATTACAGGGGAGGAAGAAAAATCTATCGGCAGCAAGCACCGCCACTAATCACCATAGCATCCATATCTCTGCAGAATCCAATGCACCCGTCCAACACATTCGCCATCATCTTAATGTTACGAAGAAGTTCCAAAAGCTTACTGAAAACTATGTCAGTGCAACAAAAAACAGGACTCCTCTTTCCAGCACACAGATCTCGAGCAGCCCGATGGGCAGATGTAGAGTTACTTTTGGTTCACCAAGTCTGCACCACTGACATACCTAGCAACAAACGAGATCAACCGGAAGGGTGCGCCAACAATGGGGGCATCGGTGAATGGAACCTCCTCAGCTGTCTCAACATCTGATCCCGCTGGCTGTGGATCATCTTCATGAATCAGTATATCATCCAACGGAACCGGCACGATTTCACCACTTGTTCTTGGTTCATCAAATCCTTGGCGCGCATTTGCATTCATGAGGCTCTGGCCAGCACCATTGCTGCTCGTTGCTTCTGGAAAGTACACCAAAGTTTCATCTGCATGATCACTAGCATAGGCACCGACAGGAATGTTGCTGACATGACTGTAGATATTGTCCGAAGTAACTGCCAGCGAACTGTTCAGACCTCTATCAGCAGTAGGTTCGTTACCCTGCACACAGGGAAACATTGTGTTTAAGCAATTATGGATCATTGCAACACGTAAGGAAATCACATTCCCAACAAGTGGGGAACTGAACTGTAATCCCCCAGAATGGATATTCATGTAAATGAACTACGTACATAGATAATTTTTGGGTACAGTAACATCCTTGCGGAAATGGACAAACATTCGCATAGTAACATACTTACTTTACTCATCACGGTCGTAAAATCAGTGGTCTGCTTATGGAGAAATGAACCGGACAGATCTGTTTGATTCATCACCTCAGTTTCAGGAACCTGCATCATAAAAAAAATCAGTTTTATAGAATAGTCTGGATGCTAAGAATTTATTACAAAGAGGTAATAAATAATACATATTTCTGACCAGGCAATTTCATTGGAGATTAAATATTCAGTTGTAGGTTGGTAGAAATCAAATGGGTATAAACATAAGAATCACTAGAGCGATGTTCTGGACAAACTTACCTCTTTAGTAATGGAGGCTTCAGTAAGTGCAATCTTTGCTTCAAGGGTTTATAATCTTGACTCCAATTCATCCACACTTACCACCAACCGCTGATTTTCCTCAACAGTACTTTTTGAAGTTTCATCCAATACCTTCACCTGCCAGGCTTTGCTATTAAATAGTAATATCAGAATATATAAGTAAATGTGCACATGCTACATATGAAAATCGAACAATTGAAGGTCCAGATCTGACAGATTCATATACCAACATATGAACTATTAGACTCTTTTTTTTAGGTTTATTAAGTATAAACAACTACTCCGCAGAACCAAAGTACGTATGCTGTATCTCCTTTCAGAAAAAACAACTAATGCTTGCCCATAGGATACATATTGCGATATTAGTATTTCACTAAGGATTCATTTTTCTCAACCAGCTACAATGAAGAAAAATTAACAGTTGGAAACAGACGGTGTAATTCTTACCTGCTCCTGTAATGCTTTGTTGGTTTCCTCCAGCAAACTTAATCTTTCTTTAAGAGAAGTCTGAAGAAATTAAGCAGCATGTCAACCCAAAACAGTTAAAGAGAGAAATGATATAAGTCCCCGAAGGCATAAAAAACGCGAAGAGAAAGTAGTGATAAGTAATCTCTCTGAACATTACCTCCTGATGAGTTAGGACACCATTGACATCCTCAACGCACTTGACTTTGTTATCCAAAACCTCCTAAATGAAATTGGGAAATAAATATTATATTGGTGTTACTGTTTCAGCATCTTTAAATAAATCAAGCCTGATTAGTGATTTGCTCCATACATGAAGTTTGAGCTGCTTTGGCCGACCCAAAGACATATATCGTCCCAACGGCATATCTAGTGATTTTGATTCATCACTTGCATTAAACTAAACTACCGATTGAGTGAACAAGCTAAATATCATGGCTTTGCAACCCATGGCACTAAATTAACAAGCTAAAAAAGATGATCCAGTCATTTTGGGATGATCATCCTGTAAAATGGAAGTAAGGTACTTCATTGTATTTTTGAAACTGCTTTTAGTTTTTACCATTGTCAAAGCCTAAGCTCAAACCAAAGTTAATCGGTAAAGTTTGACCTCCTATACAACAAGACTGGCACATAGACCTTCTCATCAAAGAAATAAATAAGTAGAAGGAACAGCAAATACCTCCTTTTTAACCAGCATATCGTACCCATTCTGTAGATTATTAAGTTTTTCCTCCAAAATGACCTAAAATAAAAGGAAATATGAGGTAAGAAAATTCAATTCATTCCACCTAGCTACAAGGAAGAAAATAAATAGTAGACTCGAGAGAGTAAGATAATTTCCCAGCTGCATTGATAAAATCAAATGGTGATTACATCCAGCACATAAAACATACCTCATTTTGTGCATGATAACCCACTTTGTTATGCAACTTTTCAAGTTCGCTCTCCATCTTGTTCTGCAGGAAAAGAAATATAAGAGTATTTTGTATGAGATGTTTCTAGTAGTGTGCAAAATAGTTTTTTCATGTTCAGAAGTGAACATCTGGTTCAGATAATAAGCAGACAACAGACAGGCTTTGCATCTGTTGATCCATAATCCCTTTGCTCAATTACCCTTAAACAAATAAATGATATTTCCCGCAAAAAAGTACATGATACTGTTATGTATGTCGATGTTAAAAACAGGGGCAAGCATACATACCACTTTTTGAAGCCATAAACCTTTCTCATCTTCCAATTGCTTTATTGTATCGTGTAATTTCTCCTGCGGTGGCAATGAGTGTATTTACAAGGATGAACAGCACAAAGAATCAAATGAGCAAATGCGGAGCTGGAAGTGCAAACTGAGAAATCCAAGTAGTGTTCACTGATGAAAGAGCAGGTATCTAGCAACAATATTGCAGAAATCATAACATTCTTCTTTACAGGAACGGTTACATGGTAGGTATGCATGATCAGGGGATGTTCACAGTGAAGATATATCAAACTTGAATTGAAAAGATAGAGGCCGTTGACAGTGCAGTTACCGTTTACAGAAGAACTTACAAGCTTTGATTCAAAAAGTCGGTCCTTGCCAAGTTCCACGGTAGAATCTGAAATCCCAATGCTCCTCTGATCTGCGTAGGCTGTATTACTGACCTTGTGACTCTCGTGTGTCATGGTAGGTTCGTGATTCTCATCGCATGGAATCACCTCACCAACAGACGACGATATGGTTTCATCAGCGTTTGCAATATTGTGCTTTGCATGTGGAATCTGCTCGTGATTCTGGTTCCCTCTCCAACACTGGACACTGCATCTCCAACACTGGACACTGCATCATCTGCATCGGCACCACTATAATTTTCTTTTGGAGCCAAATCATCATTGTGGCTCTGAGGAACAGCTTCATCGGCATTGGTCACCGCATCACCAGTATTCTTCCCTTGGTTTCCCTTCTTCTTCCTGTTCCTCTTCTTTTTGCCATCCATCTCTTGTTTTGCAGCTTAGCCCTTAAATTACTATCTGTATCTACTAGCATGGCGACAACGAACAAAATGAACTTTCAGCTAATTTGTTGAACAGGCCTTTTTATCAGATAGATTAAGTATCCTGAGTTTCATGGCAATCTATTGGTGAAAAATGAAAACAGATTATGTGCGTAATATTTTTATCTTCCTGCCATAAACCATACAATTTAGTCATTTCGGTAACAAGTCATATCCCTATCTTGATTCATGAACGCCACAAGAAAGGAAACCTCACACTTCATTCAACCAACGGCAACACAAGGCCGGAGATTACGAGCAAAATAATAATCTCAGCTTGTGATTTCAGCCACTACGCGCCTATGCCCATGCGTGTGTCTATATGTAAGCAACGGATTCGTACATAACAAAAGTTTCTACTGACAAACGCCGGCAGAACACACAGCCGGCGACCCCGGAGGTGGTTCTGCGGCGACCAAAGGGGAACACAAGATCATTTTTTGTACTACTAATAACTTGATGACGAGTTCGAATAGAAATTTCAAGGGTACACGGCGGAGAATTAAGATAAGGAAATGCCAACGGCCCGGTGGTACTAACCCTAGAAACGCCGCCGCTTCTGCTGGCCTCGGATTGGGGAGGTTGGGGATCTGGAGGAGGGCGATGGGTTAACTAGGTGGGAAGGTGGATTTTTGGGGGAGCGTTTGTTTAGGCCCTCTTTGATTCGCAGGATTTTCAAATCGTAGGAATAAGAAAAGTATAGGGTTGGAGTGGCATGCACACATGAATCCTACAGGATTAGCATGGAGTGTTTGATGGCACAGAAAAAGCAAAGGAATGTAAAAAAAGATTGGAGTGGATGTTAGATTTCCTATGAAATGTAGTACAAAAGATTTCATAGGAAAAATTCCTATAGGATCCAATCCTATGAATCAAAAAACCAACATAGAAAAAATTCTTAAGGATTTCAATCCTCCAGAAATCCTATAGAATTCCTTTGAATCAAAGGAGCCCTTAAATTGGAAAGAGATCTTGGTAGGAGGGAGGGAGGGAGGGAGGAGGACGGCTAGGGCGGAATGGTCGGTGGCTTGACGCTGCGCGAGCCTGCGCGCACGTTCTATCTATTTTTCTCGCCGAAACTTCCATTCTTCCTTCGCCACTAGTACTTAGTACTCCCTCCGTCCCATAATATAACACATTTTTTTGACTCTAATGTAATGTAAAAAACGTCTTACATTATGGGACGGAGGGAGTACTTGTTATCTTATGTAAATGCAGAATTTTGCAGACAGGAATTCTGCATTTTTATATTATTTGACATTGCGGCGACAAGACTTTGTTGTATGCTTCCATTTCCATACCAAATTTGTTGTCGTAATATTATTTTTTATGCTCAAGGCTAACATTTCGTTCTAGGTTGTAAAGTAAGCTTATTAGGTCTTATTTATTCGGAAAAGAAGATTAGGTCTTAATTTTCCATCAATATCTTTTTTGAAAGGCAAATTTTCCATCGATATCCATACGAGCTATTTCGTTGTTGTTGTGAGTACTTTCGTTGAGCAATAAGAGGCAAAGTGACGCAAGAAAAGCAAATATTAAGGGGCCCTTTGATCCACGGGGTTCTAAAAATGTGGGAATAAAAAAAACATAGGATTAGAATGTCATGCTCATCTTAATCCTATAGGATTTTTTTTGTTGTTTAATTGCATCACCGGAAAAACAAAGAATTTTTGTGTGGATGCTAGAAAATCCTATGGGAAGTAGAGAAAAAAATACTTGAAAAAAATTCTATAGGATTCAATCCTATGAATCAAATAACCAACATAGAAAAAATTCCTATGGATTCTAATCCTCCAAATTCCTATAAAAATCCTTTGAACCAAAGGAGCCCTAATAGACTCCAATCTCCATTAAGGCCTCCTTCAATTTAAAGGAATATTGTAGGAATTGCGAAGGATAGGAACTTTGCAGGAAAATTTCCTTTGGAGCCTTTTGGATTGTAAGGATGGACTCTTATTCCTACGTAGGATAGGAATCAATCCTTCACATTTCAAAGAAAAAAATATTAGCCTAGACTCAATGAAAAAAATCCCTATTCTATGCATCAAATGACATCTCTTTCTCTATAGGATTGAGATGCATGTCATCTCACTTCCTATGAATTTTCTGTTTCTATACTATTTGTAAGGGCATATTTATCCCTTAGTAGTTTTGGTGATTGATGAAAATGTTTTTGCGGACTAATCGTGTGCATTGAGATTTCAGATATATCATGTCAAGATGATTTGGTGCCCCTCAAAGACTATTGAAGACGGCGTTTCTCTACGTTTCTTCTCGGTGGATTTGAGTCGTAGGGAAGCCATACTATTAAGAGGGGGTCCGCGTTGGAAAGCTTTGGGTGGAATCATCACGTACACGTCTGTTCCTTTCTGCACCTTCTTTCCTTTGGCTCTTTGGAGCATCCTCCGTCTCTCCATGTCTCTGCAAAATGAAGGACTACTAGTAATGCTGAACTGAGGCAGGCGGTAGTACTGCTCTTCGGAGCGGTACTACCGCAGACCCTTGCGGTAGTACCGGCCACAAGCGCGGTAGTACCATAGGTGCTCACGGTAGTACCGCTCCTTGGGAGCGGTAGTACCATCTTGGGAGCGGTAGTACCATGGCCGCAGGCTAGGCGCAGCTGCTCGAGCGGTAGTAGGGGCGAATGTAATTTTTTATATCCGTGTCCTACGCGGTAGTACCGCTCCACGGGCGCGGTAGTACCGTGGGCTCTCCCTAGGCATAGCAGCATGAGCGGAAGTAGGGGCGGATGTAATTTTTTACATCCGCGCCCTACACGGTAGTACCGCTCCAGGCTTGTGGTAGTACCGTGTCGGATTTTTGCATAGATCAAAACTCAGTGGAAGTAGTCACGGATGTATTTTTATATGTCCGTGCCTTCTCAGCCTAGACTATTCCTGCCTTGCGGTAGTACCGCGCCAGCGGTTCTACCGCTCCCTGCCTTAGCGCATCAGGACTGGTCTTATCCCCTGTTGTGCCAGAGGTAGTACCGCATCTCTCTGCGGTAGTACCGCAAGCCCTTGCAGTAGTACCGCTTGTATGATGCGGTAGTGCTACCTCTTGAGCACTGCGTTGGTTTTCCCTTGAAGAGGAAAGGGTGATGCAGCAAAGTAGCGTAAGTATTTCCCTCAGTTTTTGAGAACCAAGGTATCAATCCAGTAGGAGGCTCCTCACAAGTCCCTTGCACCTACACAAACAAACAAGAACCTCGCAACCAACGCGATAAAGGGGTTGTCAATCCCTTCGCGGTAACTTGCGAAAGTGAGATCTGATGGAGATAATAAGATAAGATAAATATTTTTGCTATTTTTATGATATAGATTGAAAAGTAAAGATGCAAATAAAAGTAGACCGAAAACTTATATGATAAAAGATAGACCCGGGGGCCATAGGTTTCACTAGTGGCTTCTCTCAATATAGCATAAGTATTACGGTGGGTGAACAAATTACTCTCGAGCAATTGATAGAAAAGTGCATAGTTATGAGATTATCTAGGCATGATAATGTATATAGGCATCACGTCCGCAACAAGTAGACCGACTCCTGCCTACATCTACTACTATTACTCCACACATCGACCGACTCCTGCCTGCATCTAGAGTATTAAGTTCATAAGAACAGAGTAACGCATTAAGCAAGATGACATGATGTAGAGAGATAAACTCAAGCAATATGATATAAACCCCATCTTTTTATCCTCAATGGGAACAATACAATATGCGCCTTGCTGCCCCTGCTGTCACTGGGAAAGGACACCGCAAGATTGAACCCAAAGCTAAGCACTTCTCCCATTGCAAGAAAGATCAATCTAGTAGGCCAAACCAACCTGATAATTCGAAGAGACTTGCAAAGATAATCAATCACAAATAAAAGAATTCAGAGGAGATTCAAATATTTCTCATAGATAAACTTGATCATAAACCCACAATTCATTGGATCTCAACAAACACACCGCAAAAAGAGTTACATCGAATAGATCTCCAAGAAGATCGAGGAGAACTTTGTATTGAGATTCAAAGAGAGAGAAGAAGCCATCTAGCTAATAACTATGGACCCGAAGGTCTATGGTAAACTACTCACAACTCATCGAAGAGGCTATGGTGTTGATGTAGAAGCCCTCTGTGGTCAATTCCCCCTCCAGCGGAGCGCCGGCGAAGGCTCCAAGACGGGATCTCGCGGATACAGAAGGTTGCGGCGGTGGAAATAGTTTTTCATGGTGCTCCTGGATGTTTTCGGGGTACGTAGATATATATAGGCGAAGGAGATAGGTCAGGGGAGCCACGAGGGGCCCACGAGGGTGGGGCACGCGCCCACCCCCTAGGGCGCGCCCTCCTGCCTCGTGGTCGCCTCGGCTGCTTCTTGATGTCCACTCCAAGTCTCCTGGATTGTGTTTGTTTCAAAAAGATCACTCCCGAAGGTTTCATTCCGTTTGGACTCTGTTTGATATTCCTTTTCTTCGAAACACTGAAATAGGCAAAAAAAACAGCAATTCGGGTTGGGCCTCCGGTTAGTAGGTTAGTCCCAAAAATGATATAAAAGTGTAAAGTAAAGCCCATAAATATCCAAAACGGGTAATATAATAGCATGGAACAAACAAAAATTATAGACACGTTGGAGACGTATCAAGCATCCCCAAGCTTAATTCATGCTCGTCCTCGAGTAGGTAAATGATAAAAACAGAATTTCTGATGTGGAATGCTACCTAGCATATTTCTCAATGTAATTTTCTTTATTGTGGCATGAATGTTCAGATCCAAATGATTCAATATAAAAGTTCATAAAACATAAA
Source organism: Triticum aestivum (assembly GCF_018294505.1). Taxonomy (NCBI): domain Eukaryota; kingdom Viridiplantae; phylum Streptophyta; class Magnoliopsida; order Poales; family Poaceae; genus Triticum; species Triticum aestivum. Next base: position 374,427,411 of record NC_057804.1, on the reverse strand, counting down.
AATAGTAATACTTCAAGCATACTAACAAGTAATCATGTCTTATCAAAATAGCATAGCCAAAGAAAGCTCATCCCTACAAAATCATATAGTTAGACCATGCTTCATTTTCATCACACAAAATACTCCCATCATGCACAACCCCGGTTTCAGCCAAGCAATTGGTTCATATTTTTTAACGCACTTCAACTTTTTCAACTCTCATGCAATACATGAGCGCAAGCCATGGACGTAGCACTATATGTGGAATAGGGTGGTGGTTGTGAAGACAAAAAGGGAGAAGATAGTCTCACATCAACTAGGTGTATCAACGGGCTATGGAGATGCCCATTAATAGATATCAATGTGAGTGAGTAGGGATTGCCATGCAAGAGATGCACTAGAGCTATAAATATATGAAAGCTCAACAAAAGAAACTAAGTGGGTGTGCATCCAACTCGCTTGCTCACGAAGACCTAGGGCATTTTGAGGAAGCCCATCATTGGAATATACAAGCCAAGTTCTATAATGAAAAATTCCCACTAGTATATGAAAGTGACAACATAGGAGACTCTCTATCATGAAGATCATGGTGCTACTTTGAAGCACAAGTGTGGAAAAAGAGATGGTAACATTGTCCCTTCTCTCTTTTCTCTCATTTTTTATGGGCTTCTTTGGCCTCTCTTTTTTTGGGCTTCTTTGGCCTCTTTTATTTTTATAAAGTCCAAAGTCTCATCCTGACTTGTGGGGGAATCATAGTCTTCATCATCCTTTCCTCACTTGGGACAATGCTCTAATAATGAAGATCATCACACTTTATTGATTTACAACTCAAGAATTACAACTCAATACTTAGAACAAAATATGACTTTACGTGAATGCCTCCGGCGGTGTACCGGGATATGCAATGAACCAAGAGTGACATGTATGAAAAATTATGGAGGTGGCCTTGCCACAAATACGATGTCAACTACATGATAATGCAAAGAGCAATATGACAATGATGGAGCATGTCATAATAAACGGAACGGTGGAAAGTTGCATGGCAATATATCTCGGAATGGCTATGGAAATTCCATAATAGGTAGGTATGGTGGCTGTTTTGAGGAAGGTAAATGGTGGGTGCATGATACCGGCGAAAGTCGCAAGACATAATAAAGGCTAGCAATGGTGGAAGGGTGAGAGTGCGTATAATCCATGAACTCACATTAGTCATAAAGAACTCATATACTTATTGCAAAAGTTTACTTGCCCTCGAAGAAAAGTACTACTACACATGCTCCTAGGGGAAGGGTTGGTAGGAGTTAACCATCGCGCGATCCCAACCTCCACACATAAGGAACACAATTAAAAGAGCACCCCATGCAACAAATTTGTCACACAACTTTTACCATACGTGCATGCTACGGGACTTGCCAACCTTAACACAAGTATTTCTCCATTTCATAATTACCCAGCTAGCATAATTCTAACATTACCACCTTTATATCTCAAAACAATTATAAAGCATCAAATTGATCATAGTGTTTAATGCACTTTCTATGATAGTTTTTATTATACCCAACTTGGATGCCCATCATATTAGGACCAATTTTATAACCATAGTAAATACCATGTTGTTCTAAAAGACTCTCAAAATAATATAAGTGAAGCATGATAGATCAATAATTTCTACAAAATTAAGCCACCGTCGTGCTCTAAAAAGATATAAGTGAAGCACTAGAGCAAAAATTGTCTAGCTCAAAATATATAAGTGAAGCACATAGAGTATTCTAATAAATTCCAAATCATGCGTGTCTATCCCAAAAGGTGTGTACAGCAAGGATGATTATGGTAGACTAAAAAAGCAAAGACTCATATCATACAAGACGCTCCAAGCAAAACACATATCATGTGACGAATAAAAATATATCTCCAAGTAAAGTTACCGATAGACGAAGACGAAAGAGGGGATGATTGTCCTTGAATTATCTTGGGGTTCCATGGGCATCCCCAAGATTAGGCTCTTGTCACTCCTTATTCCATAGTCCATCAAATCTTTACCCAAAACTTGAAAACTTCACAACACAAAACTCAACAGGAAATCTCATAAGCTCCATTAGTGCAAGAAAGAAAAACCACCACATAAGATACTGCAATGAACTAATTCTTTATTTATATTGGTGTTAAACCTACTGTACTCTAACTTCTCTATGGTTGATACCCCCCCCTGATACTAGCCATAGATTCATCAAAATAAGCAAACAACACACGAAAAACAGAATCTGTTAAAAACAGAACAGTCTATAGCAATCTGTAACTTTCATACTATGGAATCTAAAAATCCTACCAAAATAGGAAGCCCTAGGAAATTTGTCTATTGATCTACTGAAAAAAGAATCAACTAAAAATCACGTTTCTGTGATTTACTAAAATTATTCTCGTGCGCATAAAAGTTTCTGATTTTCAGCAGAATCAAATTAACTATCACCCAAGATGATCCTATAGGTTCTACTTGGCACAAACACTAATTAAAACATAAAACCACATATAAACAGAAGCTAGATGATTAATTTATTACTGAACAGAAGCAAAAATCAAGAAACAAAAATAAAATTGGGTTGCCTCCCAACAAGCGCTTTCGTTTAATGCCCCTAGCTAGGCATAAAAGCGAGAATAGATCTAAGTATTGCCATAATAATAAGATAAATCACGAAAACTCATCTCATATTCTCTGCATTCAGCGGCAAGTTTTCTTTGTGGCAAGCAAAAGTAATCAAAAGGGCTAAATTTAATGGGACAAAAGTCCCCAAGATCAATCTCGGGAGGTATGGGTTCCTCTTTTGGCCCTTCATATTACACAACCAATTCATCATTATAAGCATTCTTTTGGCAAAAAGTCATGAGCCTATACTCAAGAGAATATCCTAACTCATTGTTTCGAATAGCAAAATCATTATTAAGTTCGGAAATTCTATCAACTAGAACATTGGTAGGAACCTTTTTTCTAAGGTTTTTGTTAAAAGCAACATAATCTAAAGATTGAAAACGCATGATGGCCTCTTGATCGAAGAGGATTGCCTCTATGGGAGGACGGCAAGCATCCACCCTATAGTGCACAAAATTTCTTTGGCTTCTTTTATTATAAATCTGAACTCATGAGCCAAAAAGATAGTAGTTGCACGCTTAACAAAAGAATGCTCAATGTTGGAAAATTCTAGGAAAATTCTTTATATGCAAGGATGCATATGCATAAATTGTCTTTCAAGTTCAACTATAAGCAAGGATATAACATTCGCAAGACTACTAGTTCTATGAAGAATAGATCCACCCATAGTTGGTAAAGCACCGACACAAGTAAAGAAATCTTGAATAACCCCTTTTCCAATAATATTACCACTACCGATCGAAACTTTTTAGTATGTAAGATGGGTGGTTCTTCAACAGGATCAACAAAAGCATCAAAATTTTCCATGTTATTACTATTGTTCTTATCAATTATATCCTCCTTGGTTTTAGACATAGCAGCAGAAAATACGAGGAGCAAGCGAAAAAGAGAGGCGAACGGAAAAGAGAGGGCGAATAAAACGGCAAGGGTGAAGTGGGGGAGAGGAAAACGAGAGGCAAATGGCAAATAATGTAATGCGAGGGAGATGAGTTTGTGATGGGTACTTGGTATGTCTTGACTTGAGCGAAGACCTCCCCGGCAACGGCGCCAGAAATCCTTCTTTGCTACCTCTTGAGCACTATGTTGGTTTTCCTTTGAAGAGGAAAGGGTGATGCAGCAAAGTAGCGTAAGTATTTCCCTCAGTTTTTGAGAACCAAGGTATCAATCCAGTAGGAGGCTCCTTACAAGTCCCTCGCACCTACACAAACAAACAAGAACCTCGCAACCCACGCGATAAAGGGGTTGTCAATCCCTTCACGGTAACTTGCGAAAGTGAGATCTGATGGAGATAATAAGATAAGATAAATATTTTTGGTATTTTTATGATATAGATTGAAAAGTAAAGATGCAAATAAAAGTAGATCGGAAACTTATATGATAAAAGATAGACCCGGGGGCCATAGGTTTCACTAGTGGCTTATCTCAAGATAGCATAAGTATTACGGTGGGTGAACAAATTACTCTCGAGCAATTGATAGAAAAGTGCATAGTTATGATATTATCTAGGCATGATAATGTATATAGGCATCACGTCCGCAACAAGTAGACCGACTCCTGCCTGCATCTACTACTATTACTCCACACATTGACTGACTCCTGCCTACATCTAGGGTATTAAGTTCATAAGAACAGAGTAACACATTAAGCAAGATGACATGATGTAGAGGGATAAACTCAAGCAGTATGATATAAATCCCATCTTTTTATCCTCAATGGCAACAATACAATATGCGCCTTGCTGCCCCTACTGTCACTGGGAAAGGACACCGCAAGATTGAACCCAAAGTTAAGCACTTCTCCCATTGCAAGAAAGATCAATCTAGTATGACAAACCAAACTCATAATTCGAAGAGACTTGCAAAGATAACCAATCACACATAAAAGAATTCAGAGGAGATTCAAATATTTCTCATAGATAAACTTGATCATAAACCCACAATTCATAGGATCTCGACAAACACACCACGAAAAGAGTTACATCAAATAGATCTCCAAGAAGATCGAGAACTTTGTATTGAGATTCAAAGAGGGAGAAGAAGCCATCTAGCTAATAACTATGGACCCGAAGGTCTGTGGTAAACTACTCACAACTCATCGGAGAGGCTACGGTGTTGATGTAGAAGCCCTCCATGGTCGATTCCCCCTCCGGCGGAGCACCGATGAAGGCTCCAAGATGGGATCTCGCGGATACAGAAGGTTGCGGCGGTGGAAATAGTTTTCGTGGTGCTCCTAGATGTTTTCGGGGTACATAGATATATATAGGCGAAGGAGGTAGGTCAGGGGAGTGCCTCGTGGCCGTCTCGACTGCTTCTTGACGTCCACTCCAAGTCTCCTGGATTGCGTTTGTTTCAAAAAGATCGCTCCCGAAGGTTTCATTCCGTTTGGACTCCGTTTGATATTCCTTTTCTTCGAAACACAGAAATAGGCAAAAAAAATAGCAATTCGGGCTGGGCCTCCGGTTAGTAGGTTAGTCCCAAAAATGATATAAAAGTGTAAAGTAAAGCCCATAAACATCCAAAACGGGTAATATAATAGCATGGAACAATCAAAAATTATAGATACGTTGGACACATATCAGGTAATATCACGTGTCACGGGCTGAGTTGGTGGATAACGGTTGGATTTGTCCCTTGACTATAAACGGGGAGTCTTCTTCTCCGAGTTGACCACCTATTCCACCTCTAAGCTTCATTGATGCTCTGAGCTCCATTTTCGCCCGATCTCTCTCCCTAGCAAATCAAACTTGTTGATTCTCTATGGATTGGTTGAGAAGGCCTCGATCTACACTTCCACTAAAAGAAATTGGATTCCCCCCACTAATTCCTTGCGGATCTTGTTACTCTTTGGTGTTTGAGCACCCTAGACGGTTGAGGTCACCGCGGAGCCATAGTCCATTGTGGTGAAGCTTCGTGGTGTCGTTGGGAGCCTCCAATTCAGTTGTGGAGATTGCCCCAACCTTGTTTGTAAAGGTTCAGTCGCCGCCTCCAAGGGCACTAATAGTGGAATCACGGCATCTCGCATTGTGTGAGGGTGTGAGGAGAATACGGTGGCCCTAGTGGCTTCTTGGGGAGCATTGTGCCTCCACACCGCTCCAACAGAGACGTACTTCCTCTCAAAAGGAAGGAACTTCGGTAACACATCCTCGTCTTCATCGGTTCCGCTTTTGGTTATCTCTCACCTTTACTTGTGCAAGCTTTATTGTGTTATATCCTTTTCTTGCTTGTGTGCTTATTGTTGTTGCATCATATAGGTTGCTCACCTAGTTGCATATCTAGACAACCTACTTTGATGCAAACTTTAATTTGGTAAAGAAAATCTAAAAATTATTAGTTGCCTGTTCACCCCCCCTAGTCAACTATATCGATCCTTTCAATTGGTATCAGAGCCTCATCTCGTAATTAAGGGCTTTACCGTCCTAAGAGTATGGTTGACACCATAGACGGTGAGGAGGAGCACCCCGGTGTGAATCCTTCTTCGTCTACGGCCGATGGGGGATCCTCGGTCTCACGTGAGGAATTCAATGTGGCTTTGGACACATTGAAAACCTCCATGGCGACCGAGGTCAAAGGCATGTTCAAAGAGTTCCTTGATGGTCTTAAATTATCCACCGCACCTTTGGAAGTGGCCGCTCCCACTAACAAGGTGGCGGATGCCAACTCCGATAAGGGGGAAGCTTCTAGTGATAAATTTCCTTTATCTAGTGGTAGAAATTTTAGCGGCATCTTTGCCCATGTTGAACCACCTCTTACTTATGGAGGACCGGTTCCCTCCACTCATTTAAATCATGTGGGTTCTCCTCCTAAGATTGTGAAAAATGAGGATTTTGACTCTTGGGTCTATCGCTTTAAACGTCATTTAAACCATGTTAATACTAACCTTTGGAGAATTATTGAGCAACGTTTCTATCCGCATGACCTAAGCAACTTTACCTCGGGAGAAGCCGTGGATCATAAATTCAATGGGAATGCCCTCTTCATCATCTAAGACGCAATTCCACCCGAAGACATTGCACATCTCCGTCCGTTCACCGTGGCCAAGGAAGCTTGGCACCATGTTGTTTCTCTTTAGAAGGGAAGCGCAAGCATTCAATGCTCCAACTATGAAGTGGTGCAAGATGAAGCCAATGAGTTTGCAATGAATGAAGATGAAGAACCTCGTGAGCTTTACCGAAGATTAACCACTCTCGTGGTCTCTCTCCGAGATCATGGTAGAAAGGATACGGATGATAATTGGATCAAGCGCAAATTCCTCAAGGCCATGATGCCTTACCACAAGGCCATGTCCTCCGTCATCCGTCAAAGGTCGGACTTACACACCTTGTCCTCAAGTGAAGTGTTGGATGAGTTTGTGGCGATGAGGATCTTGGACAAGACTACCGACAATGCGGTGTTGCATTCTCAAAGAGCAAAAGAAGCCCAACCTTGCCTTGAAGGCCAAGGCTAGTGTAGAAGAAGAGGATGAAGAGGAAGATGAGGAGAGCAACCCCGAAGATACGAAATATGATTATCATGAGCACATGGCTCTTGCTTCAAGAAAATTTTGGAGCAAGAAGAACTCAAGGCCAAATTTGAACAAGAACAACTCAAGTGGCTTCAAGGGCAAGCAATGTGTGAGAACATGTTACAATTGTGGAAATGTGAGCCATTTGGTTGCGGAGTGCCCTTACGAGAAGCGGGAAGACAATGGTGGCAAGCTCATCTTAAAAGACAAAGCCAAGTCCTTCCCTAACGAGAACAACTTCACCAAGAAGACTCCGACCAAAGGGTTGCTGGCATAAGAAGAATACAATGAGGATGATGATGATGAAGATAGTGAAGACATGGCCATGGCCTCTATTGCCATTGCCACAACTCCACGGGTGTCTCTCTTTGATTCATCCAACGAGAACATCACCGCCAAGTGCCTCATGGCCAAAGCCACCAACAAGGTAACCCCCAACATCAAAACTACCATCATTACTAACCCTTCCTTGACGGATTGCATTGATGAAAGTGAGAGATCTAATGAGGAAGTAAATGAATTTGAGTCTTTTATGAGTCACTTCGTTGCTCTCTTGGAACAACTTGGTGAAGCCAATGACATGATCGAGGATCACGAAGAAACCATCTCTAAGATGGAAGGTCATAGTCGTGACTATGCTGATGAGATATCGGATCTCTCCAATGCTCTTGAGGAAGAGCATGTTCATCATTTGACTCTTGAGGAGTCACACAACGATGACCATGCTAAATTAAAGAAAGATCTTGATCATGCTCTTGTTGTATCTTGTGTGCTCGTTTCCGAGAAGGCTGAACTTGGGTTTGACCATGATAGACTCAAGGAGGAGTTTGATATACTTGACAAGGCTCACAAGGCCTTGAAGGGTCCTCATGCTAGCCTCAAGGAGTCTCATGATCAACTCCAAGTGAAGCTAACCAAGGAGAAAGTCATTTTTTCCTCATATGGTCTTAATTGAGAATGCAAATGTTACTAACCCGTGTTGTGAGCATGTGCATCTTGTGGAGGAGAATGCCAAGTTGAAGGAGCAACTTGAGAAAGGCCTTGTGTCTTGCATACAAGGTGAGAAGAATCTCATTGACCTTTTGAGCAATTGAAAGGAAGTTGTAGCCAAGGAGGGAGTTGGGTTCGCACCCAAGTCCAAGAACAAGAAGAAGAATGACAAGGCCAAATGACCTCCTCCTCTCAAGCAAACTTTTGTGAAGGAGGGAGAGGGTGCTTCTAAGGAGAAGAAGAACAATGTGAAGGGTGGTGATGTTAAAAAGGGCAATTCCACCCCTACCAACAAAGCCGGTGACTTTAGTCCTTCTTATGTGTTGTGCTGTGCTAGTGATGGGAATGTTTATTCTAAATTTGTTCGTTCTCATTATGAGTACATTGAATGGTATATTTGGGTTCCTAAGACCCTTGTTACTAACATCAAAGGACTCATTACAAAATGGGTACCTAAAACCAAGCATTGATCTCTTGTAGGTGTTTGCTTCCGGTGGGGGATCATGGTTGCTCGATAGTGGAGCCACAAATCATATGACCGGAAGCAAGGACTTGGTGGTGGACGTGCACAAGATCCCATCTATGCCCACCAATGCCGAGTGGGGTGATGCCTCATCTTCTAAGGTATTGGGTCTTGGCAAGGTAGTCATTTCTCATGATCTCATGATCGAGAAAGTCATGCTTGTTGAGTCCCTTGCATACAATTTACTTTTCGTTTGTCAACTTGCAATCATGGGTTTTGCCACATTCTTTGATATTGATACGGTGGCCCTCTTGTGGAGCAAGACTCTCAAAGTAGCCTTTGTTGGGCATGTCGAGAACGGTCTTTATGTGATTAACCTTTTGGAGCGACCCACTAAGACCGTGACATGCCTAATGGCTAAAGTTGATGTGGGATGGCTTTGGCATCGCTGTTTAGCCCATGTCAACATGAGATCTTTGCAAATTCTTCTCAAGGGGGGCCATGTTCATGGACTAACAAATGTTAGCTTTGCCAAAGATCGTGCTTGCAGTGCTTGTATCGAAGGAAAGTTACATGAGAAGGCTCACCCTCCCACGACTATCATCTACTCGAAGAGACCCTTGGAGCTCCTTCACATGGATCTCTTTGGGCCTCCATCCTTTGATAGTCTTCGGGGTAGAAAGTATTGCTTGGTGATTGTCGATGATTACTCAAGGTACACTTGGGTATATTTCTTCAAGAGGCAGAGTGAAACTCAACAAACTGTCATTGACTTTGCAAATGAAGCTCAACGTCAACACGATGCAAAGATCTTGACAATAAGAAGTGATAGCGGCACCGAGTTCAAGAACTACACCTTGGATGAGTTTCTTAGTGATGAGGGGATCAAGCATCAATATTCTGCACCATACACCCCTCAACAAAATGGTGTTGCGGAGAGGAAGAATCAGACGTTGATGGATGCGGCAAGGACCATGATGGCGGAGTTCAAGTCTCCTTACAACTTTTGGGCCGAAGCCATCAACACCGCGTGTCATGCATCCAATTGGCTCTATCTCCGCAAAGGCTTGAACAAGACTCCTTATGAAATACTCACTGGTAACAAGCCCAACCTCAAGTACTTCCAGGTATTCGGTTGTAAGTGTTTCATTCTCAAGAAAGGTGTTTGTTTGTCGAAATTTGAGGCTAGAGCTCATGAGGGCATATTTTTTTGGTTATGCTACAAACTCTCATGCTTATCATGTCCTCAACAAGTCCACTAGACTCATTGAGGAGACGTGTAACATGGAGTTTGACGAGAATAACGACTCCCAAGTGGAGCAGAGTGGTACTTGTGATGTAGGTGATGAAATTCCTCCCCAAGCCATAAGAAGAATGGGTGTTGGTCATATCCTACCCATTGAGGAACCCCTTGTGGCTGAAGGAGAAGGGCAATGCTCCAGTCAAGTGGAGCCATCACCGACCCAAGACCCACACGCTTCCGAAGAACAAAGTGAAGGCCCTCAACCAAGTGAACAAGATCAACCTCAAGATGGGGGTGAGCCACCAAGTGATGCCCAAGGTCGATTTCTCCCCTCCGAGCAAGTTCAAGATCAAGAGCAACCTCAAGATCAAGAACAAGCTCAAGACGGCGCTCAAGGTGATCAACTTTCCACTCCTCTTCTCACATGTGAGGAGGAGTTGGAGCGTCGTGCCGCTAAGATTGCATCCAAGCTCACAACCAAAGGTCATCTCATGAAGAATGTTCTTGGAAGCATAAGAAAGGGGGTAAGCACTCATAGACAATTAGCAAACTATTGTGAACATCACGCGTTTGTTTCTTGTGTCGAACCCCAAAAGGTCTATGAGGCGCTCGAGGATCCGGATTGGCTCAATGCCATGCATGAAGAACTCAACAACTTCGAGCACAACCAGGTATGGAGATTGGTGCCAAGGCCAACAGGGAATCATAATGTCATTGGAACCAAGTGGATATTCAAGAACAAGCAAGATGCTCATGGGATCATTGTTCGCAACAAGGCTCATTTGGTGGCACAAGGCTACTCCCAAGTCGAGGGTATCGACTATGGTGAAACCTTTGCTCCCGTTGCTCGCCTTTATTAATTGCTTATGCTTCTCATCATAACTTCAAGTTGCAACAAATGGATGTGAAGAGTGCTTTTCTTAATGGTCCTATTAATGAGTTGGTGTATGTCAAACAACCCCCGGGGTTTGAGGATCCCTATTTCCCTGATCATGTGTACCAACTCGACAAGGCACTCTATGGCCTTAAACAAGCCCCACGTGCGTGGTATGAGCATCTTACCGAGTTGTTGCAAGATCGCGGGTTTGAAATTGGGAAAATTGACCCCACTCTTTTTACTAAGAAGATCAAAGGGGAGTTGTTTGTATGCCAACTATATGTTGATGATATTATCTTTGGTTTCTCTAACAAAGCTTTCAATGAGGAATTTGCCGCTCTCATGACCTCAAAGTTCAAGATGTCTATGATGGGAGAGTTGGAGTTCTTTCTCGGGTTCGAAATCAAGCAAATAAGAGAAGGAACGTTCATCAACCAAGCCAAATACACTCAAGACATGCTCAAGAGATTCAAGCTAAGTGATGTCAAGCCGACTTCCACTCCAATGCCCGTCAAATGCCAACTTGACATAGATCCCAATGGTAAAGCAGTGGATCAAAAGGTATATCACTCCATGATTGGCTCCTTGCTTTACCTTTGTGCATCTAGACCCGATATCATGTTGAGTGTGGGAATTTGTGCAAGGTTTCAAGCCGCACCTAAGGAAAACCACTTTGTGGCAGTCAAGCGAATCTTTCGATATTTGGCTCATACCCCAAACTTTGGCTTATGGTACCCAAGAGGAGCCAACTTCGATCTTTTGGGCTATTCAGACTCAGATTGGGCGGGAGACAAAGTGGATAGGAAGTCCACCTCCGGAGGGTGCCAATTTCTTGGTTGCTCTTTGGTGAGTTGGTCTTCCAAGAAGCAAAGTTGTGTGTCTCTCTCGTCCACCGAAGCAGAGTATGTGGCTGCCGGGAGTTGTTGTGCTCAACTTCTATGGATGAGGCAAACTTTGAAGGATTACAGTGTCAATTGTGACGAAGTGCCTCTTTGGTGTGACAATGAAAGTGCCATCAAGATCTCTCTCAACCCGGTGCAACACTTCAAGACGAAGCATATTGAGATTCAGTATCACTTCATTCAGGATCACATTAGGCGAGGGGAGATCAAGCTCAAGTATGTCAACACTCATGATAACCTTGCAGATATTTTCACGAAGCCCTTGGATGAAGCAAGATTTCGCGAGTTAAGGCATGAGCTAAATATCATTGATTCGAGCAATGTAGCTTGAACCCTTGCACACCCCACCATACTCAACTTTATATCTTGTTTAGGTGTAGGCATGGACATAGGGGGAGTGTTGTTCTCTCAATGAACTCTCCCTCCCCCCCCATTATGCATAAATTGATCAACTCTTTCACATTAGCCATTTTTGATGGTACTTGTGCTTTAAAGACGAGTTTTGGTCATGGGCCCAAGGATAATTCTTCGCGGTGCCATACCAATTGACTCATACATAGGTGGCTCCGGCCACCGCCCTCTCCTCTTGAGAGTTTTGTTTCGTGTTTGGTCTTTGTTGTCTTTTGCCTTCTTTTGAGCCGTGTTTTTGTTTGTGTTGCCTCGTGTGCTAGCTCTTTGGTGTGTCCGTTTGCATGAAGGTTGCATTGCAAAGGCTGTTTTTCTCTCTTGTTTGTGAAACTTACATTTTCTTGGGTCTACGGTACTACCGTGGCTCGCCACGGTACTACCGCAGGAGTTGTGCACGGTACTACCGCAACCAGCACGATAGTAATTTTTTACTGCCACTGGATGAGTGTTACCACTGCCCATCGTGTGATACTTCCGCCCGGGCGGTACTACCGCAATGACCCACGGTACTACCACACAGTCGTGAGCGCGTGGGGGTTAAGAGCGGGCAGGGGGAGTTCTAACTCCCCCATACCCATTCAACTCCTTTTCCCGACATCGTCTCTCTCTCTCCTACCCAAGAACGGCGCCGGAGCACCTCATCGGATCTCCGTCTCCGGCCGCTCTCCTCGCATTCCGACCGGTGGGATCGTTCCCCGCCTCGCCCTCTTGCCATGGACCAAGGTTTCTCCCCAAATCCCTCTCCGCCCCTCTTTTGCCTCGTTGTCTTGTCTCTAGGTTTTGGGGAGATGCATGTTGTTCTTGCAATTTTCGGCAAAATCTTTGCAAGAGTAGAGTGTAGGAGAGTAGTAATGCAGTAGAGATGCTATTTGGTCTATTGCTACTCGGTAGTTTTGACAAACCCTAGTACCGCTCCATTGTTGTGACTGATCTGATCCATTTTGGATCTGACCATGAGCGGTACTACCACACCTCCCGTACGGTACTACCGCTCTAGCTGCGTTCGCCTCGTACAGTAGGGGAGCGGTACTACCGCGCGCGGCGCAGAAGTAAAATTTTACTTCCCCTCTAGGCACAGTACTACCGTGCCATCCCGGCGCGGTACTACCGCGGCTAGAGCAGCAGTAAAATTTTAGTTCCGCACCATGGAGCAGTACTACCGTTGACTTCAAACCTTCCCCCGTAGTCACTAGCCAATGTTATTCCTACATGTTTCATCGGTTTTTGCTGTGGTCTTTGCATTGATCCTTCTCGTTTCACTTGTGTGTTCTTGTGTTGTATGTCGTAGGTGGTGGCTCCGGCTCTAATGTTCGTCGCTCGAATCCCAGCCGTGACACAGGGTCGAAGCGCCTGCACAACCAAGATGAAGCTCCAGAGGGCTCCAATGCCCCCCAACATAGAACCAAGACCACCGCCACCAAGATCAAGGAGCCAACAATGGGCATGGATGAGATACCACTGGCTGAGTTTGTCACTCAAGGAAGATCAACCCCTATGTGAATCCCAGTGCAAACTTCAGAGGGAATGATTTGTTCTGGACCAAGCAGCGAAATCTTATCTATCTGGATGTGATCAAGGCCAAGCAGAACATCTACGTGGACGTGTACTGGATTGACATCAATCATATGAGGCAGGATAAGCACCGTGACTATTTTGGTGAGGCTTTGGACCTGGTGGAGCAATTTGGCATTGAGCACTTGCTTACTTTTCACCTGGACTTTGACCCGACGATTGTGGCCCAGTTCTTTGCTTCGGTCCACTTCCATACTAATGAGGAACGGACCATGACCTGGATGACCAATGGACAACAGATGACTGCTAAGTGGAAGGACTTCATGGTTTTGCTTCAGGTTCCTGATGAGGGGCTCAACATGCCTGTTGGTGTTCACCCTCATGCCAACCCCGAGTCAGCCAACAAGAACAAGCTTTAACCCTTCTTTGTTGAGAAGATGCTTCCCAGTAAAAATAAGGCATGGGTGCTAAACTCTTTCCTGGACATCATGCATCAGATCTTTCGCAACCCCCTCTTTCCGCGCATTGGTGACAAGGATAAGGTGCATGCCTATCTCGTGGATATGATGCTCATTTGTGAGGAGGCGCGTCATTCTCAGACGCAACCACTTGATGTCTCACATATCATGTGGTGTGAGCTACAGTTTGCTGTGTTCAACCGTAAGGTCCCCATCTTTGGACCTTACATGTTTCTCTTGATCACAAAGACTTGGGAGAAGCTCTATCCCGATGATGAGTTTATTGCCCCTGACTGGATTCGTCATGAGCCCATCAAGCTCCGCATGAAGAGCCAATGGGCTAACACCACTACCCGTGCCAAGGCAGAGGCTGCTCAGATGGATGTGGATGAGGATGAGATCGAGGAGGAGGAAGCGGATGAGGGCAGCTCTAATGGATACACTCCTCCCTCTACTGAGCCCACTTGGGCTAAGAAGCTGAAGAACAAGATGAAGGCTATGTTCTGCATGCAGGCCAAGGGGCAGTATAGGTCACATGTTGCTTCCAAGGAGAGTCGCCAGCATGATAAGAAGATCTTGAGGACCTTTGGCAAGATTGTGGAGAGTGGGTCAGAGGTGAACATCACTCCGGAGGCTGACTGGATAGCCAAGCAGGGTTACCAGTGGACTGACTCAGAGGAGGAGCCCATTCCCGCTGCCGAGACCGATGAGGAGCATGAGGAGTGATCACTGCAGTTTGAGCTACCACCTGTGTCGTAGGTGTCCTCTCTGCCTTTTTGGTGTCTCAATGCCAAAGGGGGAGAGAGTGTAGGATTTGCAAGTCTTGTGTCGTGTTGTTTCGCTTTGTCGCTTTGCTTTCGTTCTATTGAACCTTGTTTGCTTTGGTTTGGTTTGTGCTCGTAAGACCTAGTTCTCTATCATATGGTGTAAGACATATGCTCTCTAGCGTATTTTATTGTCTTTAATGCTTAGTAGCTCGTGAGCCTATGCTATCTTGTGCCCATTGTCATTATGCTCATAATTATTATCTTGCCTACTTGTTTAGTGTTAGTTGTATTGTTGCAAGAGATGCCTTGTCTATAAAATATAGGGAGAGTGTTGATCCTAGTATGTGTGCCGTGCAGTCGAAAGCACTTCTCTAGAGTGCACACATCTAGGGAGAGACCGTCTATATTTTATAGATGGTGGGTTTGCCTTTGTTTCATTTTATATCCCTATGTGCAAATCCCGTATTGTCGTCAATCCACCAAAAAGGGGGAGATTGTAAGGGCATATTTATCCCTTAGTAGTTTTGGTGATTGATGACAATGCTTTTGCGGACTAATCGTGTGCATTGAGCATTTCAGATATATCATGTCTAAATACAAGACGATTTGGTGCCCCTCGAAGACTATTGAAGATGGCATTTCTCTATGTTTCTTTTCGGTGGATTTGAGTCGTAGGAAAGCCGTACTGTTAAGAGGGGGTCCGTGTTGGAAAGGTTTGGGTGGAATCATCATGTACACATCTGTTCCTTTCTGCACCTCCTTTCCTTTGGCTCTTTGGAGCATCCTTTGCCTCTCTGTGTCTTTGCAAAATGAAGGACTCCTAGTGTTGCTGAACTGAGGCAGGCTGTAGTACTGCTCTTCGGAGTGGTACTACCGTAGGCCCTTGCGGTAGTACCACCCACAAGAGTGGTAGTACTGCTCCTTGGGAGCAGCAGTACCATGGCCTCAGGCAAGGCGCAGCTGCTCGAGCGGTAGTAGGGGCCGATGTAATTTTTTACATCCGTACCCTACGCGGTAGTACTGCTCCACGGGCGCGGTAGTACCGTGGGCTCTGGCCAGGCACAACAGCATGATTGGAAGTAGGGGTGAATGTAATTTTTTACATCCGCGCCCTATACGGTAGTACCGCTCCAGGCTTGTGGTAGTACCGTGTTGGATTTTTGCATAGATCAAAACTCAGCGGAAGTAGTCACGAATGTATTTTTATATGTCCGTGCCTTCGCAGCCTAGACTATTTCTGCCTTGCGATAGTACCGCAAGGGGGTGCTGTAGCACCACGCCAGCGGTTCTACCGCTCCCTACGGCTCCCTGCCTTAGCGCATCAGGACTGGTCTTAGCCCCTGCCGTGCCAGCGGTAGTACTGCAAGCCCTTGCGGTAGTACCACTTGTATGATGCGGTAGTACCGCGTGTTGCAGGCTGAGTTGGTGGATAACAGTTGGATTTGTCCCTTGACTATAAAAGGGGAGTCTTCTTCTCCAAGTTAACCACCTCTTCCACCTCTAAGCTCCATTGATGCTCTAAGCTCCATTTTCACCCGATCTCTCTCCCTAGCCAATCAAACTTGTTGATTCTCTAGGGATTGGTTGAGAAGGCCTCGATCTACACTTCCACCAAGAGAAATTTGATCCCCCCCACTAATCCCTTGCGGATCCTGTTACTCTTGGGTGTTTGAGCACCCTAGATGGTTGAGGTCACCACAGAACCATAGTCCATTGTGATGAAGATTCATGGTGTCGTTGGGAGCCTCCAATTCAGTTGTGGAGATTGCCCCAACCTTGTTTGTAAAGATTCGGTCGCCGCCTCCAAGGGCACCAATAGTGGAATCATGACATCTTGCATTATGTGAGGGTGTGAGGAGAATACGGTGGCCCTAGTCGCTTCTTGGGGAGCATTGTGCCTCCACACCGCTCCAATAGAGACGCAGTTCCCCTCAAAAGGAAGGAACTTCGGTAACACATCCTCGTCTCCATCGGTTCTGCTTTTGGTTATGTCTCACCTTTACCTGTGCAAGCTTTATTGTGTTATATCCTTTGCTTGCTTGTGTGCTTATTGTTGTTGCATCATATATGTTGCTCACCTAGTTGCATATCTAGACAACATACTTTGATGCAAACTTTAATTTGGTAAAGAAAAGACCCCCCCCCCTCTAGTCAACTATATCGATCCTTTCGCTATTCATATCTGTAAGTGCATCTAGTGCCACCCCTAGTTGGTTTTGGAGTATTGACGACAAACCTGGTTGAGGGACTAATGTGTTTGTGAGAATTGCAGGATAACACAGGTAGTAGTCCCTCATTGATTCGTTTTACCTACCGGAGATGACCCCTAAAAATGTGTGAAGACATTGAAGACAATGGTGGTCTGTGAAGCTATTCACGTTGAAGACTATGACATGAGAAGACATCACATGAAGACTATGGAGCGCGAAGACTTAGTTGTTTCGTTGTTCCCGTTTACTCTTTGTTGAGTCATAGGAACCACCGCACTGTTAAGTGGGGTCCAAGTGAACAAAGTCAGAGTGACTAAAGTGATGCTCAACCAAATCCTATGTCTTCGAGCGAAAACAATGAGAGCAAATCTTATCCAGAGTCGGATGAGTCAGCTTTACTTATAGCCCAAGTCAAGCTGCCATGTGTGTTTGAAATCTGACCGTTGGGACACGTGTCAGTTCCTTAGTGACCCAGGGTCATTGTCGGTGTCAAAACCGACGGATCTCGGGTAGGGGGTCCCGATCTGTGCGTCTTAGGCTGATGGTAATAGGAAGCAAGGGACACAATGTTTATCCAGGTTCGGGCCCTCTCGATGGAGGTAAAACCCTACTTCCTGCTTGATTAATATTGATGATATGAGTAATACAAGAGTAGATCTACCACGAGATCGTAGAGGCTAAACCCTAGAAGCTAGCCTATGATGATTATGGTTGTAGTTGTGAATGGCCTTCTAAGGACCAACCTCTCCGGTTTATATAGACACTGGAGAAGGCTAGGGTTTACACGGAGTCGGTTACAAGGAAGGAAATACAATATCCGGATCGCCAAGCTTGTCTTCCATGCAAAGGAGAGTCCCATACGGACACGGGACAGAGTCTTGAGTCTTGTATCTTCACGCTCCAATAATCCGGACGAAGTATATAGTCTGGCTGTCCGTATACCCCCTAATCTAGGACTCCCTCAGTAGCCCGTGAACCAGGCTTCAATGACGATGAGTCCGGCGCCCAGTCTTGTCTTCAGCATTGCAAGGCGGGTTCCTTCTCCGAATACTCCAAGGTAATCATCGAACATGTAAACCATGTCCGGATCTGCAAAATGATCTTCACATACCATCGTAGAGAGAATGACATTTCAGCTGACACTTTTTTAGATGACGTGATATGTCATCACGGTCGGGTCATTATTCGAGCCGTTTTCCCACAACCAGCAACAATGCATATTGCGAGGCGGTTTCCTTGACATGTCTTGTCAAAGCAGAGATCGTGTCCCCTTATCACGGGATTCTCATCAATATGGGTATGGGTAATCCCATCGCGCCATCAATCGTGACGCTTGGGAAGTAAGAGATTCTCAACGGGCAAGT
Source organism: Triticum aestivum (assembly GCF_018294505.1). Taxonomy (NCBI): domain Eukaryota; kingdom Viridiplantae; phylum Streptophyta; class Magnoliopsida; order Poales; family Poaceae; genus Triticum; species Triticum aestivum. The sequence goes on along the minus strand of NC_057804.1, from coordinate 374,409,094 downwards.
GGGGAGGTGCACCGCTTTCCTTACCTCTTATAAAGGGATAAGAGTTCCCCATTTTTACCCACGCCTTCTTCCTCCTTTGCTCACCCTTGCCTCCTCGAGCTCCAGCGCCCTAGCCCAAGTCTTCTCCACACAGCTAAACATGTCCGAAGCAGGAGGCAAGTGGGTGGCCTCCACCGTGAAAGAGAAGCATATCACGAATCTTCGGGCGGCCGGATACTTGGCCGCAGACATCGCGCACCGGCTACCGGACAAAGGGCAGGCCATTCCGACCCCGGAACCTCACGAGAGGGTTGTGTTTGTTGCCCACTTCATCCGTGGACTGGGATTTCCACTTCATCCCTTCGTCCTCGGGCTCATGTTCTACTACGGGCTAGATTTCCATGATCTAGCCCCAAATTTCGTCCTCAACATCTCGGCGTTCATCGTCGTATGCGAGGCCTTCCTCTGCATCAGGCCCACTTCGGCATGTGGCTGCAAATCTTCTGCGTGAAGCCGAAGATCGTGAGCGGCCAGCAAGCAGAGTGCGGAGGGGCCATGGTGGGCAAGATGCCTAACGTCACCTGGCTTGACGGCTCCTTTGCAGAGACCGTGAAAGGGTGGCAGTCGGGGTGGTTCTACATCACCGAGCCGCGCGGTGCCAACTGGGCAGCGGCCCCCGAGTTCCGATTCGGAACCCCCATGCGGCTCACCTCCTGGGAAAAGAAGGGCCTGGCCTGGGGCGAACCTACAGAGCTGACCGGACTCCAAAACTGCATCAAGAGCATGAAGGACAAGAACATCAAGCTTGTCAATGTGATCCAGGTCATGCTCGTTCGCCGGATTCTCCCGTGCCAAAGGCGGGCATTTAATTTGTGGGAGTTCATCCCGGCCGAACACCAGATGCTTCGGAGGCTCTACGGCATGACGCATAAAGATGCATGGAAGGCGCTGTTCAAGGCCTCCGAAGTACCTCCTCCCACATCCGAGGACCGCAGACTTCACGCCGCGCGGCCTCCTAGTCTGGTGAGTTTTCTGACTACCACCGGATTCAGCTCTTCCCAGTATATTCGTGGTGGAGTCTTAAGTAATTGTGCATATTTAATCAGGATTATGTGGAGATAGCGGAGAGGATTGACTGTCCAGCTCTGCTGCCAGAAGGCCCAGCTGATGCTCTCCTAACGGAGATGCTAGTCCCGGCGCCCTACAAGGCACCGGAGAAGAAGGCCGAAAAGAAGGCCCCGGGGACCAGGAAGGGTCTCCGGCGTAAGGTTGTACTGGAAGCCTCGTCCGAAGACGACGAGGCACACTCCTCCCCCGAAGGGGAGGAAGAAGAAGAAGGGGCCACCCCATCCGGAGCGGATGGGGGGCCTGAGAAGGCGGACCAGGGGCCGGGAAAGGCCCCCGGCGCAAGGCCGTCATACCCTCGTCGTCCGACGATGACGAGGCAGATTCCTCCCGCGGAGGCGGGGGGAAGCAAGAAGAAACTCTACCACCCCGCCCTAGGGAGGAGAAAAAGAGGAAAACCGCCCTGGAGGAGGAGGCTGGGACATCCAAGAAGGTGAAGGTGTCCCTTCTGGACTACTCCGCCAAGGCCGCCCATAGCGAGGAGGGGTGGCTGCCCAGGGGGAAGCGCCTAGTGCGATCGTAAGTATCCGCACTCTATCATGACTTTACTTCATGGTCTTTTTATAACGCCGAACATATATGCAGTCCGGCCAGGGTTCATCCCGAGGTATCATCTTCAGATGGGTCCCTGAGCGATTCAGCGATGAACTCGCTCCTGACGGCCACTACTCCTCAGCCCGCGGATGACATGGAGGTGTTGTCCCGAAGGCTCCCAGGGTGAGGGGAGGTGACTCTGGAAACGCCTCAAGGCGGAATTCCAGATGTCGGACACGCGGGGTTCAAGATCCCCGCGGATCGTGTTGATGAGAGCCGCAGTAGGCCGGGCTCTCAGCCTAACACTGTTCCGAAACCTCCAACGGTTCCGGACTCAGGCGGGCAGCCCCTCGTTAGGAAGGGCGAGCCGTCCATGCTAAGGACTTCTGTTATGCCCGAGGCGTCGGATTATCTGCTGGAAGCGCTTCGCGGCGCTTCCATGGATGAAGAGCACCGTACTCTTATGAGTGCGGTGATTCAGAAGGTTTTGTCCGCCAAGAGCGGATTGCGAAGCTTGCACCAGCCTCCTGACAGGCTTTGAGGTAAGTAATAAAAGTGTGAAATTACCACCCGTTAGGTAGTAGCCCCTGATACTCTGTTTGGTGTTCGGAAAGAAAAGCCAAATGGAGGGTCAATTATAATCCGCAGGAGTCTAATAATAAGTGTGCATGTAAATAAGCAGGCTGTGCTGCTTGCCGCTGCTGTCCGCATAGACGAGGTCGCCGGACTAAAGCGGGACCTGGAACAGGCATAGGGAGAGCTAGACCTCACGAAGAGGCAACTCGAAGAGAACAAAGGTGAGTGATTCCCCGCTCTCATACAATGAAGGACAGATAAAATTGGTTAGTCTAACGACGGAACGTCGTGACTGTGTAATAGGGGCCACCACCGAAGTGGCGTCCCTGAAGAAAGCGCTGTCCGAGGCCGAAGACAAGGCGGCCTTGGAATGCAAGGAGCGCGAAAAGCAAGATGCTAGAGTGGGCGAGGTACAACAAGAGCTCCGGGACCACGGCAAGAAGTTCGAGTCCGTGGAGCATGATCTGAAGATGAAAGAGGCCGAGCTTGCGAAGGCCCTTCTAAGTATGAGAGACGCCAAGGCCGAAGCCGACAAGGCACAACAGGAAATCCAGGCGGCCAAGAAGATAGCGGCGGGAAAGACATTCTTTATGCAAAGCAAACATGTGGAGGAGGCGTTTCTTTTACTTACCCGAATTCGGAGCTCTCTGAGGGAGTCCTAGATTAGGGGGTATCCGGACAGCCGGACTATATACATCGTCCGGACTATTGAAGCGTGAAGATACAAGACTCAAGATTCCGTTCCGTGTCCGGATGGGACTCTCCTTTGCATGGAAGACAAGCTTGGCGATCCGGATATTGTGTTTCCTTCCTTGTAACCGACTCCATGTAAACCCTAGCCCTCTCCAATGTCTATATAAACCGGAGAGGTTGGTCCTTAGAAGGCCGATCACAACTACAATCATAATCATCATAGGCTAGCTCCTAGGGTTTAGTCTCTACGATCTCGTGGTAGATCTACTCTTGTACTACTCATATCTTCAATATTAATCAAGCAGGAAGTAGTGTTTTACCTCCATCGAGAGGGCCCAAACCTGGGTAAACATTGTGTCCCTCGCTTCCTGTTACCATCAGCCTAAGACGCACAGATCGGGACCCCCTACCCGAGATCTGCCGGTTTTGACACCGACATTGGTGCTTTCATTGAGAGTTCCTCTGTGTCGTCGCTGCAAGGCTCGATGGCTCCTTCAAACATCGTCAATGACACGGTCCAGGGCGAGACCTTTCTCCCCGGACAGATCTTCGTGTTCGGCGGCTTCGAACTGCGGGCCAATTCACTTGGCCATCTAGAGCAGATCGACAGCTATGCCCCTGGCCACCAGGTCAGGTTCAGAAACTTGAATTACACGGCCGACGTTCACGGAGACTTGATCTTCGACGGATTCGGGCATGTGCCAGAAGCACCGGACAGTCACGACGAGCACGGCTTAGACCTGCCGTCGGACGATGCTCGGGATATCACCCCTGCGGTAGCCCCGGACCTAAATCTGGAGCAGGCTGTGTTGCCTAAGGATGGAGGGATGGACCCCGCCTCGCAGGCCGCACACTCATCAGCGGTGGAGCTGAACACAGGCCTCACCTCTGTGGAAGCCCGTGACTCCGGACCCCCGGACTCTTATCCGATTGTTGGTTCCAGTCCGCGCACTCTCGAGCCAGCCGAGCCAGGTTGGGCTCCGGTAATGGAGTTTACCGCCGCAGACATCTTCCAGCACTTGCCCTTTGGCGACATGCTAAACTCATTGAAGTCTCTCTCTTTGTCAGGAGGCTCCGGGCCGAACTATGTCCGGTTTGAGTGGGAAGCAGGCGACAAAGGAATTCGCTGCCCACCCACCACCCACTTCATAGCCACGATCAATGATCTAATTGACGTGCTTGACTTCGACTCCGAAGACATCGACGTTATGGACAACGATGCGGGAGAAGTATAGGAACCGTCGCTCACAGGGTGGTGGACAGCCACCTCCTCATACCGGAGAGGGAAACCAATGGTGATGAGGCAACGGAGGATAACCCCTCAGGGAGAAAAACTAAACATGGGCATCGTCGGCACCGCTCCAAGCCCCGCCATAGCAATACAGGCCCAGGAGACGAAAACAATCCGAATGGCGCCGAAGAGGAATACAACCCTGATCAGCCCGCCTTCAAGCAGGATGAGCAGGATGATGAGCAGGTTAGCCCAGATGAACAGGCGACCGACGGAAATCCGGAGGAGGACAACTACATGCCCCCTCCAAAGACGAGATAAGCCTCGGCAATGACGACTTCGACGTGCCTGAAGACCCAGTGGAGGAAGTCCGCTTCAAGCGACGGCTCATGGCCATGGCAAGGAGCCTGCAGAGGAAGCAGCAGCAGCTTAAAGCTGACCAAGATCTGCTCGTGGACAGGTGGACCAAGGTACTGGCCACCAAAAAATAGGGACTCGACCGCCCCGACAAAGGGCATACACGACACAACTGGCTACCTCAACCTAGGCAGGGAAACCCAAGGCGCATACCCCGACGTCAACACATTACTACGGTCCAAGACAATGCGAAGGACACACAAAGAGGCATCCTCAAACCTCGGTGCAATGGTCATAAATGCCAAGTCAGAGAAGCTGGTGCCAAGACCAGCAACTCCCAGTCCGGTAAGCGGACAAAGAACAACCCAAGCCTATCCGGCCCGAGCCACACACTCGATCAACCATGTGAAATTCATGGTACTCCTAGAAGGATGGCAAAGCATACGAATAGAGAATGCCGGATCCTGAAAACAAAGTGGCGGGTCATGTGCCGGAAACAATGAGGGGAGGCGTCTAATCAAGAGCCCCCCTAGAGCATGAAAGTACGGCCGATCGGCCCTGATCACATCAACCACTGCAATTCAATTGCAGTACCTCTAGACCTAGTAGTCTGGGGGCTCCATAACATATAAAGCCCCCGCGGGTATGAAACCACAAATAACATCTTTTAAAAGATGCCAGGTGCAGAGGCCAATTTTTATTGGCCCACCACTCTAACGATGACCTTCGGATCACCAAAAACTGTAACGCCAAAGAATAAATCTTCGACACCTTCCCCTCAAACGGTAATTTACCATATGCTAACGGGATGAACCACGTTGACTAGACTCCATGTGGTAAACCATTAGGCCAACACCGTGTGACATAACCGCACCTATGGGCAAGGCCGAACCCCGCCCTGAGAGCGGAAATCATACAGCTACCGGAGTAGCGAGTCGCACATGCCTATCAAAATTCTGATATGACATCCAACTATCCGGACACCGACCGAGGAGTCCGCGCTACTTCACGGCATATCGGCTGGGCTAACCAGGGACCGATCAGGAACCCTTGGACCAGCCAAAAGAGGACGTTCAGCTGCCTACAAGCAGTTGCCTTTACAAACTAACCTTGACGCAGAACAAGATCAGCGACGTGGAATCGGCCCGGACACACAAGGGCAGGAACATGCATGTGACCCCCCCTAAAGAAGGCAGTCCGGATTCACTTGAGATCCACTCACAGCCCCCTCTAGTCTGGTCACCACAGGTTCCTCCGAAAACACCTCTTTTTATAATCATAAATCATACTCATATGCATAGACATATCATCTTACTACAATGCATAGACTTAAATAACACTTACCGGCCGTCGTTTTTCATCGACACCTCGTGTTATGCTCGATTATGCCAGGGGCTTCACAATACGGCAATAAAGTCCAACCACCTTCTCAGCTGCTCGGCACCCCGAACTTATAGCACTATATGCATCAGCTCCGAATCATGTCTTGGGTCATTGGTTGGGTTTGCCTGGCTCCCTTGTTCGGGTACCTTACGTTCCGTTATATCGGCTAAGGTAGCACAGGGAGAACTACTGCGATTGTGTCCCGGTTCTTCCGGACGAGCACCTCAGTAGAGAAAGCCAAAAACCAAACATCATGATACAGCGAGAGCCGGTCAGCTGTTCGAGAGGTTGTAAAATCCTTAAAGATTTATTCCGCATAACGCCATTATAAATGCAGAGTGCGACGGATTGGTCTTCCGATCAGGCGCTAATAGAGCCCCTAGTTCGGCCTTCCGAACACTAGGGGCTGCGCCGACCATACTCGAATTCCTATGGCTAAGTGAGAGTGGTAAAGCCCTATAGTCCGATTGCCTGGTTCGTGGTGAGGAACACCTCCTTAAAAGGACCCAGCCATGGGATAAAGAGTGTTTAGGTATGACCCGAACACCCCCTGAATTTCTTTCATGGGGGCAGAAGCCGACGACTGGCCAACTCTCAGTATTTATATACACTAAACAACTGCACAGGAAGAACAAGTGTTCAAACAAAACATGCAATAAATAATAAAAGTGCCAGTATCCCATATTACAAAGGATGGCACGAATGCTCTCAGGGAAATATAATATCTTTCGTACACTTATCCGCCGCAAGGCGGGCTCCCTTCAGTACACCTTCATAGTGTAGTTCGGGCTTACGGTGCTCCTTCCCCTCCGGCGGCCCCTTAGTCATCAACTTCTCCGCGTCAAGCTTCCCCCAATGCACTTTTGCATGGGCAAATGACATGCGTGCACCCTCTATACAGACTGATCGCTTGATAGCATCAAGCCGAGGATAGGCGCCCACAATCCGCTTCACGAGTCTGAAGTAACTGCTTGGAATTGGTTCCGCGGGCCATAGCCGGACAACCAAGTCCTTCATGGCTAGTTCGGCCGCCTGGTGCAGTTCGACCAGCTGCTTCAGCTGATCGATAAAAGGCACCGGATAGTTCGGTGCCAAATACTGCAACCAGAAGTTGCTCTCCGCAGGCTTCTTCTCCTCGGTTCGGTAGAATTGGGTGGCATCTGATATGCTGCGAGGCAGATCCGCAAACTCCCGTGTGAAAATAAGAATTCAGCTTGTCGCTTAGAGTTCTCCCCGCTATCATGTAAAAATGGCCATGAATACAACAGGCCTTAACAGCCGCAACTTTCCGGGCCTCATGAATGTCCCATACAGCACCTCGGGCTTCTTCCCGAGCATCTTCCGCGGCTTGGAGAGCTTGGGCGAGTTCAAACTCTTTCCCTACTAGACTCTGCTCCAAGCCCTCGCTTTTCCTCACGGCCTCCTGGAGCTCCCGTTCAGCGGTGATGACCCTGGCCTCGTGTTTTTCATGAAGTGCCTGTTCAGCGGCAGCCTTCTCGTTGGCATTAGCCACAACCTTCTTCAGTGCCTCATACTCGGCACTTGCTCCTAGGGCATACGACACAAATGCTTTTCAATAGACACAATTACTCATTTGTGCCTAATGCAATACAATGTTTCAACATACCTTGCTTGTCCTCTAATTGCTTCATCACACGACCAAGTTCCTCCTCGGCCCGTTCCAGGCTCTGCTTCAGTTCGGACACTTCCGCATTACGAGCGGCCGTCTTCTCCGTAGACGCCTATTTTCACACAAAGGGGTATACGTAATTAAAAAAGGTTCCCACGAAAACAGAGGATTTGATCCCTTGCCCGGCTCTCTCTTCCGCCGAACAGTGTATGAGGGGCTACTACTCATATTATGATGATTCCTCAAAGGTTTCTTAGAAAACATACCTCAAAAGCCTTTATAAGGCCAAGGCAGGACTCATTCAGCCCGCTTTCGACAGACTGAATCTTTTCAACCACCGCATCCATGAGGGTCCGATGTTCATCGATGATAGACGTGTTTTTTAACGCTGTCGATAGACCGCCTGGCAGCTCTGCTTGGACAGAGGTTGCCGGCGGAGTAGGCAAGCCTCCCACCGTCAAAGGTGGCTGCTCGCCTGATCCTGGAGCCTTAAAAGTCTCCAGGACTGTGTCCGGCCGTGGTCCAAACCCGAGATCGCCCCCACCATCGACACGCTTGGGGGCCATTGCTCCCGTGTGTCCGGCTTCGGAGATAGGACCCCCCAGTATGGGTCCTATTGAGAAGACACCTCAGTGTCGCGCCTAGACTTTGGGGAAGGGGCCTTTGGAGGTGTCTCGCTCGCCAAGGCTTCTGAGCTCAGCGAATCCTCCGATGAGGACTGTTCGGCGTGAGACCTCGCCGGGTTGTACAAGATACAACGACAGTTAAAACTACTATGCCCAAACAACCCCGGACGCACGTGCGTGTTCGGATTTCGTATACTTACGACTTTTCCAGGGGATGGGCCCTGGGATCCCACTTCGGGATGCTGTCGGCAGCCATGGTGGATGCCTCTGGGAGGGAACCTTTCCCCCTCTTGGGTGATTCGGCCTCTAGGGATGAGGAGGCCGTCCTTTTATTCCCACCTCTAGAGTTAGGCTCGTCCTCCTCTGCTTCCTCCTCTTCGTCTTCGGAAGGAGCGTCACTGGAGTCTTTGGATTTTGCGTCCGAAGCCTCGTAGCGACAGAGGCCACTACGGGTCTTTTTGACCCTCCTGGAGGCCTCTTTCTTTGGCGTCTCGTAAGGCGCCAGGACCAGCAGCTTCATCAGAAGAGGTCCGACCGGTTCCTCCGGCAGCAGGGCTGGACAATGTATCTGCTCCACCTTTTTTATCCATCCATGGGGTCATAATAGAGCACGATGAAAATGTCTCCCTCAGGACATGACAACTAAAGCCTGGATGGACAGAGCGTGGCTATAACTTACTGGGCTTGCAGAATGGGATAATTGGTACCCACGGTCCTCAGCGGAGCCCGGCCATGATTTGCCGGACTTAAAGAGCACCTTCCAGATATCCTCGTGGGAGGAACCATAGAGCTCTTGGAGGGTTTGGTGCTCGGTTGGGTCGTACTCCCACAAATTGCAGGCTCGGTGCTAGCAAGGGAGAACCAGGCGAACTAACATCACTTGGACTATGTCGACGAGCTTGACGTCCTTGTCGACTGAGGGAGTCCTGGATTAGGGGGTATCCGGACAGCCGGACTGTGTACAACGTCCGGACTATTGAAGCGTGAAGATACAAGACTCGAGACTTTGGCCCGTGTCCGGATCGGACTCTCCTTGGCGTGGAAGGCAAGCTTGGTGATCCAGATATTGTGTTTCCTTCCTTGTAACCAACTCCATGTAAACCCTAGCCCTCTCCGATGTCTATATAAACCGGAGAGGTTGGTCCTTAGAAGGCCGGTCACAATTACAATCATACCAACATAGGCTAGCTCTTAGGGTTTAGCCTCTACAATCTCGTGGTAGATCTACTCTTGTACTACCCATATCTTCAATATTAATCAAGCAGGAAGTAGGGTTTTACCTCCATCGAGAGGGCCCGAACCTGGGTAAACATCTGTGTCCCTTGCTTCTTGTTACCATCAGCCTTGACACACAGATCGGGACCCCCTACCCGAGATCCGCCGGTTTTGACGCCGACATTGGTGCTTTCATTGAGAGTTCCTCTGTGTCGTCGCTACAGGGCTTGATGGCGCCTCCAATCGTCAACAACACGGTCCAGGGAGAGACTTTCCTCCCCGGACAGATCTTCGTGTTCGGCGGCTTCGCACTGCGGGCCAATTCGCTTGGCCATCTGCAGTAGATCAATAGCTATGCCCCTGACCACCAGGTGAGGTTCGGAAACTTGAACTACACGGCGGACATTCGCGGAGACTTGATCTTGGACGGATTCGGGCCTGTGCCAGGAGCACCGAACAGTCACGATGAGCATGGCTTAGACCTGCTGTGAGACGATGCACGGGATATCACCCCGGCAGAAGCCTCGGATCTAAATCTGGAGCAGGTTGCGTTGCCTAAGGACGGAGGGCTGGACCCCGCCCCGCAGGCCGCACACTCATCGACGGTGGAGCCGAACACATGTCTCACCTCTGTGGAAGCCTGTAACCTTGGGCCCCCAGACTCTTATCCGGTTGTAGGTTCCGGTCCACACACCCTTGATCCAGCCAAGCCAGGCTGGGCTCCGGTATTGGAGTTTACCGCTGCGGACATCTTTCAGCATTCGCCCTTTGGTGACATGCTGAACTCATTGAAGTCTCTCTCTTTGTCAGGAGGCTCTGGGTCGAACTATGTCCGGCTTGAGTAGGAAGCAGGCGACGGCGGAATTCGTTGCCCACCCACCACCCACTTCATCGCCACGATCAATGATCTAACCGACGTGCTTGACTTCGAATCCAAAGACATTGATGGTATGGACGACGATGCAGGAGAATTACAGGAGCCACCGCTCACAGGGCGATGGACGACCACCTCCTCATACGATATATATATGGTGGACACTCCGAAGGAAACCAATGGCGACGAGGCAACAGAGGATAACCCCTCAGGAGGAAAAGCAAAGCATGGGCGCCTTCGGCGCCGCTCCAAGCCCCGCCACATCAACACCGGCCCTGGAGACGAAAGCAATCCGGATGGTGCCGAAGAGGAATACAGCCCTGATCAGCCTACCTTCAAGCAAGCCGGACCGGTCATGATGGGATATTTGGAGAGGGATAACTATACACCCCCCTCCGACGATGAGGTAAGCCTCGGCAATGATGAATTCGGCGTACCTGAAGATCCAGTGGAACAAGTTCACTTCAAGCGATGGCTCATGGCCACGGCAAGGAGCCTGCAAAGGAATCAAGAGCAGCTTAAAGCTGACCAAGACTTGCTAGTCGATAGGTGGACCAAGGTACTGGCCACCGAAAAGTACGAACTCGACAGCCCCAACAAAGGGCATACACGGCACAACTGGATACCTCAACCCAAGCAGGAGAACCCAAGGCACACACCCCGACGTCCACACATCATTACGGTCCAAGACAGTAAGAAGGATACACGAAGAGACACCCTCAAGCCTCAGCACAATGGTCACAAATGTCAAGTCAAGGAAACTGGCGCCAGGCCCAGCAAACCCCAGTCCGGTCAACGGACAAAGAGCAGCTCAAGCCTATGCGGCCCGAGCCACACACTCGATCAACCATGTGAAATTCATGGTACTCCTAGAAGGACGGTAAAGCATACCAATAGAGAATGCCGGATCCTCAAAACAAGGCGGCTGGTCGTGTGCCGGAAACAGTGAGGGGAGGCGTCTAATCAAGAGACCCCCTCAGAGCATAAAAGTACGGCCGATCGCCCCTGATCACACCAACCACAACAATTCAATTGCCGTACCCCTAGACCTGGTAGTCCGGGGGCTCCATCACACATAAAGCCCCCACGGGTATGAAGCCACAAATAACATCTTCTAAAGGATGCCAGGTGCAAAGGCCAAGTTCATTGGCCCACCACCCTAATGGTTGTCTTTCGAATCACCAAAAAATACCACGCCAAAGAGTAATTCTTCGGCACCTTCCCCTCATACGATAATTTACCGTATGCTAACGGGATGAACCATGTTGACAAAGACTCCACGTGATAAACCATCAGGCCAACACCGTGTGATACAAGCACGCCCACGGGCAAGGCCGGACTCCGCACTTAGAGAGGAAACCACACAGTTGCTGGAGTAGCGAGTCGCGCATGCCCATCAAAATTTTGATATGACAGCCAACTATCCGGACACCAACTGAGGAGTCCGCGCTATTTCACGGTATAACGGCTGGGTTCCCCAGGGTCCGATCAGGAACCCTTAGACCAACCACAATAGGACGTTCAGCTGCCTCATAGCATTTGCGTTTACAAACTAACTTTGACACATAACAGGATTGGCGGCATGGAATCAGCCCGGACACACAATGGCAGGAACATGCAGGTAGAAGGCAGTTCGGATTCACTCTTGATCCACTCACGACCCCCTCCAGTCCGGCCATCACAGTCCGCCAAAAACACCTCTTTTCATACATTGTACTCATATGCATAGACATATCATCCTACTACAATGAGTAGATTTAAATAACACTTATCGGCCGGCGTTTATCACTGATGCGTCTTTGCCAAAAATGGCAGCCATGCTTCGTGTCACACCCGGTTATGCCAGGGGCTGCATAGTACGGCAATAAAGTCCGACCACCTTTTTGGTCACTCGGCACCCCGAACTTATAGCACTATATGCATCAGCTCCGAATCATGTCTTGGGTCATTGGTTGGGTTTGCCCGGCTCCCATGTTTTGGTACCTTACGTTTCGTTCTATCGGCTAAGGTAGCGCTGGGAGAACTACTGCGATTGTGTCCCGGTTCTGCCGGACGAGCACCTCAGTAGAGAAAGCCGAAAACCGACTGTCATGATGCAGCGAGAGCTGGTCAGCTGTTCGAGAGGTTGTAAAATCCTTAAAGATTTATTCCGCACAATGCCATTATAAATGCAGAGTGCGACGGATCGGTCTTCCGATCAGGCGCCAATAGAGCCCCTAGTTCGGCCTTCCGAACACTAGGGGCTGCGCCGACCATACTCGAATTCCTATGGCTAAGTGAGAGTAATAAAGCCGTATAGTCCGATTGCCTGGTTCATGGTGAGAAACACCTCCTTAAAAGGACCCAACTATGGGATAAAGAGCGTTCAGATATACCCCGAACACCCCCGTATTCTTTTCTGCGTGGGGACAGAAGCCGACGACTGGCCAACTCTCAGGATGTACATACAATAAACAGCCGCACAGGAAGAACATATGTTCAAACAAAACATGCAATATATAATAAAAATGCCATTATCCCATATTACAAAAAGCGGCACGAATGCCCTCAGGGAAATATAATGTCTTTGGCACACTTATCCGCCGCAAGGCGGGCCCCTTTCAGTACACCTTCATAGTACAGCTCGGGCTTGCGGTGCTCCTTACCCTCCGGCGGCCCCTCAGTCATCAGCTTCTCCGCGTCAAGCTTCCCCCAATGCACTTTTGCACGGGCAAACGCCATGCACGCGCCTTCTATACAGACTGATCGCTTGATAGCATCAAGCCGAGGACAGGCGCCCACAATCCGCTTGACGAGTCCGAAGTAACTGCTTGGAATTGGCTCCGCAGGCCACAGCCGGACAACTAAGTCCTTCATGGCTAGTTCGGCCGCCTGGTGCAGTTCGACCAGCTGTTTCAGCTGATCGATAAAAGGCACCGGATAGTTTGGCGCCAAATACTGCACCAGAAATCCCTCTCCGCAGACTTCTCCTCCTCGGTTCGGTAGAATTGGGCGGCATCTGATATGCTGCGAGGAAGATCCGCAAAAGCCCCTGGAAAAATAAGAATTCAGCTTGCCGCTTAGGATTCTTCCCATTATCATGTACAAAGGGCTAAGAATACAGAAGGCCTTACTAGCCGCAACTTTCCGGGCCTCCTGAATGTCCCGTGGAGCACCTCGGGCTTCTTCCCGAGCACCTTCCGCAGCCTCGAGAGCTTGGGCGAGTTCGGATTCTTTCCCTATTAGACTCTGCTCCAAGCCCTCGCTTTTCTTCACAGCTTCCTGGAGCTCTCGCTCAGCTGCGATGACCCTGGCCTCGTGTTTTTCACGAAGCGCCAGTTCGGCAGTAGCCTTCTCGTTGGCATCAGACACAACCTTCTTTAGTGCCTCGTATTCGACACTCGCTCCTAGAGCATACAATACAAACATTTTTCACTGATCACAACTATTCATTCGTGCCAACTTCAAGACAAATGTTTTCAACATACCTTGCTTGTCTTCCAACTGCTTCTTCACACGGCCAAGTTCTTCCTCGGCCCGTGCAAGGCTCTGCTTCAGTTCAGACACTTCCGCATTATAAGCATCCGTCCTCTCTGCAGATGCCTGTTTTCACACAAAGGGGTATACATCATTCACATAGGCTCCTGTGAAAGCATAAGATTTGATCCCCTGCCCGGCTCCGTCTCCTCCGTCGGACAGTGCATCAGGGGCTACTACTCATATTATGACAATTCCTCAAAGGTTTCTTAGGAAACATACCTCAAAGGCGTTTATAAGGCCAAAGCAGGACTCGTTCAGCCCGCTCTTGGCGGACTGAATCTTCTCAACCACCGCGCCCATGAGGGTCCGATGCTCATCGATGATAGACGCGTTCTTCAACACTGTCGATAGACCGTCGAGCAGCTTTGCTCGAACAGAGGATGCCGGCGGGGTAGGCAGGCCTCCCACCATCCAAGGTGGCTGTTCGCTCGGTTCTGGAACCTTAGAGGTCCCGGGGGCTTTATCCGCCCCCGTGTGTCCGGCTCCAGGGATGTGTCCTCCCTGGTTCGGGTCCTGTCGAGATGACACCTTAGTGTCACGCCTAGACTTTGGGGAAGGGGCCTGCGGAGGCATCTCGCTCGCCAAGGCGTCTGAGCCCAGCGAATCCTCCGATGAGGATTGTCCGGCGCGAGACCTCGCCGGGCTGTGCAATGGCAACGGTTAAATCTACTATATCCAAAAAACAATCTCGGACGCATATGTGTGTGCGGATTCCGTATACTTACGACTTCTTCAGGGGCTGGGCCCTGGGATCCCACTACGGGCTACTGTCGGCAGCCGCGGTGGATGTCTCTGGGAGGAAACCCTTCCCCCTTTTGGGCGATTCGGCCTCCAGGGACGGGGAAGCTGCACACTTCCTCCCACCTTCAGAGTGAGGCTCTCCCTCCTCTGATTCCTCCTCTTCGCCTTCTGAAGAAGGAGCGTCGCTTGAGTCTTCGTATTTTGCGACCGAAGCCTCGCGGCGATGGAGGCCACTCCGAGTCTTCTTGACCTTCTTGGAGGCCTCCTACTTTGGCGCCTCGTAAGGCGCGGGGACCAGCATCTTCGACAGAAGAGCTCCGGCCGGTTCCTCTGGCAGCGGGGCCGGACAATGTATCCACTCCACCTTCTTTATCCATCCCTGAGGTCACAATGAAACAGGATTAAGATGTCTCCCTCATGACATGCCAGTTGAAGCATGAATGGACAGAGCATGGATGTAACTTACCGAGCTTGCAGAATGGGATAATTGATACCCGCGGTCCTCGGTGGGGCCCGACCATGATTTGCCAGACTTGAAGAGCACCTTCCTGATATCCTTGTGGGAGGAATCATAAAGCTCCTGAAGGGTTTGGTGCTCGGTTGGGTCGAACTCCCACAGAGTGCAAGCTCGACACTGACAGGGGAGAACCAGGAGAACTAGCATCACCTGGACTACGTCGACGAGCTTGACGTCCCTGTCAACCACACTCTGAACGCGCGTCTGGAGCAGTGACAGCTCATCGGACGAGGACCAGTTCGGGCCCTTCTTGGGCCAGGACGTGAGCCGCAGTGGAGCTCCGGATCTGAACTCTGGAGCTGCCGCCCACTTTTTGCCGCGTGGTTCGGTGATATAAAACCACTGCTGCTGCCACTCCTTGACGGAGTCGTTGAAAGCGCCTTTCGGCCAAGCGGCCTTGGGCATCTTGCTTACCATGGCGCCGCCGCACTCGGCATGTTCGCCACTCACCACCTTGGGTTTCACATTGAAAATCTTCAGCCACAGGCCGAAGTGAGGTGGGATCCGGAGAAAAGCCTCGCACACGACGATGAACGTCGAGATATTGAGGAAGGAGTTGGGGGAAAGATCATGAAAATCGATCCCGTAGTAATACATGACTCCGTGAACAAATGGGTGAAGGGGAAACCCGAGCCCGCGGACAAAATGGGGAAGGAACATGACTCTCTCGTGAGGTTCCGGAGTGGGGACGACCTGTCCCGCCGGTGGGAGACGGTGGCCGATCTTCTGGGCCAGATACCCGGCTCCCCGGAGCTTCTTGATGTCCTTCTCCTGGACGGTCGAGGCCATCCATCTGCCTCCTGCTCCGGATCCGGACATCTTTGGAAAACCTCTCCTCGATGGAGAAGAAGAGTGCTTGGGCCTTAGGGCTCGAACAGAGGGGAATGAGCTAACGGAAGGAGAAGGCATGGGTAAAGAGAAAGAGACCTAACCTCTTTATAGGGGCGGTAAATGCTTTTTGCGCCTCCCCACTTGCTTGGTGGAACCCGTCTGCCTCCCACTCGCCGCGATTAGCGGCACGGTTAGATTACCCATACCCGTGTTGATGAGAATCTCGTGATAAGGGGACACGATCTCTGCTTTGACAAGACATGTCAAAGAAACCGCCTCGCAATATGCGCTGTGGCTGGTTGTGGGAAAACGGTTCGAATAATGATCCGACCGTAATAACATATCACATCGTCTAAGAAAGTTGTCAGCAGATTGCATTTTTGAAATATCATTCTCTCTAAAGCGGTGTGTAAAGATCATTTTGTGGATCCGGACACGATTCAAGTGTTCGATAATTACTTTGGAGTATTCGGAGATGGAACCCGCCCTGCAATGCCGAAGACAAGACTGCGCGCCGGACTCATCGTCATTGAAGCCTGGTTCAGGGGCTACTGAGGGAGTCCTGGATTAGGGGGTATCCGGACAGCCGGACTGTGTACAATGTCCGGACTATTGAAGCGTGAAGATACAAGACTCGAGACTTCGGCCCGTGTCCGGATGGGACTCTCCTTGGCGTGGAAGGCCAGCTTGGCGATCCGGATATTGTGTTTCCTTCCTTGTAACCAACTCCATGTAAACGCTAGCCCTCTCTATGTCTATATAAACCAGAGAGGTTGGTCCTTAGAAGGCCGATCACAATTACAATCATACCATCATAGGCTAGCTCTTAGGGTTTAGCCTCTACAATCTCGTGGTAGATCTACTCTTGTACTACCCATATCTTCAATATTAATCAAGCAGGAAGTAGGGTTTTACCTCCATCAAGAGGGCCCGAACCTGGGTAAACATCTGTGTCCCTTGCTTCCTGTTACCATCAGCCTTGATGCACAGATCGGGACCCCCTATCCGAGATCCACCGGTTTTGACACTGACATCGACCATACCCTGAACGCGCGTCTGGAGCAGTGACAACACATCGGACAAGCACCAGTTCGACCCCTTCTTGGGCCAGGACGTGAGCCGCAGTGGGGCTCCGGATCTGAACTCAGGAGCTGCGGCTCACTTTTTGCCGCGTGGTTCGATGATATAGAACCACTGTTGCTGCCACTCCTTGACGGAGTCGTTGAAGGCACCCGTCGGCCAAAGGACCTTGGGCATCTTGCTCACCATGGCGCCGCCGCACTCAGCGTGCTCGCCACTCACCACCTTGGGCTTCACATTGAAGATCTTCAGCCACAGGCCGAAGTGAGGCGAAATCCGGAGAAAAGCCTCGCACACGATGATGAACGTCGAGATATTGAGGAAAGAATTGGGGGAAAGATCATGAAAATCAATCCCATAGTAATACATGACTCCGCGAACAAATGGGTGAAGTGGAAACCTGAGCCCACGGACAAAATGAGGAAGAAACATGACTCTCTTGTGGGGCTCCGGAGTAGGGATGATCTGTCCCGCCGGTGGAAGACGATGGCCGGTCTTCTTGGCCAGGTACCCGTCCTCTCGGAGCCTCTTGATATCCTTCTCTTGGACGGTAGAGGCCATCCATTTGGCTCCTGCTCCGGATCCGGACATCTTTGAAAAACCCTCTCTTCGACAGGGAGAAGGAATGCTTGGGCGCTAGAGCTCGAATAGAGGGGAATGTACTAGCGGAAGGAGGAGGCGTGGGTAAAGAGGAGGAGACCTTATCTCTTTATAGAGACGGGTAAAGCTTTTTTGCACCTCCCCACTTGTCTGGTGGAACCCGCTCGTTCCCCACTCACCGCAATTAGCGGTGCGGTTAGACTACCCATACCCGTATTGATGAGAATCCCGTGATAAGGGGACACGATCTCTGCTTTGACAAGACGTGTCAAAGAAACCGCCTCACAATATGCGCTGTGGCTGGTTGTGGGAAAACGGTTCGAATAATGACCCGACCGTAATAACATGTCACATTGTCTAAAAAAGTTGTCAGCAGATTACATTTGTGAAATATCATTCTCTCTATGATGCTATGTGAAGATCATTTTGCAGATCCAGACACGTTTTAAGTGTTCAATAATTATCTTGGAGTATTCAGAGAAGGAACCCGCCTTGCAATGCCAAAAACAAGACTGCGCGCCGGACTCATCATCATTGAAGCCTGGTTCAGGGGCTGCTGAGGGAGTTCTAGATTAGGGGGTATCCGGACAGCCGGACTATATACATCGTCCGGACTATTGAAGCGTGAGGATACAAGACTCAAGATTCTATTCCGTGTCTGGATGGGAATCTCCTTTGCGTGGAAGACAAGCTTGGCAATCCGGATATTGTGTTTCCTTCCTTGTAACCGACTCCATGTAAACCCTAGCCCTCTCTGGTGTCTATATAAACCGGAGAGGTTGGTCCTTAGAAGGCCGATCACAATTACAATCGTAATCATCATAGGCTAGCTCCTAGGGTTTAGCCTCTAAGATCTCGTGGTAGATCTACTCTTGTACTACTCATATCTTCAATATTAATCAAGCAGGAAGTAGGGTTTTACCTCCAGAGAGGGCCAGAACCTGGGTAAACATTGTGTCCCTCGCTTCCTGTTACCATCAGCCTAAGAGGCACAGATCGGGACCCCCTACCCGAGATCTGCCGGTTTTGACACCGACACTCTCCAGGGGCATTCGCAGATCTGCCATGCAGCATCTCAGACGCCGCGGAGTTCTACCGTGCCGAGGAGGGGAGCTCCACGAAGAAGTTGTTCTGGTCCGAGTATGCTGGGGCTGAACAACCAATGCCTCTGAGTGACCAACTAAAGCAATTGGTCAAACTCCACAGGGCGGCCGAAGTGGCTATGAAAGATTTCATAGTCCGGATGTGGCGTGGTGAGCCCCTGCCCACTAGCTACTTCAGCTGATCAAGCGGATGGTGAATGCCTGTCCGCGGCTTGAAGTTATCAAGCGATCCGTTTGCATTGAGGGTGCCCGCCGGGCCTTTGCCCGCGCGAAGGTGCATTGGGGCAAGCTGGATGCGGAGAAGCTGGTGAAGGACGGGCCGTCGGAGGGCAAGGCGCATCGCTATCCCGAGAAGTATTATGATGGCTTTATGAAGGGCGCTCGTCTCGTGGCCGATGAATGTACCGAGGACAAGATCTTTGACTAAATGTACCTCTGTCGTTGTTGTAATTTAAGGACGAAGTTACTTGTGCTATGTAGCACTATTTAATTTAAAATATTACCTTCTATGCGGCTGTTTATAGAATTCTGAAAGTAGGCCAGTCGTCGGCTTCTGCCCCCACGTAACTAGTACCGGGGTGTTCCTGGAGAAACCCGGATACTCTTTATCCAAATTTTTGGTCCCTTAAGAAGGTATCTGGCGCAGCGAACAAGGCAATCGGACTATGTGGCTTTATAACTTTCACTTAGTCATAGAAGTCTATAATTTTAAATTTCGGCGAAGCCCCTAGAATTCGGAGGGCCGAATTGGGGCGCTATATACGCCTAAATCGGACGAAGCCGATTCGTCGCCTAAAGTGAAAACATCTTTAAGGATTTTAAGACCTCTCGAACAGCGACCAACTCTCGCCACATCATGCCGGTCAGTTTTTGGCTTTCTCTACTGAGGTGCTCGTCCGGAAGAACCGGGACAGAATCGTAGTAGTTCTCCCTGCGCTACCTTAGCCGATATAACGGAATGTAAGGTACCAAAACAAGGGAGTCGGGCAAACCCAACTATTGAGCCAAGACGTGATTCGGAGTTGATGCATATAGTGCCATAAGTTTGGGGTGCCGCACTATTGAAAGTGTTCGAACTTGTTTTGCAGTATTATGAGGTGCCATAAGAAGCCCCTGGCAAAGTTGATCGTACCAAGATGTACGGAAGCAATATTAAATAAACATTTTCAAGAAAAAAATGCTCAAATGATAGTAATAAGCTGACGCTATGTATGATCTCCCATTGATGAATAATATATTTAAGCGTATGTTTACAATGGGTGTGTTTAGGCGGAAGTAAATAGGACTATTTAACATGTCCTATCCAAGGGCATGCTGCATGTAGGTATATAAAACAGGTATAACGATCGTGAACAGATTCCACCTGGGTATTTCCTTTTGTGTGCAAAGCCTGTTGCCTCCTTGGTTTTCTCTTCTATGCAAGTCCGTCAATCTGGGTCTTCTGAAGAGGCTGCCCTAAAGCAATGTCCTGAAAGATAAAAAGGGAAGGTTATGAAGGTATGCTGCGGTGATACCGCACTGTTGACTGAGTCATTGATGTGCCTCCGCCTATGCCCATGGTATTTTGAGTGCGTAATTGTGTATGCGTGGCACGAATGCTGCTTTGATGGGGCTTGAGCGGAGGCCGGACTGCTAGTCGCGCTCTTGGCGTGCCTGATGATCCTGTTGCGGGGTGCTCCGGACTCGCTTGACGGTGCTCGAAGTTGCTGTCGCCGGATTGGTGATTAGTCAGAGGAGGCCGCATTGTACTTCCGCCGCAAGGGCTGCAGTATGCTCTTTTGTTCAGAGAGAGCGGTCCATGTTTCCGTTGACTGTTGTGACCCCGCGCGGTCCTGGCATCTTGAGCTTGAGGTATGCATAGTGTGGTACCGCATTGAATCTAGCGAATGTGGTTCATCCGAGCAGGGCACGGTAACCACTACGGAAATGGACGATATCGAAGATTAACTCTTCGCTTCGGAAGTTATCCGGAGATCCTAAGACCACTTCCAATGTTATAGAGCCCGTACAACGGGCCTCTACTCCAGGAATTACACCACCTTTAAAGGTGGTTTTGGTGGGCTTGATCCTTGAAGGGTCGATGCCCATTTTGCGCACTGTGTCCTGATAAAGCAGGTTCAGGCTGCTGCCGCCGTCCATAAGGACTTGCGTGAGGTGGAATCCGTTGATGATTGGGTCTAGGACCAATGCGGCTGAGCCGCCGTGATGGATGCTAGTAGGGTGATCCCTACGATCAAAGGTGATTGGACAAGCTGACCATGGGTTGAATTTGGGGGCGACTGGCTCCATCGCATAGACGTCCCGTAGTGCTCGCTTCCGTTCCCGCTTGGGAATGTGAGTGGCGTATATCATGTTGACCATTTTCACCTGGGGGGGGGGGGATTTCTTCTGTCCCCCCGTGTTCGGACGCCGGGGCTCCTCGTCATCGTTGCTGTGCAGCCCCTTGTCCTTGTTTTCGGTGTTTATTTTGCCGGCCTGTTTGAACACCCAACAGTCTCTGTTGGTGTGGTTGGCTGGCTTGTCTGGAGTGCCATGAATTTGGCACGAGCGTTCCAGTATGCGGTCTAGATTGGATGGTCCCTAATTGTTTCTTTTGAACGGCTTCTTCCGCTGACCGGATTTGGATCCGCTGAATCCGGCGTTGACTGCCGTGTCTTAGGTGTTGTCGCCGTTGTTCCGTCACTTGTGTCTGTTGCGCCGTGGCTTGCCGTTATTGTCACGGACGTCCACAGTGCCAGAATGTGGCGTGGTGCTGCTGCGAGCCAACCAGCTGTCCTCGCCCATGCAAAAGTGGGTCATTAGTGTCATGAGGGCTGCCATGGACTTGGGTTTTTCCTGGCCGAGGTGTCGGGCGAGCCACTCGTCACGGATATTATGCTTAAAAGCCGCCAGGGCTTCAGCGTCCGGACAGTCGACTATTTGGTTCTTTTTAGTTAGGAACCGAGTCCAGAATTTCCTAGCTGACTCTCTGGGCTGTTGAGTAATGTGGCTCAAATCATCGGCGTCCGGTGGTCGCACGTATGTGCCTTGGAAGTTGTCGAGGAATGCGTCTTCCAGGTTTTCCCAACTGCCAATGGAATTTGCGGGCAGGCTGTTTCGCCAGTGCCGGGCGGGTCCTTTGAGCTTAAGGGGAAGATACTTGATGGCGTGTAGGTCGTCTCCGCGGGCCATGTGAATATGGAGAAGGAAATTTTCAATCCATACTGCGGGGTCTATTGTGCCATCGTATGATTTGATGTTTACGGGTTTGAACCCTTCTGGGAATTCGTGATCCATCACTTCATCAGTGAAGCAGAGGGGGTGTGCGGCACCTTTGTGTCGGGCTATGTGGCTACGCAGTTCGAATTGGTCTGGGTGGCTGTGTTCGGCCCGGCCGGACTTGTTTATGGTGTATCCGTCGCGACGGTCATCGTTGCATGCTGGGGAGCGCGCCCCCGATCCGTAGATCGATCTTGGTTGTCCTGCTTTGTTTTCCAGTATATCTTGCAGGTCTTGCCTGTTGCCTAGGGCTGTAGTGTATTAGCGTGGGGGTGCGGGCTGGTATTCGGGCTGACATGCCATTTTATCCCGGCCGCGGGGTGGCCGGTCAGCCGTGTGGTGCTCAAGTACGTATTCCTCAGCTGCCAGGAGCTCAGTCCATCTATCTGTGAGCAGGTCTTGATCAGTTTGGAGTTGTTGCTGCTTCTTTTTCAGGCTCCTCGCAGTGGCCATAAGCCGGTGCTTGAAGCGCTCCTGCTCCACGGGATCCTCAGGCATGCCGAACTCGTCGTCGCCAAGGCTAATCTCGTCTTCGGAGGGGGCATGTAGTTGTCCTCCTCCAGATATCCCTCCATCGCCTGTTCATTTGGGCTGACATGCTCATCTTCCTACTCGGCCTGCTCAAAGGCGGGCTGATCAGGGTTGTATTCCTCTTCGACACCATCCGTATTGTTTTCCTCTCCTGGGCCGGTATCGCTGTGGTGGGGCTTGGAGCGGTGTCGATGACGCCTATGCTTTGAGTTTCTCCCAGAGAGGTTATCCTTCATTGCCTCATCGCCATTGGTTTCTTCGGAGTGTCCACCATATATATATCGTATGAGGAGGTGGCTGTCCACCGCCCTGTGAATGGTGGTTCATGTACTTCTACTGCATCGTCATCCATACCGTCGATGTCTTCGGAGTCGAAGTCAAGCACGTCGGTTAGATCATCGACCGTGGCAATGAAGTGGGTGGTGGGTGGGCAGCGAATTCCTTTATTGCCTGCTTTCCACTTGAGCCGGACATAGTTCGGCCAAGAGCCTCCTAACAAAGAGAGAGACTTTAATGAGTTCAGCATGTTGCCAAAGGGCGAGTGCTGGAAGATATCCACAGCGGTAAAGTCCATGACCGGAGCCCAACCTGGCTTGGCTGGCTCGAGAGCGCGCGGATTGGAACCGACAACCGGATATGAGTCCGGGGGTCTGGAGTCACAGGCTTCCACAGAGGTGAGACCTGTGTTTGGCTCCACCGCCGATGAGTGTGCGGCCTGCGGGGCGGGGTCCATCCCTCCGTCCTTAGGCAACACAACCTGCTCCAGATTTAGGTCCGGGGCTATTGCCGGGGTGATATCCCGAGCATTGTCCGACATCAGGTCTAAGTCGTGCTCATCGTGACTGTCCGGTGCTCCTGGCACAGGCCCAAATCTGTCGAAGATCAAGTCTCCACGGATGTCCGCCGTGTAGTTCAGGCTTCCGAACCTGATCTGGTGGCCAGGGGCATAGCTGTCGATCTGCTCCAGATGGCCAAGCGAATTAGCCCGCAGTGCGAAGCCACCGAACATAAAGATCTATCCGGGGAGAAAAGTTTCACCCTGGACCGTGTTGTTGACGATGATTGAAGGAGCCATAATGCCTTGCAGTGACATCACAGGGGAACTCTCAATGAAAGCACCAATGTTTGTGTCAAAACCGGCGGATCTCGGGTAGGGGGTCCCGATCTGTGCGTCTTAGGATGATGGTAACAGGAAGCAAGGGACACAATGTTTATCCAGGTTTGGGCCCTCTCGATGGAGGTAAAACCCTACTTCCCGCTTGATTAATATTGATGATATGAGTAATACAAGAGTAGATCTACCATGAGATCATAGAGGCTAAACCCTAGAAGCTAGCCTATGATGATTATGATTGTAGTTGTGATCGGCCTTCTAAGGACCAACCTCTCCGGTTTATATAGACATCGGAGAAGGCTAGGGTTTACACGGAGTCGGTTACAAGGAAGGAAATACAATATCCGGATCGCCAAGCTTGTCTTCCACGCAAAGGAGAGTCCCATCCGGACACTGGACGGAGTCTTGAGTCTTGTATCTTCACGCTCCAATAATCCGGACGAAGTATATAGTCCGGCTGTCCGGATACCCCCTAATCCAGGACTCTCTCAGTCATTTCGGACAAATAAGGTCGGGTTGCCTAGTGGCTATAAATAGCCCACCCCCTACACCATAAATTGGTGGCTGCTTAGAGTTAGTACACGACTTTTGTCATTTGAGAGCAACCCACCTACGAAGCACTTGAGAGAGAATCCTTGCGAGGACAAATCCCAAACCACCCAGAGCCCAAAGAGTGTTTGGCACCACTGAAGTCTTTCTGTCCGCGTGATCTTAAGACTTGTTACACTTGAGGACTGTGAATCCTCCAGCCGGTTAGGCGTCGCGTTCTGAGCATCCAAGAGTCATTGTGGATTGCCGGTGAACGAAGTCTGTGAAGGTTTGGAAGTCTACCTTGAAGACTTACCAGAGTGATTGGGTGGGGACTAAGTGTCCTTAGCTCAAGGGGAATAAGGTGAAGACGCGGTCTTCTGAGTTGAATCTCAGCCTCCCTAACCAGATGTACAGTTGTTACAGCAACTAGAACCGGTCGGACAAATCTCTGTCCTCCCCGAGCTACTGGTTTTATCTCTCACTTCTCTTCACTTACTGTTTGTCTTCGTGAAGTCATTACCTGCTTGCATTATCTGTTTGACTTCACTGCGTGACTACTTATTCTGATTGGCTTCATACTATCTTCCATCCTGATCCTTACTACTTAGCCGCTAATAGTCTTCGTGCTTTCACTTCATTGAATACTTGACTATGGCTTGCCTAGTGTAGTCTACCTTCTGCTGCATTCAAATAGTGTCATTTCTATCATTTGTCTTTGAAACTCCCATGTTTTGAAGACTTTCATAAAAATCACCTATTCACCCCCCTCTAGTCGATAACCAGCTCTTTCAATTGGTATCAGAGCCTGGTACTCTCTTGTTTTGTGTGATTCAGTTTAACCACCTGGAGTTTTAGCTATGTCGACTGATGGGATAATCAGAGTCTCCGCTGCGTGCCCCATCTTCGATGGCACTGAATACCCCTACTGGAAGAATAAGATGCGCATGCATCTTGAAGCCATTGATGTCGATCTGTGCTATGTCGTCAAGAATGGTGTTCCCAAGACCGGTGAAGGTGTCACCCCTGCTGATGTCAAGAAGTTCGTTCAACTAGACTCTACTGCCAAGAACATCATCAGTGGTCATCTGACCAAAGGACAATATGGCCGCGTGAGTGCTCTGGAAACATCAAAGCTAGTCTGGGACTGACTCTCCAAGGTCAATGAAGGCGTCTCAACTCAGCGAGATCAACGGATCAGTGTTCTCCGCAACCTCTTCAACCGCTTCAAGAGACACCACAATGAGAACGTCCTACTCACATTTGATTGCCTCACTGATATCACAAATGAGCTCCAAGCACTCGGCACCACTGAGATCACAAAGCATGAGATAGTGAAGACACTATTGAGATCACTTGACAGCTCATTTGACACCTTAGCCCTGATGATTCAAGAACACCCCGACTTCAAGACTCTCGATCCGTCTGACATACTTGAGAGGCTCAACACACATGAGTTTCAGCTATCTGAGAAACGAGATATCTATGGCCCCAACTATGGCTGAACTCACACTTTGAAGGCAAAGGCTGTTTCCTCATCTGAAGAAGAATCTGACTGCAGTTCTGGTGATCCTGAAGACATTGGAAAGGAGCTTGCTATGCTTGTGAAGAAGTTTCAGAAATTCACCAAGAAGAAAGGCTTCAGAAAATCTTCATGATCCAGCTCAAGAAATGATGAAGCTTCCACCCATGACCACAAGAAGAGAACCTGCCACAAGTGCAAGAAACCTGGTCACTACATCTCTGAGTGTCCACAGTGGGACAATGAGAAGAAGAAGAAGAAGAGCAAAGAATATGATTCTGATGACAAGAAGAAGAAATCCTCAAAGTCTTCTTCCAAGTCTTCATCACACAAGAAGAGCTCATCTGGCAAGGCTAGTGCTTTTGTTGGCAAGGAGATGGATTCAGAGGAGGAGTCTGCTTCTGAGGAGGCGGAGGTGGAGTCTGAGGAGGAGTCCAACCCTGGTGTTGCGAGTCTGGCTCTAGCTATAGCCTATGTTGCCAAGTCCATCTTCAACACTAAAGACAATGGCTCCGTCACCAATGCTGATGATAATGACAACGATGACTTGGCTCCCACCTACTGCTTCATGGCACGTCGTGCCAAGGTAAAATCACACGATGCCTACTTTCAAACATAAAGTGAAGATGACTCTGATGGTGAATCCAAACCTAGTTACAAAACACTTGCTAAAATTGCTACTGAACAATAGAAAGCTATGGAACATATTCAAAAACTGTTAGACAAAAGCGATGATCTGTTGGACGCGGAAATGACACGATCTCAGTCCTTAACTGAAGACATAAAGAATCTTCATGTTAAGTACGAAGAACTTGAAAGTCGTCATGAAACGCTCTCAACAACTCATGAAAAGCTTTCCTACGACTATCTTCAAAGGAAGCAAGATCTTGAGAAATTGAGAGCGATTCATGAAGATCTTCAAAAAGAGAACGAGTCACTTCGCGCTCAATAGATCAGTCTCGCTCAGGAAGGATTTGAACCACCATGTCTAAAATGCATTGAGCATGATAACGCTGCCTCTGTTGCTGAATGTTCTACTGCTACTCCTGTTACAATATCTTCAACTGCTGATGTGGTAACTAACCCCTCTGCTGAGGCTACCACTACTATTGCTGATGAGAATGCTAGGTTGAAGACACTGCTTGAGACAGGGATGTACAAAAGTCTCAAAGGGCATCCGACATTATGTGATGTCCTCAAAAAGCAGATTCTGAACCGAAACCCTAGGAAAGAGGGTGTTGGGTTCGAGAGGAAAATGAATGTTGATGGGTCGTACTGGAAGCCTGAGCAGTACCCGAAAATCACTTGGGTTGCTGCAAAGGAACCTTCAGTAGATCCATCCACCTTATCGGGTTTCACTTGTGCTAACCCTATTATCATTGATGAATCCTTTGATGCAAACTATAAACTGTTTAAGAATCAGAATGGCGAAGTATTTGCCAGGTATATTGGTACTAACTGCAGGAATGGGCAACCTATGAAGAAGATATGGGTACCCAAAAGTTGTCTTGAAAATCTTCCAGTGAATGTCATCATGACACCACCTGGGAAGAAGACGAACCCCATACCAAAGGCTTAATATGGTCCAAAAGCTTCATACAGACCGAGGACTCATCCGAGTCACCCTAATGTCAATGCTTTGCAGGGAAGTCATACTCAGACTCATGAATATGAGCGTGTTTCCTCAAACTGCTATGTTCATAGAACAAAGAACTTTTCTGCTTATTCCTATGAGTATTATTCACCTCCTACAAGGCTATTTACTAGGGCTCCAAAGCCGAAGTCCTTAGATGTTGCACTTAGACTCATTGCTTCTAAGCCACCCCTGAAAATGTGGGTGGTTAAGAAAACTTAACTCTCTTTCGCAGCGAAAGGTCTCCATCCGGAAATCAAAGGCGTCCAATGCTAATGCCGGGGACCTTAAACATCTTGTGGGGCGCAAGATAAAATGCCCAAATGGTCTTACTATGTATTTCGTTCCGGGATTCCTTGACACTCATCCTATCTATCCTAACCAAGATCTGAATTTCCATGTTCCACTTGTTCGTCAAATGTTTATGCTTCACAACTTGCTTGGTGAAGCCTATCCCCCAAACTACATTGTAGGCTATGACACCTCATAGTTCAGAATGGATTTTGGACAGTGGATGCACTAACCACATGACTAGCGATCGAAGTCTTCTAATGGATTCAACGCCACGTCCATCAGACAAGAGTCACATCACATTTGCTGACAATGGTAAAAGCAAGGTATTGGTTCTAGGTAGAGTTGCAATATCAAGGGATCAGCACATGGATAAAGTGATGCTTGTTGAATCCCTTGGTTTCAACTTAATGTCTGTCTCAATGCTTTGTGACTTAAACATGATTGTGCTATTTAAAAAATATCATTGCCTTGTACTAATGGAATCTGACAAGTCTCTAGTCTTTGAAGGGTATCGGAAAGATGATCTGTATATGGTAGATTTCTCAGCAGGACCACAGATGGTCGTATGTCTTCTAGCAAAAGCTTCAGAGTGCTGGCTTTGGCATCGAAGGCTAGGGCATGCTGGCATGAGGAACTTGCACACTCTCGCAAAGAAGAAGCATGTCGTGGGCATCAAAGGTGTCAAGTTCAAGAAGGATCATCTGTGTGGTGCCTGCGAAGTTGGAAAGATGACTAGGGCCAAGCATCCCTCGAAGACAATCATGACTACATCTCAACCCTTCGAGCTGCTACACATGGACTTGTTTGGCCCTACTCACTACTCTACTCTCACTACCACTGCTTGCCTCTATGGCTTTGTCATTGTTGATGAGTATTCAAGATATACTTGGGTGCATATAATCCTCTACAAGAATGAAGTGCAGGATGTCTGTCGGTGTCAAAACCGGCGGATCTCAGGTAGGGGGTCCCGATCTGTGCATCTCAGGCTGATGGTAACAGGAAGCAAGGGACACAATGTTTACCCAGGTTCGGGCCCTCTCGATGGAGGTAAAACCCTACTTCTTGCTTGATTAATATTGACGATATGAGTAGTACAAGAGTAGATCTACCACGAGATCGTAGAGGCTAACCCTAGAAGCTAGCCTATGATGATTATTATTGTAGTTGTGATCGGCCTTCTAAGGACCAACCTCTCCGGTTTATATAGACACCAGAGAGGGCTAGGGTTTACACGGAGTCGGTTACAAGGAAGGAAATACAATATCCGGATAGCCAAGCTTGTCTTCCACGCAAAGGAGAGTCCCATTCGGACACGGGACGGAGTCTTGAGTCTTGTATCTTCACGCTCCAATAGTCCGGACAAAGTATATAGCCCGGCTGTCTGGATACCCCCTAATCCAGGACTCCCACAGTACCCTGAACCAGGCTTCAATGACGATGAGTACAGCGCGCAGTCTTGTCTTCGACATTGCAAGGCGGGTTCCTTCTCCGAATACTCCAAGATAATCATCGGACACGTAAACCATGTCCGGATCTGCAAAATGATCTTCACATACCACCGTAGAGAGAACGATATTTCAGCTGACAACTTTTTAGATGTCGTGACATGTCATTACGGTCGGGTCATTATTCGAACCGTTTTCCCACAACCAGCCACAACGCATATTGCGAGGCAGTTTCCTTGACACGTCTTGTCAAAGCAGAGATCGTGTCCCCTTATCACGGGATTCTCATCAATACGGGTATGGGTAATCCCACCACGCCATCAATCGTGGCATTTGGGAAGTAAGCGATTATGAACGGGCGAGTGGGGAGGCGCACCGCTTTCATCGCCTCTATAAAGGGATAAGAGTTCCCCATTTTTACCCACGCCTTCTTCCTCCTTTGGCCACTCTTGCCCCCTCGAGCTCCAGCGCCCTAGCCCAGGTCTTCTCCGCACAGCTAAACATGTCCGGGGCAGGAGGCAAGTGGGTGGCCTCCACCGTGAAAGAGAAGCATATCGCGAATCTTCGGGCGGCCGGATACTTGGCCGCAGACATAGCGCACCGGCTACCAGACGACGGGCAGGTCATTCTGACCCCGGTACCCCACGAGAGGGTCGTGTTTCTTGCCCACTTCATCCGTGGACTAGGGTTTCCACTTCATCCCTTCATCTGCGGGCTCATGTTCTACTACGGGCTAGATTTCCATGATCTAGCCCCAAAATTCGTCCTCAACATTTCGGCGTTCATCGTAGTATGCGAGGCCTTCCTCCGCATCAAGCCTCACTTCGGCCTGTGGCTGCAAATCTTCTGCGTGAAGCCGAAGATCGTGAGCGACCAGCAAGCGGAGTGCGGAGGGGCCATGGTGGGCAAGATGCCTAATGTCACCTGGCTTGACGGCTCCTTTGCGGAGACCGTGAAAGGGTGGCAGTTGGGGTGGTTCTACATCACCGAGCCGCGCGGTACCAACTGGGCAGCGGCCCCCGAGTTCCGATCCGGAACCCCCATGCGGCTCACCTCCTGGGAAAAGAAGGGCCTGGCCTGGGGCGAACCTACAGAGCTGACCGGGCTCCAAAACTTCATCAAGAGTATGAAGGACAAGAACATCAAGCTTGTCAACATGATCCAGGTCATGCTCGTTCGCCGGATTCTTCCGTGTCAAAGGCGGGCATTTAATCTGTGGGAGTTCGTCCCGGGTGAACACCAGACGCTTCGAAGGCTCTATGGCATGACGCATAAAGACGCATGGAAGGCGTTGTTCAAGGTCTCCGAAGTACCTCCTCGCACATCTGATGACCGTGGACTTCACGCCGGGTGGCCTCCTAGTCCGGTGAGTTTTTTGACTACCACCGGATTCAGATCTTCCCAGTATGTTCGTGGCGGAGTCGTAAGTAATTGTGCATATTTAATCAGGATTATGTGGAGACAGCGGAGTGGATTGACTGTCCGGCTCCGCTGCCAGAAGGCCCAGCTGATGCTCTCCTGACGGAGATGCTAGTCCCGGCGCCCTACAAGGCACCGGAGAAGAAGGCCGAAAAGAAGGCCCCGGGGACCAGAAAGGGTCTCCAGCGTAAGGTTGTACCGGAAGCCTCGTCCGAAGACGACAAGGCACACTCCTCCCCCAAAGGGGAGGAAGAAGAAGAAGGGGCCACCCCATCCGGAGAGGATGAGGGGCCTGAGAAGGCGGACCAGGGGGCCGGGAAAGTGTTGGGGAACGTTGCAGAAAATAAATTCTTTTTACGCTTCACCAAGGTCAATCTATGAAGTCATCTAGCAACGAGAGAGGGGAGTGCATCTACATACCCTTGTAGACCGCGTGCGGAAGCGTTCAAGAGAACGGGGTTGAGGGAGTCGTACTCGTCGTGATCCAAATCACCAGAGATCCTAGCGCCGAATGGACAACACCTCCGCGTTCAACACACGTACGGTTGGGAAGACGTCTCCTCCTTCTTTATCCAGCAAGGGGGAAGGAGAGGTTGATGAAGATCCAGCAGCACGACGACGTGGTGGTGGATGCAGCAGCGATCACGGCAGGGCTTCGCCAAGCTTCTGCGAGAGGGGGAGGTGTTGTAGGGGAGAGGGAGGCGCCAGAGACTTGGGGTGCGTCTACCCTCCCTCCCCTCTCTTTATATAGGCCCCCTGGGGGGGGCGCCGGCCCTAGGAGATGGGATCTCCAAGGGGGGGGGGCGGCCAAGGGGGTGGCTTGCCCCCCAAGGCAAGTGGAGGCGCCCCCACCCCTAGGGTTTCCAACCCTAGGCGCAGGGGGGCCCGAGGGGCGTGCACCAGCCCACCAAGGGCTGGTTCCCCTCCCACTTCAGCCCATGGGGCCCTTCGGGATAGGTGGCCCCACCCGGTGGACCCCCGGGACCCTTCCAGTGGTCCTGGTACAATACCGGTGACCCCCGAAACTTTCCCGATGGTCGAAACTGCACTTCCTATATATAATTCTTCACCTCCAAACCATTCTAGAACTCCTCGTGATGTCCGGGATCTCATCCGAGACTCCTAAAAACTTTCGGGTTACTGCATACTCATATCTCTACAACCCTAGCATCACCGAACCTTAAGTGTATAGACCCTACGGGTTCGGGAGACATGCAGACATGACCGAGACGCCTCTCCGGTCAATAACCAACAACGGGATCTAGATACCCATGTTGGCTCCCACATGCTCCTCGATGATCTCATCGGATGAACCACGATGTCGAGGATTCAATCAATCCCGTATACAATTCCCTTTGTCAATCGGTATGTTACTTGCTTGAGACTCGATCATCGGTATCCCAATACCTCGTTCAATCTCGTTACCGGCAAGTCACTTTACTCGTACCGTAATGCATGATCCCGTGACCAGACACCTGGTCACATTGAGCTCATTATGATGATGCATTACCGAGTGGGCCCAGAGATACCTCTCCGTCATACGGAGTGACAAATCCCAGTCTCGATTCGTGCCAACCCAACAGACACTTTCAGAGATACCCGTAGTGCACCTTTATAGTAACCCAGTTACGTTGTGACGTTTGGCACACCCAAAGCACTCCTACGGTATCCGGGAGTTGCACAATCTCATGGTCTAAGGAAATGGTACTTGACATTTGGAAAAGCTCTAGCGAAACGAACTACACGATCTTTGTGCTATGCTTAGGATTGGGTCTTGTCCATCACATCATTCTCCTAATGATGTGATCCCGTTATCAATGACATCCAATGTCCATAGTCAGGAAACCATGACTATCTGTTGATCAACGAGCTAGTCAACTAGAGGCTCACTAGGGACTTGTTGTGGTCTATGTATTCACACATGTATTACGATTTCCGGATAATACAATTATAGCATGAACAATAGACAATTATCATGAACAAAGAAATATAATAATAACCATTTTATTATTGCCTCTAGGGCATATTTCCAATAGTCTCCCACTTGCACTAGAGTCAATAATCTAGTTACATTGTGATGTATCGAACACCCATTGCGTTCTGGTGTTGGTCATGTTTTGCTCTAGGGAGAGGTTTAGTCAACGGATCTGCTACATTCAGGTCCGTATGTACTTCACAAATATCTATGTCTCCATCTTGAACATTTTCATGAATGGAGTTGAAGCGACGCTTGATGTGCCCGGTCTTCTTGTGAAACCTAGGCTCCTTGGCAAGTGCAATAGCTCCAGTGTTGTCACAGAAGAGTGTGATCGGCCTCGACGCATTGGGTATGACTCCTAGGTCGGTGATGAACTCCTTCACCCAGATAGCTTCATGCGCTGCCTCCGAGGCCGCCATGTACTCCGCTTCACATGTAGATCCCGCCACGACGCTCTGCTTGCAACTGCACCAGCTTACTGCCCCACCATTCAAAATATACACGTATCCGGTTTGTGACTTAGAGTCATCCAGATCTGTGTCGAAGCTAGCATCGACGTAACCCTTTACGACGAGCTCTTCGTCACCTCCATATATGAGAAACATATCCTTAGTCCTTTTCAGGTACTTAAGGATGTTCTTGACCGCTGTCCAGTGTTCCATGCCGGGATTACTTTGGTACCTTCCTACCAAACTTACGGCAAGGTTTATATCAGGTCTGGTACAGGTCATGGCATACATGATAGACCCTATAGCTGAGGCATAGGGGACGACACTCATCTTTTCTCTATCTTCTGCCGTGGTCGGACATTGAGCCGAGCTCAATTTCACACCTTGCAACACAGGCAAGAACCCCCTTCTGGACTGATCCATATTGAACTTCTTCAATATCTTATCAAGGTATGTGCTTTGTGAAAGACCTATGAGGTGTCTTGATCTATCTCTATAGATCTTGATGCCTAATATGTAAGCAGCTTCTCCAAGGTCCTTCATTGAAAAACACTTATTCAAGTAGGCCTTAATGCTGTCCAAAAGTTCTGTATCATTTCCCATCAAAAGTATGTCATCCACATATAATATGAGAAATGCTATAGAGCTCCCGCTCACTTTCTTGTAAACGCAGGCTTCTCCATAAGTCTGCATAAACCCAAACGCTTTGATCATTTCATTAAAGCAAATGTTCCAACTCCGAGATGCTTGCACCAACCCATAGATGGAGCGCTGGAGCTTGCATACCTTGTTAGCATTCTTAGGGTCGACAAAACCTTCCGGCTGCATCATATACAATTATTTCTTAAGATGACCGTTAAGGAATGCCGTTTTGACGTCCATTTGCCATATCTCATAATCATAGTATGCGGCAATTGCTAACATGATTCGGACGGACTTCAGCTTCGCTACGGGAGAGAATGTCTCATCGTAGTCAATCCCTTGAACTTGTCGATAACCCTTAGCGACAAGTCGAGCTTTAAAGATGGTAACATTACCATCCGCGTCCGTCTTCTTCTTAAAGATCCATTTGTTTTCTATCGCTCGCCGATCATCGAGCAAGTCTGTCAAAGTCCATACTTTGTTTTCATACATGGATCCTATCTCGGATTGCATGGCTTCAATCCATTTGTTGGAATCTGGGACCACCATTGCTTCTTCATAGTTCGAGGGTTCACCGTTGTCTAACAACATGATTTCCAGGACAGGGTTGCCATACCACTCTGGTGTGGAACGTGTCCTCGTGGACCTACGAAGTTCAGTTGTAACTTGATCTGAAGTACCTTGATCATCATCATTAGTTTCCTCTCTTGTTGGTGCAGGCACCACAGGAACATTTTCCTGAGTTGCGTTACTTATCAGTTCAAGAGGTAGTACTTCATCAAGTTCCACTTTCCTCCCACTTACTTCTCTCGAGAGAAACTCTTTCTCCAGAAAGGACCCGTTCTTGGCGACAAAGATCTTGCCCCCGGATCTTAAGTAGAAGCTATACCCAATGGTTTCCTTAGGGTATCCTATGAAGACGCATTTTTCTGACTTGGGTTCGAGCTTTTCAGGTTGAAGTTTCTTGACATAAGCATCGCATCCCCAAACTTTTAGAAACGACAGCTTAGGTTTCTTCCCAAACCATAGTTCATACGGTGTCGTCTCAACGGATTTAGACGGTGCCCTATTTAAACTGAATGTAGCTGTCTCTAGAGCGTATCCCCAAAATGATAGCGGTAAATCGGTAAGTGACATCATAGATCGCACCATATCCAATAGAGTGCGATTATGATGTTCGGACACACCATTACGCTGAGGTGTTCCAGGCGGCATGAGTTGTGAAACGATTCCACATTTCCTTAAGTGCATACCAAATTCGTGACTTAAATATTCTCCCCGACGATCTGATCGTAAGAACTTTATCTTTCGGTCACGTTGATTCTCTACCTCATTCTGAAATTCCTTGAACTTTTCAAAGGTCTCAGACTTGTGTTTCATCAAGTAGACATACCCATATCTACTCAAGTCATCAGTGAGAGTGAGAACATAACGATATCCTCCGCGAGCCTCAATGCTCATTGGACCGCACACATCAGTATGCATGATTTCCAATAAGTTGGTTGCTCGCTCCATTGTTCCGGAGAACGGAGTCTTGGTCATTTTGCCCATGAGGCATGGTTCGCATGTGTCAAATGATTCATAATCTAGAGACTCTAAAAGTCCATCAGCATGGATCTTCTTCATGCGCTTGACACCAATGTGACCAAGGCGGCAGTGCCACAAGTATGTGGGACTATCATTATCAAATTTACATCTTTTGGTATTAACACTATGAATATGTGTAACATTACGCTCGAGATTCATTAAGAATAAACCATTCACCAGTGGGGCATGACCATAAAACATATCTCTCATATAAATAGAACAACCCTTATTCTTGGATTTAAATGAGTAGCCATCTCGAATTAAACGATATCCTAATACAATGTTCATGCTCAAAGCTGGCACTAAATAACAATTATTGAGGTTTAAAACTAATCCCGTAGGTAAATGTAGAGGTAGCGTGCCGACGGCGATCACATCGACCTTGGAACCATTCCCGACGCGCATCGTCACCTCGTCCTTCACCAGTCTCCGCTTATTCCGCAACTCCTGCTTTGAGTTACAAATATGAGCAACCGCACCGGTATCAAATACCCAGGAGCTACTACGAGCACTGGTAAGGTACACATCAATTACATGTATATCACATATACCTTTGGTTTTGCCGGCCTTCTTGTCCGCTAAGTACTTGGGGCAGTTCCGCTTCCAGTGACCACTTCCCTTCCAATAAAAGCACTCAGTCTCAGGCTTGGGTCCATTGTTTGACTTCTTCCCGGCAACTGGCTTATCGGGCGTGGCAACTCCCTTGCCCTCCTTCTTGAAGTTCTTCTTACCCTAGCCTTTCTTGAACTTAGTGGTTTTATTCACCATCAACACTTGATGTTCCTTTTTGATCTCTACTCTGCTGATTTCAGCATTGAATATACCTCAGGAATGGTCTTTTCCATCCCCTGCATATTGAAGTTCATCACAAAGCTCTTGTAGCTCGGTGGGAGCGACTGAAGGATTCTGTCAATAACCGCATCATCCGGGAGATTAACTCCCAGCTGAGTCAAGCGGTTGTGCAACCCATACATCTTGAGTATGTGCTCACTGACAGAACTATTTTCCTCCATCTTACAGCTGAAGAACTGTAAGTGCATCTAGTGCCACCCCTAGTTGGTTTTGGAGTTGGTTGAGGGACTAATGCGTTTGTGAGAATTGCAGGATAACACAGGTAGTGTCCCTCATTGATTCGGTTTACCTACCGGAGATGACCCCTAAAAATGTATGAAGACATTGACGACAATGGTGGTATGTGAAGATATTCATATTGAAGACTATGACATGAGAAGACATTGAGTGAAGACTATAGAGCACGAAGACTATGTTGTTTCGTTGTTTCCTTTTCTTCTTTGTTGAGTCATAGGAACCACCGTACTATTAAGTGGGGTCCAAGTGAACAAAGTCAGAATGACTGAAGTGATGCTCAACCCAAATCCTATGTCTTCGAGCGAAGACAATGAGAGCAAATCTTATCCAGAGCTGGATGAGTCAGCTTTACTTGTAGCCCAAGCAAAGTTGCCGTGTGTGTTTGAAATCTGACCGTTGAGACACGTGTCAGTTCCTTAGTGACCCAGGGTCATTTCGGACATAGCAGGTCGGGTTGCCTTGTGGCTATAAATACCCCACCCCTACACCATAAATTGGTGTCTGCTTAGAGTTAGTTCACGGCTTTTGTCGTTTGAGAGCAACCCACCTCGAAGCCTTTGAGAGAGAGAAATCCTTGCGAGGACAAAGCCCAAACACCCAGAGCCAAAGAGTGTTAGGCATCACTGAAGTCTTTCTGTCTGAGTGACCTGAAGACTTATTACACTTGAGGACTGTGTATCCTCCAGCCGGTTAGGCGTCGCGTTCTGAGCATCCAAGAGTCATTGTGGATCGCCGGTGAATGAAGTCTGTGAAGGTTCGGAAGTCTACCTTGAAGACTTACCAGAGTGATTGGGCGAGGACTGTGTGTCCTTAGCTCAAGGGGAATAAGGTGAAGACGCGGTCTTCTGAGTTGAATCTCAGCCTCCCTAACCAGACGTACAGTTGTCACAGCAACTGGAACTGGTCCAACAAATCCTGTGTCTTCAACAAGTGTCTGGTTCTATCCTCTCCCTCCCTTTACTTTGAGTTTGTCTTCATGAAGTCATTGCCTATTTGTCGTACCTGTTTGACTTCATTGCTTGACTACTATCGTTGGTTGGCTTCATACTATCTTCCATCCTGATCCTTACTACCAAGCTGCTATTAGTCTTTGTACTTTCAAATTATTGCATACTTGACTATGGTTTGCTTGTTGTAGTTTATCTTCCGCTGCATATCAATTAGGTCATTTCTATTGTTTGTCTTCGAAACTTCCATGTTTTGAAGACTTTGATAAAAATCGCCTATTCACCCCCCTCTAGTCGATAACTAGCACTTTCAATTGGTATCAGAGCAAGGTACTCCCTTGTTCTGTGTGATTCGGTTTAACCATCTGGAGTTTAGCTATGTCGACTGCAGGGATAATCAAAGTCTCCGCTGCTTGCCCCGTGTTCGATGGAACTGAATATCCCTACTGGAAGAATAAGATGCGCATGCATCTTGAAGCCATTGATGTTGACCTATGGTATGTCATCAAGAACGGCGTTCCCAAAACTGGTGAAGGTGTCACCCCTACTGATGTCAAGAAGTTCATTCAACTGGACTCTACTGCAAAGAACATCATGTGTGGTCATCTGACCAAAGGACAGTATGGCCGTGTGAGTGCTCTGGAAACGTCAAAGCTAGTCTAGGACTGGCTATCCAAGGTCAATGAAGGCGTCTCAACTCAGAGAGACCAAATGATCAATGTTCTTCACAACCTCTTCAACCGCTTCAAGAGAAACGACAATGAAAATGTCCAGCTCACGTTTGATCACCTCACCGACATCACAAATGAGCTTCAGGCTCTCGGCGCCACTGAGATTACCAAGCATGAAATCGTCAAGACACTACTGAGATCTCTTGACAGCTCCTTTGACACCCTTGCCCTCATGATACAAGAACGCCCTGACTTCAAGACACTCGATCCGTCTTATATACTTGAGAGGCTCAACACACATGAGTTCCAGCTTTCTGAGAAAAGAGATATCTATGGTCCCAACTATGGCCGAACTCATGCTTTGAAGGCAAAAGTTGTTTCCTCATCTGAAGAAGAATCTGACTGCGGTTCTGATGATCCTGAAGACATTGGAAAGGAACTTGCTATGCTTGTGAAGAAGTTCCAGAAGTTCACCAAGAAGAAGGGCTTCAGAAAGTCTTCATGATCTAGCTCAAGAAATGATGAAGCTTCCACTCATGACAACAAGAAGAGAACATGTCACAAGTGTAAGAAACCTGGACACTATATCTCTGAGTGTCCATAGTGGGACAATGAGAAGAAGAAGAAGAAGAGCAAGGAATATGATTTTGATGACAAGAAGAAGAAGAAATCTTCAAAGTCTTCTTCCAAGTCCTCATCAAGGTCTTCATCTCATAAGAAGAGCTCATCTGGCAAGGCTCGTGCTTTTGTTGGCAAGGAAATGGATTCAGAGGAGGAGTCTGCTTCTGAGGAGGCGGGGGTGGAGTCTGAAGAGGAGTCCGACCCTGGCGTTGCAAGTCTGGCTCTAGCCACAACCTATGTTGCCAAGTCCATCTTCAACACTGAAGACAATGACTTCCACACCAACGCTGAAGCTGATGACAAGGACGATCCTGCTCCCACCTACTGCTTCATGGCACGTGGTGCCAAGGTAAAATCACGTGATGCTTACTTTCAAACGTCAAGTGAAGATGACTCTGATTGTGAATCCAAAGCCAGCTACAAAAAACTTGCTAAAATTGCAACTGAACAACAAAAGGCTATGGAACATACTCAAAAACTGTTAGACAAAAGCGATGACCTGTTGGATGCGGAAATGACACGTTCACAGTCCTTAGTTGAAGACATAAAAAATCTTCATGCTAAGTACCAAGAACTTGAAAGTCTTCATGAGACGCTCTCAACCACTTATGAAAAGCTCTCCTATGATTATCTTCAAAGGAAGCAAGAGCTTGAGAAATTGAAAGCGGCTCATGAAGATCTTCAAAAGGAAAATGAGTCACTTCGCGCTCAACAGATCAGTTCTGCTCAGGATGGATTTGAACCACCTTGTCTAAAATGCATTGAGCGTGATGACGCTACCTCTATTGCTGAATGTTCCACTGCTGCTACTGTTGCATTGTCTTCAACTACTGATGTGGAAACTAACCCTTCTACGGAGGATACCACTACTATTGCTGATGAAAATGCTAGGTTGAAGACATTGCTTGAAACAGGGATGTATAAAAGTCTGAAAGGACATCAGACACTTTGCGATGTCCTCAAAAAGCAGATTCTGAACCAAAACCCTAGGAAAGAGGGTGTTGGGTTCGAGAGGAAAATGAATGTTGATGGTTCCTACTGGAAGCCTGAGAAGTACCCCAAAACCACA
This sequence comes from Triticum aestivum, assembly GCF_018294505.1. Lineage (NCBI taxonomy): Eukaryota > Viridiplantae > Streptophyta > Magnoliopsida > Poales > Poaceae > Triticum > Triticum aestivum. The sequence continues at coordinate 374,369,683 of NC_057804.1, read as the reverse complement.
TGGGTTGCTGCAAAGGAACCTTCAGTGGATCCATCCACCTTATCTGGCTTTACCTGTGCTAATCCTATTATCATTGATGAATCCCTTGATGCAAACTATAAGCTGTTCAAAAATCAGAATGGTGAAGTGTTTGCCAGGTATATTGGTACTAACTGCAGGAATGGACCACCTATGAAGAAGATCTGGGTTCCCAAAAGCTGTCTTGAGAATCTTCCAGTGAATGTGATCATGACACCACCAGGGAAGAAGACAAACCCCAGACCTAAGGCGTCATATGGTCCAAAGGCTTCATACAGATACATGACTCACCTGAGTCACCCTAACGCCAATGTTTTGCAGGGAAATCATACTCAAACTTATGAATATGAGCGTGTGTCTTCAAACCGCTATGTTCATAGAACTAAGAACTTTTCTGCTTATTCATATGAGTATCATTCATCTCCTGCAAGGCTATTTGCTAGGGCTCCAAAGCCGAAGTTCTCAGATGCTGCACTTAGACTCATTGCTTGTAAGCCACCCCTGAAGATGTGGGTGGTGAAGAAGAATTAACTTTCTTTTGCAGAATAAGGTCTCCAGCCTGCTATCAAAGGCGTCCGATACTATTGCTGGGGACCTAAAACACATTAAGGGACGCATGATAAAATGGTCTTACTATGTATTTCACATGTGAATCGCTTACCAGTGACACTATGAGTCCTAACCTTGATGTAAGCTGTGATAATCCTTGTGTGCGTCAAATGCTTATGCTTCACAACACACTTTGTGAAGCCTATCCTCCTAACTGCACTGTAGGGTATGACACCTCATGCTCAGAATGGATTATGGACAGCGGATGCACTAATCATATGACTGGTGATCGAAGTCTTCTCATGGACTCAACCTTACGTCCATCAGACAAGAGTCACATCACATTTGCTGACACTGGTAAAAGCAAGGTATTGGGTCTAGGTAGAGTTGCAATCTCAAAGGATCAACACATGGATCAAGTGATGCTTGTTGAATCCCTTGGGTTCAACTTAATGTCTGTCTCAATGCTTTGTGACTTGAACATGATTGTGCTATTCGGAAAATATCGTTGCCTTGTACTAATGGAATCTGACAAGTCTCTAGTCTTTGAAGGGTATCGGAAAGATGATCTATACATGGTAGATTTCTCAGCAGGTCCACAGCTTGCCATATGTCTTCTTGCAAAAGCTTCAGAATGCTGGCTCTGGCATCGGAGGCTGGGGCATGCTGGCATGAGGAACTTACACACACTCGTCAAGAAGAAGCATGTCATAGGTATCGAGGGTGTCAAGTTCAAGAAGGATCATTTGTGTGGTGCCTGCGAAGCTGGAAAGATGACTAGGGCAAAGCACCCCTCAAAGACAATCATGACGACATCTCAACCCTTTGAGCTGTTACACATGGACTTATTTGGCCCTACTCACTACTCTACCCTCACAACAACAGCTTGTCTCTATGGCTTCGTCATTGTTGATGACTACTCAAGATATACATGGGTGCACATAATTCTCTACAAGACTGAAGTGCAAGATGTCTTCAGACGCTTTGCCAATCGAGCCATGAACAATTATGGCGTCAAGATCAAGCATATCAAAAGTGAAAATGACACTGAGTTCAAGAACACCGGGCTTGATCTTTATCTGGATACAATGGGAATCACTCATGAGTTTTCTGCTCCATACACACCTCAGCAAAATGGCATCGTAGAGCGCAAGAACAGAACCCTCATTGAGATGGCTCGAATAATGCTCGACGAGTACAAGACACCAAGAAAGTTCTGGCCTGAAGCTATTGATACAACATGTCACATCATCAACTGTGTTTACATCCATAAGCTTCTGAACAAAACATCCTATGAGCTCCTTACTGGCAAGAAGCCAAATGTCAGCTTCTTCAGAGTATTTGGTGCTAGGTGCTGGATCAAGGATCCCCATCACAAGTCAAAATTTTCACCTAAAGCTCACGAAGGCTTCATGCTCGGTTACAGAAAGGACTCGCACTCTTACAGAGTCTTCAACCTCTATCTCTACAAAATCGTTGAAACTGTGGACGTGCGATTTGATGAAACCAATGGTTCACAAAGAGAGCTCCTGCCAAGTACACTAGATGAAGCTCCGCCAAACAAATCTATCAAGCTGATGGGAACTGGTGAAATCATGCCTTCTGAAGCACAACCTGAAGAGGAACTTATCATTTCTGCACCAAATCAATCTGAAGACAATGCTCAGACCGAAGACAATCCTCCCAATGATGACAATGATCAACAAGAGCAAGGTCTTCGTCCAGTTCATCCTCGTGTTGCAAATGAAGTACAAATTGAGAAGATAATTGATAGCATCAATGCACCTGGCCCACTTACTCGCTCAAGAGCAACACACTTAGCAAATTTCCGTGGGAACTTTTCGATTGTGTCAATATTAGAACCCAAGAAAATTGCTGAAGCCTTTATGGAATTTGAATGGGTTCAAGCTATGCAAGAAGAACTTCAACAGTTCAAGCTGAACAATGTTTGGGAACTAGTCAAGCGTCTTGATCCTCGCAAGCATAACATTATTGGCACAAAATGGATATATCGAAACAAGCAAGATGAGCATGGTCAAGTCGTCGAAACAAAGCACGTCTTGTGGCTCAAGGATATACTCAAGTTGAACGAATTGACTTCAATGAAACATTTGCTCCTGTGGCTAGGCTTGAAGCTATTTGCATACTGCTAGCCTATGCTAACCACCACAACATCTTACTATATCAAATGGATGTGAAGAGTGCATTCCTCAACGGCAAGATTGAAGAAGAAGTGTACGTTGCTCAACCACCTGGCTTTGAAGATCCAAAACATCCTGATATGGTGTACAAGCTAAACAAAGCACTGTATGGCCTCAAACAAGCTCCTCGCGCTTGGTATGATACGATCAAAGACTTCCTGAAGAGCAAAGGCTTCAAACCTGGATCCCTCGATCCCACACTCTTCACGAAGACATATGATGGTGAACTGTTTGTGTGCCAAATATATGTGGATGACATTATCTTCGGCTACACCAACCAGAAGTATAGTGATGAGTTTGGATACATGATGCAAGAGCAATATCAGATGTCCATGATGGGTGAGCTGAAGTTCTTCCTTGGTCTTCAAATTCGCCAGCAAAGGAATGGCATCTTCATATGTCAAGAAAAATATCTCAAAGACTGTCTGAAGAAGTTTGGAATGCAAGATTGCAAAGGTTACACGATGCCAATGCCAGCCAAACACCATCTGGGTCCCGACAACAATGGTAAAGAGTTTGATCAAAAGGTATACCACTCCATGATTGGTTCTTTACTTTACCTATGTGCATCTAGGCCAGATATTATGCTTAGTGTTTGCATGTGTGCTCAATTCCAAGCGGCACCAAAGGAATCGCATCACTTAGCTGTGAAGTGAATTCTTCGATATTTGGCTTACACCCAACACTCGGATTATGGTATCCTAAGGGCTCAAGATTTGATTTGGTTGGATTCTCGGATGCTGATTATGCTGGAGACAAGGTGGATCACAAGTCTACATCATGCACATGTCACTTTCTGGGACGATCACTTGTCTGTTGGTCTTCAAAGAAGCAAAACTGTGTATCACTCTCAACTGCTGAATCTGAATACATTGTTGCTGGATCTTGCTACGCTCAGCTTCTATGGATGAAGCAAACTCTCAAGGACTATGGCATCAATCTGAAACAAGTACCTCTCTTCTGCGACAACGAAAGCGCCATCAAGATTGCGAACAATCCAGTCCAGCACTCGAAGACAAAGCACATTGAAATTCGTCATCACTTTCTCAGAGATCATGTCATGAAGAAAGATATTGACATCATTCGCGTCAACACTGAAGAGCAACTGGCAGATATCTTCACAAAGCCCTTGGATGAGAAAAGGTTTTGCAAGTTACGGTGTGAGCTAAATATCTTGGAATCCTCAAATGTCCTGTGATCAGGCACACATCCTAACACTTATGCATGTTGATGACTTAGATGTGCAACACATGAAGTAAAGTATATCTTCAATCAATGAAGACTTACATTCTGAGTGTGAATACATTAACGTGGAATTTGACTTCGGAGCGCCACGATAATTGTGCGCCGTGTCTGGGTCTAATACTTCCTATACGGTGGGTAACGCCACCACCAAATTTCTTGGTTTGAAGTGTTTCACTCATGGCGTTAGTTTTGCAATGTCTTCGCATTTGGTTTGTCTTCAAATTTCAACTTATCTTCATGATTTACTTCACTATGTTGATTTGATTGCTTTCTGATATATATACTAGTGTTCTGTCCTCTACAACATTCACTTATAGCTATGTCTTCCTTGTTAAAACTTTTGAACTAAGTGAATGTGATCGGACCCTAATCTCTCTATGCTTTCTATCTCAAACTCTATCTGTCCAAATCATATGCATTCTATTGAAACTATCGAATGTCTTCTCTGCATCCTTGTCAGCAGAAGACACATAGACAAACATTAAGTCTATTTTAAATGGTTCATCCTTATTGTTTGAAATCCAGAGAAGCCGGAACAACCATCCGACAAACCTGGCGGGCGTGGGAACGTGGGACAACTCTGAGTATGTTGCATGCTTGCCACGTGCCCCTCAGATGTGAACGGCCAGGGGCACCTGCGTAATTGCACTATGCCGCACACTTCCTTATAAATACATGTCCCCCGCGGTAAAGAAAACCTTCTTCCACATCTCCACCTCGTCAAAACCCTAGCGCCACCGCTAACTCTCGACGACACCGATGACGAAGCGCTTAGCTGCCGCGACTTCTCCGACGCCGTCCTCACGCCGGCCGTGGACATCGTCCTCTCCGCCGCCGCTGTAGGTGTCCTCCGTCGCCAAGTTAGGGCACGGTGGATTGAACTGCTCGGTCTCCTATTCATCCCATCTAGCAGTTCTTCGTGGGGTAAATACAACTCTATTTTACCACCTTTTTGATCCTCAATGATTCATCCTATTTACTAAAATTGGTTTCTGCCTATACAATGTTAGATCTATTCTGTCTACATCTCATACTGCCTAGTATATTCACTTAAGCTTCATATCTAGTTAGATTCCTCACTTGTACTTATTCACGGATTCGTACAAATCTGGAACCAACTCTCAACATATAAGTGAATGTCTTCGCATCATGAGGTCAATGTCTTCAAACTGATTTATCTTCAAAATCTTCTGAGAATGCATATGACCTCTTCCCCTTCCCTCGCATCTCTAATGCTGTCACATGTACATGTCCGTGGGAGAATCCCTTGGTTCTCATAGTCTGCATTCGTTTGCAGAATTCTTACAGCAACACATTAACTCTCCCGAAGCCAGTTCATGTTTGTCCAGCAAGCGAAAGCCTTTGAAGCCTTTGAACGTATTGAAGCCATTCAGTTTGAAGTTCATGGCTGCAGAGAAATCAGCAAGGAAGGGCGGCAGACATCGTCGAGGGGGAACATCAAAATATTTGCCTGATGACCTCGCAGACCTTTACAAGACAGATCCTGAAGAGGATTATAATCAGCGCAAGACATGAATCCAATGGATTCGATGATATTGGGCTAAACAATGGTTCAAATACAAGTTCGTGACCCAGGAATACGCTGAGAAGATGCTATCAAAAGTCCTTGGGGTGATATTCTCTATCGAGGCCTTCCACCCAAGAACAGAGCTGAAGCTATTGCACAGGGTTTCTATCCTTGTATGGTCCGTGGACCTCAGCCTGAAAATGCCGACCCATCATCATTGCTCTGGTGTTGTGATGATAATCTCTTCAAGCGCAACTTCCAGCATGCAAAGGCATCGGCCAAGGAAAACAAGTCATTGGGATTAGACTTCAACCCTGGTCCCTCCGCTCCCCGTGCTGACGGCTCACGTGATGCAGAACCCAATGTCATCAGCCCCTTTTCCAACCTTGATGGCCTCATCACTTACATCTTGGTCCAAGGTGCCAAAGTGGATCATTCTGATAATGATGCTGACACTGATGAAGCCCCAGCTCCTCCTCCAAAGCCGCAGAAGCTAAAGAAGACTAAGGCTTCACGATCAGCTGCTCCTCCAAAAGCTTCACATGCAAAGCCACTGGTCACTGCACCTCCTGAAGACAGTGTGCAGTCTGAAGATCTATCACGCATCTCCGAGAAGACGGAGAAGAAAAAGAAAATCGTCAAGAATACTGATTAGACATTGACTGCTGCTGCCATTCTGCGAGAAGAGCACATTGATCTGTCCAGCAATGAAGATCTTGCAGATGATGCTCTTGAGCAACTGATCAAGAGCAAGGAAGAAGCAGAGATCTTCAATGATTTGCCTCTCTTTGATGTGGCAACCATCCATAACTTCATTGATGAGTGGTTTGACACCCCAAATCTCAGCTTTGATGATCTGCGACTTCCCATTGGCCTCAGCGTCACCTTCAATGGTGCCATTGCTTCTGAGCTAGCTCTTGCTCAGCGCATCGTTGAACTGAAGCACAAGATCGACTATGAGAAAGCTCAGTTCAAGAAGCATGTGGCAAGCTCAGCGTGCAAGATGTCAAAAACTTCAAGATCATGCTGCACGAGCTCAAAGAAGCCTTTCACAAGAAGCGCGAAGAAGCTAGAGTCTCTCGTGAGCGCATGAAGATTCTGGCTGACAAGTGTGTGCTAGCCTAGAATGAGGCTGAGAAGCGCAAGGCTCTTGGTCGTCCTGGCATTGACCCTAGAATGGCTGCAAAGAAGAAGAAGCTATCAACTGACCAATCTGCACCTTCAAGGCAGGAAAAACCTCGCATAGTCTTCCCAAGCAGCATGACTGGCTCGAAGCCAAAGGTCATGTCAACCGCTTCAGAACTGAAGAAGACGAGGGCTGCCGAGGCTGAAGCCAGAAAAAGGAAAAACACAGAAGACTCTGATGTTGCTCCCTCCAAGAAGAAGCACAAAACCAAGAAGAATCGGGCTGCTCCCACAGAGCCCTTAGTTGTTGAACCTATCTCAATGGTTCGCCCTGCATCTGAACACCAAGAACAACGGATGATTGTTCATGAGCCTGCTTCCACAGAGGCTTATGAAGCTGAAGACATTCCAGCAGTTGATCCCATCGCTGCTAAAGACATTGGTTACCATGACAATGTTGAAGATGATGTAGTTCTTCCTCAGATCGAACACAACTTGGTATCATCGTCTGTTCTCACGAACAGCGAACTCATCAGCATTGGTCGTCCTCTGACGCCAATTGCTCAGGATGCATCATGGGCTGATCGCTCACAACAACAAGACTCCCCGAGTACTCCCCAACAACAACAAGTCACACCACCTGTGCAAGAAAAAGAGGATGAGGCCCAGCCAACTCCATCTCCAAAGGCGTCGCCCGTATTACACAGGCTTCGCAAAGGACCAAGGCCTCAAGTCCCTCTTTCGAGAATTCCAAAAGCAGAAGTGCACCACCAATCTGTTGCACATCAAGTGTTTCTAGAAGCCACTCCGACTGTGAATGTCTCCGTGTCTGAAGCCAAAGCTGCTGAAGACAATCTGGCTGCATCAGCTAATGATGAACAAGAAGAAGAACGTGTCCCTACTCCCCCATTACTGAAGAAGCTGTTCCTGAAGTAAACATGCCAGTGCCAGACCCTCTAGCTCATCAAGTGGAGGTTCAAAATCTTGAGGCTTCCACCACCAACACAAATGAAGCCAATGATGTAGTCATGGCTGAAGCAAGTGTGGAGCCTGCACCAACCAATATGCCAGAAGCCAATGTTGCAACTGCTCCTGAAGCTTCTGTTGTGCAGCCTGAAGCCTCTATTGTTGCCACTGCTCCTGTTCTGCCACCAAGGCCCCATACAATTGAGCAAGCATACAACCATGGCCAGCTAATCACTGTCAAATGGCCCGTTCTGGTCCCTCCGCCTAATGTCTCTGGTCCTTAGTTTGATTATCATATTGACCATAGGCCTCAGGTCCAGAAACCAAAGCCAAGACTGCTAAGGTTCCCAGGTACTGCCACCTCTGTAGGGTCCTTCAATGAGAATGGCTTAAAAAGCCACAACACCTTCTTTGACAGCGCAAAGAACCCCTACTCAAGGCCAAGAATATCATCTGATCGTTTCTGGAGCCATCAGCAGCGAAGCTATTACTCCTGCGTTCTGTATGATCAAGGGCACATTTTACCTCATATGCGCCTCAACACTGAAGCCATTGCTGGACTGCCATGCTTAGAAGAAGCACTTGACTGCTTTCGTGATGCAGGTCTGCTCAGCTTTGTGACAGACAAAGAACATTGGAATGAGGAACTTTTGCTTCAATTCTATGCTACCCTCCACATTCGCGGCTACAATAGGGATACAAAGACATGGGTTCTCGAGTGGATGACAGGAAATGTTCATCATGGAGCCAAAGCTCTTGACATCATTGAGCTTACAGGCTTACCCACTCCCGGAGAGCTGTTCGAACCTGATTATCAACTCCACTGCAATGCACTAGAGAGCATCTTCCATAAGCCAGAACCCAACATGAGCCAGATGTTGAGCATGATGAAGCCTCTGCCACGTGACGCTGAATACCCAAAGGAGTTCTTTGTTGATGACCTTGAGTATCTGCCTCGCACAATATATCACATCATCAGGCGGACTCTATGGCCTATCAAAGGGCATTCATCAGCTGCAAAACTTGAAGGAGCCATGAAGACATTGGTCTTTTACATCCTCAATGGCATCAACTTCAATACACAAGAATTCTTCCTCCGACAATTGGTTGCGTCTGGATCTGACCTTTGTGGCCTGAAATTCTATGCTCCATGGGTCATGCGCCTCATCAAGCTACACTCTGCTATCAACTATCAGCCCTCTGCTCGCAATCATCTAATCTTTCTACCAGAGGTTGATATGTCAGTTGAAGCCATATACCCTAAGCCTGCCAAAAAGCCTCTTTGTCTTCAAAATGCTGAACACCAAAGCTTCACTCAGCCCATGGAAGGAGTCCAAGCAGTAACTCATGTCTATCCAATGGCTGGGAACACTCGTCTGCCTCATCGTGCGCCAACTGAAGCTACTGAGAGCACAATTGCCCAAAGGCCTAAGAGGCGCTCTTGCGTCCTAAATGACTGAGAACTTCTTATGGCACTACATTAGAAACAAGACAAGCATCACTTTTGGCTCCAGCGACAGATGCAAAGCCTCTTGGTGGACGTCAATCGCATTCGAAATCTTGCCACCAAGAATGCCTTTGTCACTCACAAGACCTGTCGGCGATCATGGAAGAGTTTAACACTTCTCAGTGCTGAAGCAGATCTTCAAGATGATAGCTTCACTGAAAGATTCAAGTTTGACTCCACTCCTCCACGGAATGCTGTCCTACGTCGAACTCCATCCCTTGAAGACTCTGACTATTCTTCCTCCGCGGCAACTGTGAATGCCAAAGTGATCAATGATGAAGACGATGCTACTTCACCGCCTCCTACTTCTGCACGCATCGACACTGCACCAAGTTTGTCTACGCCGCCAAACAACAACGACAACCCAGCTGCTTCACCTACTCCTCATGAGGACGAGTAGATGCTCTATGTCTTCAAACCTTTTTGGTCATTACTGACAAAAGGGGGAGAAGCATATGAGTTTGATAGTCTTCAAGTGGGTTCATATGGGCGATTGCTTTATATTTTGCCTAGTGATTACAACTCTTGCTTTTGATACATTTCGTTCTTTGAGTTGTAACACTTAAACTCGATGGTCGTCTGCTACTTATTTGCTTTTCCGTGTGTGATGATAACTTCCGCACTTAGATCATTCTGCAGACGTCCATTTTTCATTATGCATGTCACTCTCTTAGTTATATCATTTCATGCATGATGAATTATCTTCATAAGTTGAAGAGGATCTCCACAAGTACAACCTGCCATGTGCATTTGCATTCCAAAAGCAAATTACTTATATGCACATCTTCAGGGGGAGCCTTTGCCACTTATGAAGACAATATCCTATCCTTTACAATTTCACATACTTTATCCCCGTTGAAAACTTCAACCAGTTTGTCATTAATCACCAAAAAGGGGGAGATTGTAAGTGCATCTAGTGCCACCCCTAGTTGGTTTTGGAGTATTGACGACAAAGTTGGTTGAGGGACTAATGCGTTTGTGAGAATTGCAGGATAACGCAGGTAGTGTCCCTCATTGATTCGGTTTACCTACCGGATATGACCCCTAAAAATGTATGAAGACATTGACGACAATGGTGGTACGTGAAGATATTCATATTGAAGACTATGACATGAGAAGACATTGAGTGAAGACTATGGAGTGCGAAGACTGTGTTGTTTCGTTGTTTCCTTTTCTTCTTTGTTGAGTCATAGGAACCACCGTACTGTTAAGTGGGGTCCAAGTGAACAAAGTCAAAATGACTGAAGTGATGCTCAACCCAAATCCTATGTCTTCGAGCGAAGACAATGAGAGCAAATCTTATCCAGAGCTGGATGAGTCAGCTTTACTTGTAGCCCAAGCAAAGTTGCCGTGTGTGTTTGAAATCTGACCGTTGAGACACGTGTCAGTTCCTTAGTGACCCAGGGTCATTTCGGACATAGCAGGTCGGGTTGCCTTGTGGCTATAAATAGCCCACCCCCTACACCATAAATTGGTGGCTGCTCAGAGTTAGTTCACGGCTTTTGTCGTTTGAGAGCAACCCACCTCGAAGCCTTTGAGAGAGAAATCCTTGCGAGGACAAAGCCCAAACACCCAGAGCCAAAGAGTGTTAGGCATCACTGAAGTCTTTCTGTCTGAGTGACCTGAAGACTTATTACACTTGAGGACTGTGTATCCTCCAGCCGGTTAGGCGTCGCGTTCTGAGCATCCAAGAGTCATTGTGGATCGCCGGTGAACAAAGTCTGTGAAGGTTTGGAAGTCTACCCTGAAGACTTACCAGAGTGATTGGACGAGGACTGTGTGTCCTTAGCTCAAGGGGAATAAGGTGAAGACGCGGTCTTCTGAGTTGAATCTCAGCCTCCTAACCAGACGTACAGTTGTCACAGCAACTGGAACTGGTCCAACAAATCCGGTGTCTTCAACAAGTGACTGGTTCTATCCTCTCCCTCCCTTTACTTTGAGTTTATCTTCGTGAAGTCATTGCCTATTTGTCGTACCTGTTTGACTTCATTGCTTGACTACTATCGTTGGTTGGCTTCATGCTATCTTCCATCCTGATCCTTACTACCAAGCTGCTATTAGTCTTTGTACTTTCACATTATTGCATACTTGACTATGGTTTGCTTGTTGTAGTTTATCTTCCGCTGCATATCAATTAGGTCATTTCTATTGTTTGACTTCGAAACTTCCATGTTTTGAAGACTTTGATAAAAATCGCCTATTCACCCCCCTCTAGTCGATAACTAGCTCAAGAACTTATCGGAGACTTCATATCTCTCGACCCGGGCATGAGCTTGGAAAACCATTTTTAGCTCTTTGAACATCTCATATGCTCCGTGTTGCTCAAAACGCTTTTGGAGCCCCGGTTCTAAGCTGTAAAGCATGCCACACTGAATGAGGGAGTAATCATCAGCGCGAGACTGCCAAGCGTTCATAATGTCTTGGTTCTCTGGGATGGGTGCTTCACCTAGCGGTGCTTCTAGGACATAATCTTTCTTTGCAGCTATGAGGATGATCCTCAGGTTTCGGACCCAGTCTGTATAGTTGCTGCCATCATCGTTCAGCTTGGTTTTCTCTAGGAACGCGTTGAAGTTGAGGTGGACATGAACGTTGGCCATTTTATCTACAAGACATTTTGCAAAGGTTTTTAGACTAAGTTCATGATAATTAATTTCATCTAATCAAATTATTCAATGAACTCCCACTCAGACAGACATCCCTCTAGTCATCTAAGTGAAACATGATCCGAGTCAACTAGGCCGTGTCCGATCATCACGTGAGACGGACTAGTCATCATCGGTGAACATCTTCATGTTGATCGTACCTTCTATACGACTCATGCTCGACCTTTCGTTCTTCCGTGTTCCGAGGCCATGTCTGTACATGCTAGGCTAGTCAAGTCAACCTAAGTGTATTGCGTGTGTAAATCTGGCTTACACCCGTTGTATTTGAACGTTAGGATCTATCACACCCGATCATCACGTGGTGCTTCGAAACAACGAACCTTCGCAACTGTGCACAGTTAGGGGGAACACTTTTCTTGAAATTATTTCGAGGGATCATCTTATTTAAGCTACCGTCGTTCTAAGCAAATAAGATGTAAAACATGATAAACATCACATGCAATCAAATAGTGACATGATATGGTCAATATCATATTGCTCCTTTGATCTCCATCTTCGGGGTGCCATGATCATCTTCGTCACCGGCATGACACCATGATCTCCATCATCATGATCTCCATCATCGTGTCTTCATGAAGTTGTCACGACAATGACTACTTCTACTTCTATGGCTAACACATTTAGCAATAAAGTAAATTAATTTACATGGCGTTCTTCAATGACACGCGGGTCATACAAAAAATAAAGACAACTCCTATGGCTCCTGCCGGTTGTCATACTCATCGACATGCAAGTCGTGATTCCTATTACAAGAACATGATCATCTCATACATCACATATATCATTCATCACATCCTTTGGCCATATCACATCACAAAGCACTTGCTGAAAAAACAAGTTAGATGTCCTCTAATTGTTGTTGCAAGTTTTTACGTGGCTTCTATAGGTTTCTAGCAAGAACGTTTCTTACCTACGTAAAACCACAACGTGATATGCCAATTTATATTTACCCTTCATAAGGACCCTTTTCATCGAATCTGCTACAACTAAAGTGGGAGAGACAGACACCCGCTAGCCACCTTATGAAACTACTGCATGTCAGTCGGTGGAACCTGTCTCACGTAAGCGTACGTGTAAGGTTGGTCCGGGCTGCTTCATCCCACAATGCCGCTGAAGCAAGATAAGACTAGTAGTGGCAAGAAAATTGACAACATCTACGCCCACAACAAGTTTGTGTTCTACTCATGCATAGAAACTACGCATAGACCTAGCTCATGATGCCACTGTTGGGGAACGTTGCAGAAAATAATTTTTTTTACGCTTCACCAAGATCAATCTATGGAGTCATCTAGCAATGAGAGAGGGGAGTGCATCTACATACCCTTGTAGATCGCGTGCGGAAGCGTTCAAGAGAACTGGGTTGAGGGAGTCGTACTCGTCGTGATCCAAATCACCGGAGATCCTAGCGCCGAACGGACGGCACCTCCGTGTTCAACACACGTACGGTTGGGAAGACGTCTCCTCCTTCTTGATCCAGCAAGGGGGAAGGAGAGGTTGTTGAAGATCCAGCAGCACGACGACATGGTGGTGGATGCAGCAGCGATCACGGCAGGGCTTCGCCAAGCTTCTGGGAGAGAGAGAGGTGTTGCAGGGGAGAGGGAGGCGCCAGAGACTTGGGGTGCGGCTGCCCTCCCTCCCCCCTCTTTATATAGGCCCCCTGGGGGGGCCCTAGGAGATGTGATCTCCAAGGGGGGGCGGCGGCCAAGGGGGTGGCTTGCCCCCCAAGGCAAGTGGAGGCGCCCCTCACCCCTAGGGTTTCCAACCCTAGGCGCAGGGGGGCCCAAGGGGGGTTCACCAGCCCACCAGGGGCTGGTTCCCCTCCCACTTCAGCTCATGGGGCTCTCCGGGATAGGTGGCCCCACCCGGTGGACTCCCGGGACCCTTCTGGTGGTCCCGGTACAATACCGGTGACCCCCGAAACTTTCCCGATGGCCAAAACTGCACTTCCTATATATAATTCTTCACCTCCGGACCATTCCGGAACTCCTCGTGACGTCAGGGATCTCATACGGGACTCTGAAAAACTTTCGGGTTACTGCATACTCATATCTTTACAACCCTAGCGTCACCGAACCTTAAGTGTGTAGACCCTGCGGGTTCGGGAGACATGCAGACATGACCGAGACGCCTCTCCGATCAATAACCAACAGCGGGATCTGGATACCCATGTTGGCTCCCACATGCTCCTCGATGATCTCATTGGATGAACCACGATGTCGAGGATTCAATCAATCCCGTATACAATTCCCTTTGTCAATAGGTACGTTACTTGCCCGAGACTCGATCGTTGGTATCCCAATACCTCGTTCAATCTTGTTACCGGCAAGTCACTTTAGTCGTACCGTAATGCATGATCCCGTGACCAGACACTTGGTCACATTGAGCTCATTATGATGATGCATTACCGAGTGGGCCCATAGATACCTCTCTATTATATGGAGTGACAAATCCCAGTCTCGATTCGTGCCAACCCAACAGACACTTTTGGAGATACCCATAGTGCACCTTTATAGTCACCTAGTTACGTTGTGACGTTTGGCACACCCAAAGCACTCCTACGGTATCTGGGAGTTGCACAATCTCATGGTCTAAGGAAATGATACTTGACATTTGGAAAAGCTCTAGCGAAACGAACTACACGATCTTTGTGCGATGCTTAGGATTGGGTCCTGTCCATCACATCATTCTCCTAATGATGTGATCCTGTTATCAATGACATCCAGTGTCCATAGTCTGGAAACCATGACTATCTGTGGATCAACGAGCTAGTCAACTAGAGGTTCACTAGGGACTTGTTGCGGTCTATGTATTCACACATGTATTACGATTTCCGGATAATACAATTATAGCATGAACAATAGACAATTATCATGAACAAAGAAATATAATAATAACCATTTTATTATTGCCTCTAGGCCATATTTCCAACAGAAAGGCCCCCGGCGCAAGGTCGTCATACCCTCGTCGTCCGACGACGACGAGGCAGATTCCTCCAGCGCAGGCGGGGGGAAGCAAGAAGAAACTCTACCTCCCCGCACTGGGGAGGAGAAAAAGAGGAAAGCCGCCCCGGAGGAGGAGGTTGGGACGTCCAAGAAGGGAAAGGTGTCCCTTCCGGACTACTCCGCCACGGCAGCCCATAGCGAGGAGGGGTGGCTGCCCAGGGGGAAGCCCCTAGCGCGATCGTAAGTATCTGCACTCTACCGTGACTTTTACTTCATAGTCTTTTTTTATAACACCGAACATACATGCAGTCCGGCCAGGGATCATCTCGAAGTATCGTCTTCGGAATGGGTCCTTGAGCGATTCAGCGATGAACTCGCTCCCGACGGTGAAAGTGCGTTATATCGACTAGAGGGGGGGGGGTGAATAGGCGATTTTTATGAATTCTTCACTGAGGAATTTGCCGGTGAGGACATTCCTTAGCGGAGAACTACTTGCAGCGGAATAAGTACTCAGAAGTAGGCATAACAGAATACAAGGATGGTCATCATGATGAAATGAAGACAAACACAGAGTACAGAAAGCGTAAACACAGGATAACACAAGATGAAGACAAACAGACTGAAGAAATTGAACTGAGGAAATTGAGAAAGTCTTCAGTCAAAGTCTTCAAACACAGATATGAATAATCACTCAACACAGTAATGAGGAAATGAAAGAGTTGAGGAAATAGAACCAGTAGGGTTGGTGAAGACAATGATTTGGTAGACTAGTTCCAACTGCTGTCTCAGTTGTACGTCTGGTTGGAGCGGCTGAGTATTTAAACTCGAGGACACACAGTCCCGGACACCCAGTCGCTGAGCACGCAGCTCAGGACACCAAGTCCTCACCGTATTCTCCTTGAACTAAGGTCACACAGACCTCGTCCAATCACTCGTGGTAAGTCTTCAGGCGACTCCCAAACCTTCACAGACTTCGGTCACTCGGTGATCCACAATTCCTCTTGGATGCTCTAGGCCATGATGCCTAACCGTCTAGAAGAAGCACAGTCTTCAAAGGTATCAAGCGTCGGATCCATGCAGGATCAATCTCTTCAGTGATGCTCAGTCACTTTGGGTTTGTAGGTGTTTGGGTTTGGGATTTTCCTCACTTGATGATTTTCGCTCAAAGTCCTCGGAGGATGGGTTGCTCTCAAATGACAAGTGTCAGCTTCTCTCGGAGCATCCAACCAACTAGTGGTTGTAGGGGGCGGCTATTTATAGCCTAGGGAGCAGCCCGACATGATAAGACATTAATGCCCTTCAATGATATGACCGTTAGGTGGATAAGATATTTTGGGACAGCTGGCGCGCAGCACAACAATGGTCGGAAATTTGACTCTCAAATTCCTCAGGGCTATCATGTTCCTCACTGTGCAGGCAATCTGCACTGGTGAATTCCTAACTCCTCAGTCAGAACAAATTCCTCAGCGACCAGAAGAACTTCGTCTCTGTCACTGAAGAAATTGACTGAACTGTATGAGATTTCCAATGGCTTCACTCGAAGGGATTGGTAGGTGTAGGATTTTGAGTTGAGCATCACATGGAAATTTTTCCTTAGTATTTTCTCGACCCCCTTTAACAGTACGGTGTTTCCTATGACTCAAGAAAGAGAAAAACAAAACTATGAAAACAAAAGTCTTCAAGCTGCATATTCCTTGCATGGATATCAAGTCTTCACGGACACACCAATTTCTTCACTTTCAATGTCTTCATGAAAGTCTTTAGGAATACCAAAATCTTCAGTCGAAGATATTCATTTTTAGGGGTCGACTTTCTCTGTAAATATCAAACTCCTCATAGACTTATAGACCTGTGTACACTCATAAACACATTAGTCCCTTAACCTATAAGTCTTCAATACACCAAAAATCACTAAGGGGCACTAGATGCACTTACAATCTCCCCCTTTTTGGTGATTGATGACAATATAGGTTAAGTTTTCAACGGGGATAAACATATGAAGTGTAAGTACTGATATTGAGGAATTTGATTGCAAGATATAGAAGAACTCCCCCATGAAGATGTGCATAGTGAGGAATTTGCTTTTGAAGCAATGCACACTTGAAGAGTTGAATCATGGAGATCTCCCCCTATATCTTTGTAACGCCCCGGATCCGATGCGCCAGGTGTCTGCCAGTTATTCACCGTAGTTGCCATGTCATTTGCTTGCGTGGTGCATTTTATCATGTCATCATGTGCATTTAATTTTGCATACGTGTTCGTCTCATGCATCCGAGCCTTTTCCCCGCTGTCCGTTTTGCGATCCGGCACTCCTATGTCCTCCGACGTTCCCCTTTTGTCTCTTGTTGTAAGCGGGTGTTAAACTTTCTCAGAATGGCCCGAGGTTTGCCAAGCGGCCTTGGTATAGCACCGGTAGACCGCCTGTCAAGTTTCGTGCCATTTGGAGTCCGTTTGATACTCCAATGGTTAACCGGGTAACCGTAAAAGCCTCCTCTTTGCAGCCCAACACCCTTCCAAAGTGGCCCAAAACCCAGCAAACTCCCCTCCATGCTCTCGGTCGTTCGATCACGATCGTGTGGGCGAAAACCGTGCCTCATTTGGACTCTCCTAGCTCCCAGACACTATAAATATGCCCTCTCCCCCAAAATTCGCGGATGTTTCCTACCCTAACCCTAAAAATTCCCCTCCGCGCTGCCGGACATGTCCGCCAACGGCCGGACATGTCCGTTCCGTCCAGCCGCCGCCACCCGCGCCAATCGGGGCGCGCCACGTGGCGACCGCCGCCGCCCCGCGCCGCCGGCCCGCGCGGCCCGTCCCCGGCCCCCGCGGCCCGAGCCGGCTCCCGCGCCTCCGCCCGCCGCCGCCGGAGAAGCTCCGCCCCGCCGCCGTTTTTCCTCCGCCGGAGCCGACCGCCGCCGCCTTCGTCCATCCCACGCCGGTCACCGGAGATCCTCGCCGCCGCCTTGGGCCCCGCGCCTCGCGAGCTCCTGCGCCAGCGTCCCGTCGCCGTTCGGCGTCTCCCGCCGCCCCGGCCATGGCGCCGCCGCCTCCGCGCCCGGCCTCGCCGCCGCCGACCTCCGTCGCCGCCGGAGCGCGTCGTCTCGCCGGCGACCGTCGCCGCCGTTTCGCCCCGTCCCAGATCCGGACGGGTGGGATGAGATCCACCCGTCCCGGAACCAAACGCGCCCCCGAGCCGCCTGGATCTCGCCGCCCCGGATCTCCTCGTCCCGTTGACTTTTCGCGGAGGTGATATTTTGCCTAAGTCCCAGTTCTGTGTAATTATCATGCCATGTTCATTACATTGTAACTCTGCATCCATAGCTCCGCTTTGCGCATGTAATATGTCAAATTGTTCGCCTCAACGAGTACATCATTTCATTCCATTGCATCATATTCATCTGAGGTCATCTTGATGCCTGAATCATCGTTGCAAGAGTGCTTCATGATGTTTTCTGCTGTCTGTTAACAGAACGAGCTCATTTGTCATTTTTGCCATGATTGATGTCTGCATCCGATGAGGTTGATGTCTACATGTGTTTTGAACTATGCTATGTCTTCTTTACAGAGGTGCTTACCATGTATTTTTGTGATCAATGTGGTGACTAGCACAAGCATGCAAACTAGGCATCGTGATGTTGTTGATTTTAGTCCCTGTTCTGCTGTTATTTTGATGTCATGTAAACATGATGCTACAGAGAGATCCATGCATATTTTGAGATAGTTCAGTAAGGGTGTTTTGAACATGTGGTTATTGTCTATCCATTCATGCCCCTGGTTGTAATTATGGAGTAGTCTAGCATGTCATTTTCATGCTCTACTTTTGCTTCAAAATGTTTCCTGGCAGATTGTTTACATGTTATTCAATTTTGCCAAGCTTGTTGTAGTTGATCCTTGCATGCTATGAACTTGTTCTTGACTTGGTGTGTTTCACAAACATGTCTTCTTGATGATGCTATGCTTATCTTGTCTTGCAATGACTTGTGGTGAGTGAATCGGGCTTGTTAAGTAGTGTACTTGATGTTGCTGTTTTGCTAGGCTGAATCTGTTATTTCGCGATGCTATGTAAACCTGCTTCTACAAATCATTCTATTCATAATCTGAAGATGATAACAAAACATGTTTTGTTCTACATATCATGCACTATCCATCCATGCCCCTGGTTGCATTTATAGCTTGCTGTAGCTTATTCATATCTTGCTCCAAAGTTGCTTCATAATGTTGCTGTCAGCCTGTTAACATTAAGTTCAGTTGTTGCCATGTGTTTTCCTAGTGTTCCATGCACCCTATGACCTTGCTCTTGCCATGCTTAGCTTCACAAATATGCCTTCTTACTGTTGGTTGCCTTGCCATGCCATGTATTGCTCTGTAGTGAGTTGCACAAGCTCATCTACATGCCTTCCTAATTCTGTTTCTGCCATGTATGAATCTGTAATATAACTTGCTATGTTTACATGGGTGCCATCATATTTTCTGTTCCTTTTTGGCTCATGGTCAGTAAAGGACTTTTGATCTATACATTTAGTAGTTTCATGCCATGCCTTTGTTTGCCATGATAAGTTCCTGTAACATGTTGTTTGATAGCTCTAAACATTGCAACCTGATGTTATTTCTGCTAAAGTCTGTAACTGTTATTATTTGCAATCTTTCCATGTGTGTTTGAGCTTGTTCTAGTGATTTCTGGAGATAGCTCAGTGTTCATGTTTTGTTATGCTTTACCTGTACATCATGTCCATGTCTTGTTTTCATGTTGGGATGCTGTAGCATATTGTTTTGGTGCTTGCAATATGCCTAGTTGTTGTTTTGGACAGCTTGTCCTTTAAACTTGTATAGAGTGAATGTGTTGAACCGTTGCTCCGTTTTAAGTGTGCTCTATATGAAACTTGCTTAGAATTGCATGTAGTTTCATATTATCATGTTGCATCCATGTTTTTGAGGTGTTTGCTTGATGTTTGGGTGCATTTTGCATCAATGTCATGTTTAACTTGTGTTGCTCATATCTTCTAGGCCGTAGCTCCGAACTAAATGAACTTTATATGTAACTGGACTAGAATCTCGTGTAGATCATGTTGGTGCATCTTAACTTGCTGTTTCACAACTTGAACATAAGGTTTATTCAGATATGGACTAACTTCGAAATATGCATATGAGGACTTACCGGAATTGTTATATGTTGTTCCCGGCCTCATTTAAACTTGCCTTGATGTGTTGCTCTTGTTTGCATCATCCCTTGCCATGAGTAGCTTCATGTAGCCGTGTCATGCATCATGCTTGTTGTGCATCATGCCTTGTCTATATGTGGTGTGTTTACTATGTTGTGTGCTTCTTTTCGATAGTTCCTGTTTCGTTGCGATCGTGAGGATTCGTTCGTCTACGGTTGGTTCGTCTTCATGGCTTCATCTTCTTCATGGACTCGTTCTTCTTCCTAGCGGGATTTCAGGCAAGATGACCGCTACCCTAGATCTCAATACTATCATTGCTATGCTAGTTGCTTCGTTCTATCGCTATGCTGCGCTACCTATTACCTGTTTATCAAGCCATCCCAAATTGCCATGAACCTCTAACCTTTGACACCCTTCCTAGCAAACCGTTGTTTGGCTATGTTACCGCTTTGCTCAGCCCTCTTACAGCGTTGCTAGTTGCAGGTGATGTTGAAGATTTCTCCATGGTGGATAGGATTTTCGTTGGGATATCACAATATCTCTTATATTATTAATGCATCTATATATTTGGTAAAGGGTGGAAGACTCGGCCTTTTGCCTGGTGTTTTCTTCCACTCTTGCCGCCCTAGTTTCCGTCATACCGGTGTTATGTTCCCGGATTTTGCGTTCCTTACGCGTTTGGGTGATTTATGGGACCCCCTTGACAGTTCGCTTTGAATAAAACTCCTCCAGCAAGGCCCAACATTGGTTTTACCATTTGCCTCACCACCACCTATACCTTTCCCTTGGGTCGACCAACCCGAGGGTCATCTTTATTTTAGCCCCCCCGGGCCAGTGCTTGTCTAAGTGTTGGTCCAAACCGGGCAGACTACGGGGCCACCTCGGGGCAACTTGAGGGCTGATTTTACTCGTAGGCTGACCTATCCGGTGTTGCCCTAAGAACGAGATATGTGCAGCTCCTATCAGGATTGTCAACGCATCGGGTGGCTTTGCTGGTCTTGTTTTACCATTGTCGAAATGTCTTGTAAACCGGGATTCCGAGTCTGACCGGGTCTTACTAGGAGAAGGAATATCCTTCGTTGATCGCGAGAGCTTATCATGGGCTAAGTTGGGACACCCCTGCAGGGTATAATCTTTCGAAAGCCGTGCCTACGGTTATAGGCAGATGGGAATTTGTTAATGTCTCGTTGTAGATAACTTGACACCAGATCCGAATTAAAACGCATCAACCGCGTGTGTAGCCGTGATGGTCTCTTCTCGGCGGAGTCCGGGAAGTGAACACGGTTTCTGGGTTATGTTTGACATAAGTAGGAGTTCAGGATCACTTCTTGATCATTGCTAGTTTCACGACCGTTCCGCTTGCTCTCTTCTCGCTCTTATTTGCGTATGTTAGCCACCATATATGCTTAGTCGCTGCTGCAGCCTCACCATTTTACCCCTTCCTTTCCCTTTAAGCTTTGCTAGTCTTGATACCCATGGTAATGGGATTGCTGAGTCCTCGTGGCTCACAGATTACTACAACAACAATTGCAGGTACAGGTTATGCGATGATCATGATGCGAGAGCGATGTTTTATTGCGTTGAGTTCTTCTTCTGCTTCTTCTTCGATCAGGGGATAGGTTCCAGGTCGGCAGCCTGGGCTAGCAGGGTGGATGTAGTTTGAGTTTCTGTTTGTGTTTCATCCGTAGTCGGATGATGATCTGATGTATTGTGATGTTGTATTTGTGTGGTATTGTATGCCTCTTGTATGTATCCCCATCTATTATGTAATGTTGATGTAATGATATCCACCTTGCAAAAGCGTTTCAATATGCGGGTCTATCCTTGGTGGGACCTTCGAGTTCCTTTTGGATAGGGTCGCGTATTGGGCGTGACAAGTTGGTATCAGAGCCTCGACCGACCTTAGGAGCCCCCTTGATTGATCGTGTAGTTTGGCCATTGTTGAGTCTAGAAGAAAACTGTTTTCGGAGTCTAGTTATATTGGAGAGTAGGAATTCTTTTTACTCCTTAGCCCCTTCGTCGCTCTGGTCAGGAATCTTGACGTAGGTGTTTTGAATTACTTCTCTCCCCCTTCAAATTCTCTTTAGGATCACGCAGTTGGTTTTCTGGTAGTTGGTTCTTAGCTCTTTTTATCCGGTGCATTTCTCATCAAGTCGACTCGAGCCTCTTCATCATTGAGTTCAATCCTCAGTTCTTTTCTTTTCCCACCTGCCCACCCTTCTTCTTCTCGGAACCGGAGTCTGTAATCGAGTATCTACCCTTCTCGTGTGAAGTCTTTGCCTTCTTTCCTCAATGATTTGAAACGGTGTTTTTCTCTTCAAGATATTCGTCGGTTTCCCCTTCCAAGTTGCTTTTGTTTTCCTGCCCTCCCACCCTCTTCTTCCCGAAGCCTGATTCTCTTTCGAGCATCTATTTCATTCGTACGGAGCCTCTTCAGTCTTCCCTCAATTATTTCAACTGGTGAATTCTCGTCTCGTTCGTCATTCTTCATCTCTTTTCTTTTCCGATGGTTTCAATTCAAGTTTTTCGGGTGATCACATTCTTTTCCTTGGGTAAAGTTTTCTCCTTGCTCGTTCTCCTCTCGCCAGTTTATCATTCCGGAGAGTTCAAGATATCTCAGGAGATTCGTCTGTGTTCCAATTAATTCGAGGTTATCACCTCATTCAGATATTTCAATTGTTCCGGTGCATCATCTATCTGTTCATCATCCCTTTCCAACGGTGTTTTTCTCTTCAGTGGGCCCTAACCCATAGGTCTTTTCCCAGGATCTTACCCGACTCTTCTAATTCCGCCGGAGTTATTCTCAATTCTTTTCAAGTGTGACGTAAGAATGGATCCCATCAGTCACATGTCTTCTCCAAGATCGCGTTCAATTTTTTTTTCATTGTTGGCTCAACCTCTCTGTTTTTCATTCTCCCGGAGATCTCAGTAATTTTGGTGGTGTTCTCGTCGTCTTTTGAAGACCGAAGAATAGTTTTTCCTCTCAATCTTGCCCGTTCTCTCGAAGTTTCGTGGTTCTAGCTTCATGTTATCCTCTCAAATTATTCCGTTTGTCAGAGATTCTTTTCTTACCATTCGGAGTATGTCAGAAGTTCTATTCCCGTTTCTTTTCATCGGAGGCCATCATTCCCGAAGAATTCTTCGTCCTCACATTTCAGTTGCCGTTATTCAATTATCCCGGTGCTTCGTTCAAGTGTTCTTTAATCAGCTCATGATCTCTTTGTTCTTTTGCATCTAAATACCCTCGAGCATATTTGTTCTTCTAATTCTTCCCGGTGATTAAGTCTTTTGCATCAGTCATTTTCGAATTCTTACGGTGGTTTGTTCAATATTTTTTTCCTTGAGTATCATTTTAATCCTTTCGTTCTTTTCAATCCTACCGGTGGTTCATGAAGACCTTCTCACGTTTGTGATATGTCACTTCTCAATCCTTTTTCAAGAAGAATAAGTAGTATGCCAAATCCATTACTTGTCATCAATTTTAATTTGGTGAAGGATAAGTATACAATAAATCTTATTCTTATTTCATCCAAGCGAGTAATCCCTTCCTTCAGAATTTGTTCTTGAGGAATAAATTCTAGTTCCAAGTGTGTTCATCTTTTCTTTTTCGGAGTCAATTTCCTTAGCCATTTCGTCAGAACCTCCATCTAAACCATCGCAAGGCTTTAATCTTATTCTTTATTCCTTCTTCCTATTTCATCATCCTTTTGTTACCAGAGTTCTTCATGGTGGTTCGTCATGATTTAATTCATTCTTCAAGAGTTCATCAAGTATCATTCCATCCTATCAAGTTCTTGCTCTTTTCTTTCCATGTTCAGCCGGAGTGCTGCCTGAATCCTTTCAGTATTATTTGTTTCTTATCTCGTTCTAACCGGAGTGGTTTCATAGTCTATCTGATTCCGTGAGCTTTCGATTCTCGTCATTCTCGTCGTTCCTCTCTTTTTCTCGAGTGCTCTCGATTCTTTGCTTCTTCTCTTCAGTTCTCGCTTCACCTCATCCATGTTTCCCTTCCGTCTCGGTCCTAAGATCTCGAGACGAGATCTCTTGTTAGTGGAGGAGTGTTGTAACGCCCCGGATCCGATGCGCCAGGTGTTTGCTAGTTATTCGCCGTAGTTGCCATGTCATTTGCTTGCGTGGTGCATTTTATCATGTCATCATGTGCATTTCATTTTGCATACGTGTTCGTCTCATGCATCTGAGCCTTTTCCCCGTTGTCCGTTTTGCGATCCGGCACTCCTATGTCCTCCGGCGTTCCCCTTTTGTCTCTCGTTGTGAGCGGGTGTTAAACTTTCTCGGAATGGCCCGAGGTTTGCCAAGTGGCCTTGGTATAGCACCGGTAGACCGCCTGTCAAGTTTCGTGCCATTTGGAGTCCGTTTGATACTCCAACGGTTAACCGGGTAACCGTAAAAGCCTCCTCTTTGCAGATCAACACCCTTCCAAAGTGGCCCAAAACCCAGCAAACTCCCCTCCATGCTCTCGGTCGTTCGATCACGATCATGTGGGCGAAAACCATGCCTCATTTGGACTCTTCTAGCTCCCAGAAACTATAAATATGCCCTCTCCCCCGAAATTCACGGATGTTTCCTACCCTAACCCTAAAAATTCCCCTCCGCGCCGCCGGACATGTCCGCCGACGGCCGGACATGTCCGTTCCGTCCAGCCACCGCCGCCCGCGCCAATCGGGGCGCGCCACGTGGCGACCGCCGCCGCCCCGCGCCGCCGGCCCGGGCGGCCCGTCCCCGGCCCCCGCGGCCCGAGCCGGCTCCCGCGCCTCCGCCCGCCGCCGCCGGAGAAGCTCCGCCCCGCCGCCATTTTTCCTCCGCCGGAGCCGACCGCCGCCGCCTTCGTCCATCCCGCGCCGGTCACCGGAGATCCTCGCCGCCGCCTTGGGCCCCGCGCCCCGCGAGCTCCTGCGCCGGCGTCCCGTCGCCGTTCGGCGTCTCCCGCCGCCCCGGCCATGGCGCCGCCGCCTCCGCGCCCGGCCTCGCCGCCGCCAACCTCCGTCGCCGCCGGAGCGCGTCATCTCGCCGGCGACCATCGCCGCTGTTTCGCCCCGTCCCAGATCCGGACAGGTGGGATGAGATCCACCCGTCCCGGAACCAAATGTGCCCCCAAGCCGCCTGGATCTCGCCGTCCCGGATCTCCTCGTCCCGTTGACTTTTCGCGGAGGTGATATTTTGCCCAAGTCCCAGTTCTGTGTAATTATCATGCCATATTCATCGCATCATAACTCTGCATCCATAGCTCCGTTTTGCGCGTGTAATATGTCAAATTGTTCGTCTCAACGAGTACATAATTTCATTCCATTGCATCATATTCATTTGAGGTCATCTTGATGCCTTAATCATCGTTGCAAGAGTGCTTCATGATGTTTTCTGCTGTCTGTTAACAGAACGAGCTCATTTGTCATTTTTGCCATGATTGATGTGTGCATCCGATGAGGTTGATGTCTACATGTGTTTTGAACTATGCTATGTATTCTTTACGGAGGTGCTTACCATGTAGTTTTGTGATCAATGTGGTGACTAGCATAAGCATGCAAACTAGGCATCGTGATGTTGCTGATTTTAGTCCCTGTTCTGCTGTTATTTTGATGTCATGTAAACATGATGCTACAGAGAGATCCATGCATATTTTGAGATAGTTCAGTAAGGGTGTTTTGAACATGTGGTTATTGTCTATCCATTCATGCCCCTGGTTGTAATTATGGAATAGTCTAGCATGTCATTTTCGTGCTCTACTTTTGCTTCAAAATGTTTCCTGGCAGATTGTTTACATGTTATTCAATTTTGCCAAGCTTGTTGTAGTTGATCCTTGCATGCTATGAACTTGTTCTTGACTTGGTTTGTTTCACAAACATGTCTTCTTGATGATGCTATGCTTATCTTGTCTCGCAATGACTTGTGGTGAGTGAATCGAGCTTGTTAAGTAGTGTACTTGATGTTGCTGTTTTGCTAGGCTGAATCTGTTATTTCGCGATGCTATGTAAACCTGCTTCTACAAATCATTCTATTCATAATCTGAAGATGATAACAAAACATGTTTTGTTCTACATATCATGCACTATCCATCCATGCCCCTGGTTGCATTTATAGCTTGCTGTAGCTTGTTCATATCTTGCTCCAAAGTTGCTTCATAATGTTGCTGTCAGCCTGTTAACATTAAGTTCAGTTGTTGCCATGTGTTTTCCTAGTGTTCCATGCACCCTATGACCTTGCTCTTGCCATGCTTAGCTTCACAAATATGCCTTCTTACTGTTGGTTGCCTTGCCATGCCATGTATTGCTCTGTAGTGAGTTGCACAAGCTCATCTACATGCCTTCCTAATTCTGTTTCTGCCATGTATGAATCTGTAATATAACTTGCTATGTTTACATGGGTGCCATCATATTTTCTGTTCCTTTTTGGCTCATGGTCAGTAAAGGACTTTTGATCTATACATTTAGTAGTTTCATGCCATGCCTTTGTTTGCCATGATAAGTTCCTGTAACATGTTGTTTGATAGCTCTAAACATTGCAACCTGATGTTATTTCTGCTAAAGTCTGTAACTGTTATTATTTGCAATCTTTCCATGTGTGTTTGAGCTTGTTCTAGTGATTTCTGGAGATAGCTCAGTGTTCATGTTTTGTTATGCTTTACCTGTACATCATGTCCATGTCTTTTTTTCATGTTGGGATGCTGTAGCATATTGTTTTGGTGCTTGCAATATGCCTAGTTGCTGTTTTGGACAGCTTGTCCTTTAAACTTGTATAGAGTGCATGTGTTGAACCGTTGCTCCGTTTTGAGTGTGCTCTATATGAAACCTGCTTAGAATTGCATGTAGTTTCATATTATCATGTTGCATCCATGTTTTAAGGTGTTTGCTTGATGTTTGGGTGCATTTTGCATCAATGTCATGTTTAATTTGTGTTGCTCATCTCTTCTAGGCCGTAGCTCTGAACTAAATGAACTTTATATGTAACTTGACTAGAATCTCTTGTAGATCATCTTGGTGCATCTTAACTTGCTGTTTAACAACTTGAACATAAGGTTTATTCAGATCTGGACTAACTTCGAAATATGCATATGAGGACTTACCGGAATTGTTATATGTTGTTCCCGACCTCATTTAAACTTGCCTTGATGTGTTGCTCTTGTTTGCGTCATCCCTTGCCATGAGTAGCTTCATGTAGCTGTGTCATGCATCATGCTTGTTGTGCATCATGCCTTGTCTATATGTGGTGTGTTTACTATGTTGTGTGCTTCTTTTCGATAGTTCCTGTTTCGTTGCGATCGTGAGGATTCGTTCGTCTACGGTTGGTTCGTCTTCGTGGCTTCATCTTCTTCATGGACTCGTTCTTCTTCCTAGCGGGATTTCAGGCAAGATGACCGCTACCCTGGATCTCAATACTATCATTGCTATGCTAGTTGCTTCGTTCTATCGCTATGCTGCGCTACCTATTACTTGTTTATCAAGCCATCCAAATTGCCATGAACCTCTAACCTTTGACACCCTTCCTAGCAAACCGTTGTTTGGCTATGTTACCGCTTTGCTTAGCCCTCTTATAGCGTTGCTAGTTGCAGGTGAAGTTGAAGATTTCTCCATGGTGGACAAGATAAATCAGTTTGAAGACATTGACCTCATAACGCGAAGACATTCACTTATTTGTTGTGAGTTGGTTCCAGATTTGTACGAATCCAAGAGTAAGTACAAGTGAGGAATCTAACTTGTAGAGAAGCATAAGTGAACATACTAGGCATAATATGAGATGCAGAACGGAATAGATTCAACTTTGGAAGCATAGAAACTAGTTTTGGTAAAGAAGTATGAATCTATCATCAAAATGACGGTAAAAAGGTAAGTTTTAATTACCACACGAAGAACTGCTAGACAGAGCGAAGTTGGAGGCCGAGCAGTTCGATCTCCCGTGCCCTAACTTGGTGACGGAAGACACCTATGGCGGCGGCGGAGAAGACAAGGTCCGCGGCCGGTGTGAGGATGGCATCGGTGAGGTCGCGACAGCTAAGCGCTTTGTTGCCGGCGTCGTCGAGAGCTAGCGGTGGTGCTAGGGTTTGCACGAGGTGGCGAGGTGGAAGAAGGATTTTGACCGCGATGTGACGGTTATTTATAAGGAAAGGGATGGCACAGTGCAATTATGCAGGTGCCCCTGGTGGTTCACATCTGAAGGGCACGTGGCAAGCATGCAACACCTTGGAAGTTGTTCCATGTTCCCACACACACCTGGATTGTCGGGGTGGTCATTCCAAATTCTCCGGTTTTCAGGCAATAAGCATATAACATTAAAAAACAGATATAAATGCTTGTCAGATTGACTTCAGCTGACAAGGTCTCAGTGAAGACAATCGACAGTTTTCAATAGAATGCATATGATTTGGACAGATAGAGTTGAGGTAGAAGCATAGATAGGTTAGGGCCCGATCACATTCACTTGGATCAAAGATTCAGCAAGAAATCATAGCTATAAGTGAATTTTGTAGAGGACAAAACACAAATTTGTATATAGCCAGTATAAGACCAAATCAACAGGATGAAGATAAATATGAATATAAGTCAAGGATGAAGAAAAATCAAATACGAAGACTTTGCAATCATAACACCAAGGGAAACACTTGAAACAAAAGTTTGGTGGTGGCGTTACCCACTGTATAGGAAGTATTAGACCCAAACACGGTGCACAATTATTGTGGCGCTCCAAAGTTAAATTCCGCATTAATGTATTCACACTTAGAGTGTATGTCTTCATTGATTGAAGATATACATTGCTTTGTGTGTTGCACATCTAAGTCATCAAAATGCATAAGTGTTAGGATGTGTGTCCAATCACAGGACATTTGAGGATTCCAAGATATTTAGCTCACACCGCAACTTGCAAAACCTTTTCTCATCCAAGGGCTTTGTGAAGATATCAGCCAATTGCACTTCTGTGTTGACGTGAATGATATCAATATCTTCCTTCATGACATGATCTCTGAGAAAGTGATGATGAATTTCAATGTGCTTTGTCTTCGAGTGCTGAACTGGGTTGTTGGCAATCTTGATGGCGCTTTCATTGTCGCAGTAGAGTGGCACATTCTTTAGGTGGATACCATAGTCCTTGACAGTTTGCTTCATCCAGAGAAGCTGAGCACAGCAAGATCCAGCAGCAATGTATTTGGATTCAGCAATGGAGAGAGATACACAGTTCTGCTTCTTTGAAGACCAACAGACAAGAGATCGTCCCAGAAAGTGACATGTGCCTGATGTGGACTTGTGATCAACCTTGTCACCAGCGTAATTAGCATATGAGAATCCAACTATATCAAACTCTGAGCCCTTTGGATACCATAATCCTTGTGTTGGGGTGTAAGCCAAATATCGAAGAATTCGCTTCACGGCTAAGTGATACGATTCCTTTGGTGCCGCTTGGAATCGGGCACACATGCAAACACTAAGCATTATATCTGGCCTAGATGCACACAAATAAAGTAAAGAACCAATCATGGAGCGGTATACCTTTTGATCGAACTCTTTACTATTGGCGTCGGGACCCAGATGACTTTTTGTTGGCATTGGCGTCGTGTATCCTTTGTAGTCTTGCATTCCAAACTTCTTCAGGCAATCTTTGAGATATTTTTCTTCAGATATGAAGATGCCATTGCGTTGCTGACAGATTTGGAGAACCAAGAAGAAGTTCAACTCGCCCATCATGGACATCTGATATTGCTCTTGCATCATGTGACCAAACTCATCACTGTATTTCTTGTTTGTGCAGCCGAAGATAATGTCATCCACATAGATTTGGCACAAAAATAATTCACCATCACATGTCTTCGTGAAGAGTGTAGGATCTAGTGAACCAGGTTTGAAGCCTTTGCTCTTCAGGAAGTCTTTGAGTGTGTCATACCAAGCACGAGGGGCTTGTTTGAGGCCATACAGTGCCTTGTTGAGCTTGTATACCATATCAGGATGTTTTGGATCTTCAAAGCCAGGAGGTTGTGCAACATATACTTCTTCTTCAATCTTTCCATTTAGAAAGGCACTCTTCACATCCA
Source organism: Triticum aestivum (assembly GCF_018294505.1). Classification (NCBI taxonomy): domain Eukaryota; kingdom Viridiplantae; phylum Streptophyta; class Magnoliopsida; order Poales; family Poaceae; genus Triticum; species Triticum aestivum. Next base: position 374,339,747 of record NC_057804.1, on the reverse strand, counting down.
TTTGATACAAAAGGATGTTGTGATGATTTGCATAGGCTAGCAGTATGCGAATGGCTTCAAGCCTAGCCACCGGAGCAAATGTTTCATCGAAGTCAATCCCTTCCACTTGAGTATATCCTTGAGAAATGAGACGAGCCTTGTTTCTGACAACTTGACCATGCTCATATTGCTTGTTGCGATATATCCATTTGGTGCCAATGATATTGTGCTTACGAGGATTAGGACGCTTGACCAATTCCCACACATTGTTCAGCTCGAACTGTTGAAGCTCTTCTTGCATGGCTTGAATCCATTCAGGTTCCATGAAGGCTTCAGCAACTTTCTTGGGTTCAGAGATTGAGACAAATGCAAAATTCCTACAGAAATTTGTTAGTTGTGTTGCTCTTTGAGTAGCTCTTGCACGAGTGAGTGGACCAGGTGCATTGATGCTGTCGATTATCTTCTCAATTTGTATTTCATTTGCAACACGAGGATGAACAAGATGAAGATTTTGCTCTTGCTGATCAATGTCATCATTTGGGGGATTGTCTTCAGGCTGAGCATTGCCTTCAGGTTGATTAGGTGCAGAAATGATAAGTTCCTCTTCAGTCTGAGCCTCAGAAGGTATGATCTCTCCAATTCCCATTTGCTTGATTGATTCACTAGGAGGTACTTCATCTAGCACATTTGGCAGGTGCTCTCTTTGCGATCCGTTAGTCTCATCGAACCGTACATCCACAGTTTCAACCACTTTATAGTGAAAGAGGTTGAAGACTCTGTGGGAGTGTGAATCCTTTCCGTAACCAAGCATAAAACCTTCATGTGCTTTCGGTGCAAATTTTGAAGTGTGATGTGGATCCTTGGTCCAGCACCAAGCACCAAATACTCTGAAGTAGCTTACATTTGGCTTCTTACTAGTTAGGAGTTCATAGGATGTTTTCTTCAGAAGCTTGTGAAGATAAACACGGTTGATGACGTGGCATGTAGTATCAGTGGCTTTAGGCCAGAACTTCTATGGAGTCTTGTACTCATCGAGCATTGTTCGGGCCATCTCAATAAGGGTTCTGTTCTTGCGCTCCATGATGCCATTCTGCTGAGGTGTGTATGGAGCAGAGAACTCATGAGTGATGCCCATAGTATCCAGATAAAGGTCGAGGACGGTGTTCTTGAACTCAGTGCCGTTGTCACTTATGATATGCTTGATCTTGATGCCATAGTTCGTCATGGCACGATTGGCAAAGTGTCTGAAGACATTGAGGGAGTCCTGGATTAGGGGGTATCTGGACAGCCGGACTATATACTTTGTCCGGACTATTGGAGCATGAAGATACAAGACTCAAGACTCTGTCCCATGTCCGTATGGGACTCTCCTTTGCATGGAAGACAAGCTTGGCGATCCGGATATTGTATTTCCTTCCTTGTAACCGACTCCATGTAAACCCTAGCCCTCTCCGGTGTCTATATAAACCGGAGAGGTTGGTCCTTAGAAGGACGATCACAACTACAATCATAATCATCATAGGCTAGCTTCTAGGGTTAGCCTCTATGATCTCGTGGTAAATCTACTCTTGTACTACTCATATCGTCAATATTAATCAAGCAGGAAGTAGGGTTTTACCTCCATCGAGAGGGCCCGAACCTGGGTAAACATTGTGTCCCTTGCTTCTTGTTACCATCAGCCTGAGACGCACAGATCGGGACCCCCTACCCGAGATCCGCCGGTTTTGACACCGACATTGGTGCTTTCATTGAGAGTTCCTCTATGTCGTTGCTGCAAGGCTTGATGGCTCCTTCAATCATTGTCAACGACATGGTCCAGGGTGAAACTTTTCTCCCGGGACAGATCTTTGTGTTCGGCGGCTTCGCACTGCGGGCTAATTCGCTTGGCCATCTGGAGCAGATCGACAGCTACACCCCTGGCCACTAGATCAGGTTCGGAAGCCTGAACTACATGGCGGACATCCGCGGAGACTTGATCTTCGATGAATTCGGGCCTGTGCCAGGAGCACCGGACAGTCACGATGAGCACGGCTTAGACCTGCTGACGGACAATGCCCAGGATATCACCCCAGCAGTAGCCCCGGACCTAAATCCGGAGCAGGCTATGTTGCCTAAGGACGGAGGGATGGACCCCGCCCCGTAGGCCGCACACTCATCGGTGGTGGAGCCGAACACAGGTCTCACCTCTGTGGATGCCTGTGACTCCGGACCCCCGAACTCGTATCCGGTTGTCGGTTCCAGTCCGCGCGCTCCCGAGCCAGCCAAGCCAGGTTGGGCTCCGGTAATGAAATTTACCGCTGCGGATATCTTCCAGCACTCGCCCTTTGGCGACATGCTGGACTCATTAAAGTCTCTCTCTTTGTCAGGAGGCTCTTGGATGAACTATGTCCGGCTCGAGTGGGAAGCAGGCGACGAAGGAATTCGCTGCCCACCCACCACCCACTTCATTGCCACGGTCGATGATCTAACCGACGTGCTTGACTTTGACTCCGAAGACATCGACGGTATGGATGACGATGCAGGAGAAGTACATGAACCACTACTCACAGGGCGGTGGACAGCCACCTCCTCATACGATATATATATGGTGGACACTCTGAAGGAAACCAATGGCGATGAGGCAACGGAGGATAACCCCTCTGGGAGAAAAACAAAGCATGGGCGTCGTCAACGCTGCTCCAAGCCCCGCCACAGCGATACCGGCCCAGGAGATGGAAACAATCTGGATGGTGCCAAAGAGGAATACAACCCTGATCAGCCCGCCTTCGAGCAGGCCGAGCAGGAAGATGAGCAGGTCAGCCCAGATGAGCAGGCGATGGACGGATATCCGGAGGAGGACAACTACATGCCCCCCTCCGGAGACGAGATTAACCTCGGCGACGACGAGTTCGACGTGCCTGAGGATCCCGTGGAGCAGGAGCGCTTCAAGCGCCGGCTTATGGCCACTGCGAGGATCCTGAAAAAGAAGCAGCAGCAACTTCAAGTTGATCAAGACCTGCTCACAGATAGATGGACTGAGGTCCTGGCAGCCGAGGAATACGGACTCGAGCGCTACACGGCTGACCGGCCACCCCGCGGCCGGGATAAAACGGCATATCAGCCCGAATACCAGCCCGCACCCCCACGCCAATACACTACGGCCTGGGGCAATAGGCAAGACCTACAAGATATACTGGAAAACAAAACAGGACAGCCATAAACAAGTCCCCAGCAAGACCCCAGCACACGATGATGACCGTCGCGACAGATACACCATAAACAAGTTTGACCGTACCGAATATAGCCACCCAGACCAATTCGAACTGCGTAGCCACATAGCCTGGCACAGAGGCGCCGCACACCCCCTCTGCTTCACCGATGAAGTGATGGATCACGAATTCCCAGAAGGGTTCAAACCCGTAAACATCGAATCATACGATGGCACAACAGACCCCGCAGTATGGATTGAAGATTTCCTTCTCCATGTTCACATGGCCCATGGAGACGACCTACACGCCATCAAGTATCTTCCCCTTAAGCTCAAAGGACCCGGCCGACACTGGCTAAACAGCCTGCCCGAAAATTCCATTGGCAGTTGGGAAAACCTAGAAGACGCGTTTCTCGACAACTTCCAAGGCACATACGTGCGACCACCGAACGCCGATGATTTGAGCCACATTACTCAACAGCCCGGAGAGTCAGCCAGGAAATTCTGGACTCGGTTCCTAACTAAAAAGAACCAAATAGTCGACTGTCGGGACGCCGAAGCCCTGGCGGCTTTTAAGCATAATATCCGTGATGAGTGGCTCGCCCGACACCTCGGCCAGGAAAAACCCAAGTCCATGGCAGCCCTCACGACACTAATGACCCGCTTTTGCGCGAGCGAGGACAGCTGGTTGGCTTGCAGCAGCACCACGCCACATTCTGGCACTTCAGACGTCTGTGACAATAACGGCAAGCCACGGCACAACAGACACAAGACACGGAACATCGGCGACAACACCGAAGACACGGCAGTCAACACCGGATTCAGCGGATCCAAATCTGGTCAGCGGAGGAATCCGTTCAAAAGAAACAATCAGGGATCGTCTAGTCTGGACCGCATACTGGAACGCTCGTGCCAAATTCATGGCACTCTAGACAAGCCAGCCAACCACACCAACAGAGACTGCTGGGTGTTCAAATAGGCTGGCAAAATAAATGCCGAAAATAAGGACAAGGGGCTGCACAGCGACGATGACGAAGAGCCCCGACGTCCGAACACGAGGGGACAGAATAAATCCCCCCCCCCAAGTGAAAATGGTCAACATGATCTACGCCACTCACATTCCCAAGCGGGAACGGAAGCGAGCACTACGGGACGTCTATGCGATGGAGCCAGTCGCCCACAAATTCAACCCATGGTCAGCTTGTTCGACCACCTTTGATCGTAGGGATCACCCTACTAGCATCCGTCACAGTGTCTCAGCCGCATTGGTCCTAGACCCAATCATCGACGGATTCCACCTCACGCGAGTCCTTATGGACGGCGGCAGCAGCCTAAACCTGCTTTATCAGGACACAGTGTGCAAAATGGGCATCGACCCTTCAAGGATCAAGCCCACCAAAACCACCTTTAAAGGTGCAATTCCTAGAGTAGAGGCCCGTTGTACGGGCTCTATAACATTGGAAGTGGTCTTCGGATCTCCGGACAACTTCCGAAGTGAAGAGTTAATATTCGATATCGTCCCTTTCCGTAGTGGTTACCACGCCCTGCTCGGACGAACCGCATTCGCTAGATTCAACGCGGTACCACACTATGCATACCTCAAGCTCAAGATGCTAGGACCGCGCAGGGTCATAACAGTCAACAGAAATATGGACCGCTCTCTCCGCACAGAAGAGCATATTGCTGCCCTCGCGGCGGAAGTACAATGCGGCCTCCTCCGATAAACCACCAATCCGGTGACGACAACCTCGAGCATCGTCAAGCGAGTCCGGAGCACCCTGCAATAGGATCATGAGGCACGCCAAGAGCACGACTAGCAGTCCGGCCTCCGCTCAAGCCCCATCAAAGCAACATTCGTGCCACGCATACACAATTACGCACTCAAAATACCATGGGCATGGGCGGAGGCATAGCAATGACTTAGTCAACAGTGTGGTATCACCGCAGCATACCTTCATAGCCTTCCCTCTTTATCTTTCAGGACATTGCTTTAGGGAAGCCTCTTCAGAAGACCCGGATTGACGGACTTGCATAGGAGAGAAAACCAAGGAGGCAACAGGCTTTGCGCACAAAAGGAAATACCCAGGTGGAATCTGTTCACGATCGTTATACCTGTTTTATATACCTACATGCAGTCTGCCCTTGGATAGGACATGTTAAATAGTCCTACTTACTTTCGCCTAAACGCACCCATTGTAAACATACGCTTAAACATATTATTCATCAATGGGAGATCATACATAGTGTCAGCTTATTACTATCATTTGAGCATTTTTTTCTTGAAAATGTTTATTTAATATTGCTTCCGTACATCTTGGTACGATCAACTTTGCCAGGGGCTTCTTATGGCACCTCATAATACGACAAAACAAGTCCGAACACTTTCAACAGTGCGGCACCCCGAACTTATAGCACTATATGCATCAGCTCCGAATCACGTATTGGGTCAATAGTTGGGTTTGCCCGGCTCCCTTGTTTTGGTACCTTACGTTCTGTTATATCGGCTAAGGTAGCGCAGGCAGAACTACTGCGATTGTGTCCCGGTTCTTCTGAATGAGCACCTTAGTAGAGAAAGCCGAAAACTGACCGGCATGATGCGAAGAGGGCTGGTCGTTGTTCGAGAGGTCTTAAAATCCTTAAAGATTTTTCCTCTTTAGGCGAGGAATCGGCTTCGTCCGATTTAGGCGTATATAGCGCCCCAATTCGGCCCTCCGAATTCTAGGAGTTTCGCCGAAATTTAAAATTATAGACTTCTATGGCTAAGTGAAAGTTATAAAGCCGCATAGTCCGATTGCCTTGTTCGCTGCGCCAGATACCTCCATAAGGGACCAAAAATTTGGATAAAGAGTATTCAGGTCTTTCCAGGAACACCCCGGTACTAGTTACGTGGGGGCGGAAGCCGACGACTGGCCTACTTTCAGAATTCTATAAACAGCCGCACAAAAGGTAATATTTTAAATCAAACAGTGCTACATAGCACAAGTAACTTCTTCCTTAAATTACAACAGCGACAGAGGTACATTTAGTCAAAGATCTTGTCCTTGGTACATTCATCGGCCATGAGACGAGCGCCCTTCATAACGCCATCATAATACTTCTCGGGATAGCGATGCGCCTTGCCCTCTCGCGGCCCGTCCTTCACCAACTTCTCAGCATCCAGCTTGCCCCAATGCACCTTCGCGCGGGCAAAGGCCCGGCGGGCACCCTCAGTGCAAATGGATCACTTGATAACTTTAAGCCGTGGACAGGCATTCACCATCTGCTTGATCAGGCCGAAGTAGCTAGTGGGCAGGGGCTCACCAGGCCACATCTGGACTATGAAATCTTTCATAGCCACTTCAGCCGCCCTGTGGAGTTCGACTAACTGCTTCAGTTGGTCAATCAGAGGCATTGGGTGTTCGGCCCTAGCATACTGGGACCAGAACAGCTTCTCCATGGAGCTCCCCTCCTTGGCACGGTAGAACTCCGCGGCGTCTAAGACGCTGCAGGGAAGATCTGCGAATGCCCCTGGAGAGCTCCGAATTCGGGTAAGTAAAAGAAATGCCTCCTCCACATGTTTGCTTTGCATAAAGAATATCTTACCCGCCGCTATCTTCTTGGCCGCCTGGATTTCCTGCTATGCCTTGTCCACTTCAGCCTTGGCGTCTCTCATACTCGCAAGGGCCTTCGCAAGCTCGGCCTCTTTCATCTTCAAATCATGCTCCACGGACTCGAACTTCTTGCCGAGGTCCCGGAGCTCTTGTTTTACCTTGCCCACTCTAGAATCTTTCTTTTCGCGCTCCTTGCATTCCAAGGCCACCTTGTCTTCGGCCTCGGACAACTCTTTCTTCAGGGACACCACTTCGGTGGTGTCCCCTGTTACACAGTCACGACGCTTCGTCGTTAGACTAACAAAATTTATCTATCCTTCATTGTATGAGAGCGGGGAATCACTCACCTTTGTTATCTTCGAGCTTCCTCTTCGTGAGGTCTAGCTCTCCCTGCGCCTGTTCCAGGTCCCGCTTTAGTCCAGCGACCTCGGCTTTGCGGACAGCAACAGCAAGTAGCACAACCTGCTTATTTACACGCACACTTATTATTAGACTCCTGCGGATTATAATTGACCCTCCGTTTGGCTCTTCTTTTCGAACACCAAACAGAGTATCAGGGGCTACTACCTATCGGGTGGTAACTTCACACATTTTTATTACTTACCTCAAAGCCTATCAGGAGGCTGGTGCAAGCTTCGGTTAGTCCGCTCTTGGCGGACAAAACCTTCTGAATCACCGCACTCATAAGAGTACGGTGCTCTTCATCCATGGAAGAGCCGCAAAGCGCTTCCAGCAGATAATCTGACGCCTCAAGCGTAACGGAAGTCCTCGGCATGAATGACTCACCCTCCCTAACGAGGGGTTGCCCGCCTGAGTCCGGAACCGTTGGAGGTTCCGGAACAGTGTTCGGCTGAGAGCCCGGCCTACTGCGGCTCTCGTCGACACGATCCGCGGGGATCTTGAACCCCGCGTGTCCGACATCTGGAATTCCGCCTTGGGGCGTCTCTAGAGTCACCTCCCCCTGCTCTGGGAGCCTTCGGGACAACACCTCCATGTCATCCGCGAGCTGAGGAGTAGTGGCCGTCTGTAAGTGCATCTATTGCCCCTTAGTGATTTTGGTGTATTGAAGACTTATAGGTTAAGGGACTAATGTGTTTATGAGTGTACACAGGTCTATAAGTCTATGAGGAGTTTGATATTTATAGAGAAAGTCGACCCCTAAAAATGAATATCTTCGACTGAAGATTTTGGTATTCCTGAAGACTTTCATGAAGACTTTGAAAGTGAAGAAATTGGTGTGTCCGTGAAGACTTGATATCCATGCAAGGAATATGAAGCTTGAAGACTTTCTTTTCATAGTTTTGTTTTTTCTTTCTTGAGTCATAGGAAACACGTACTGTTAAAGGGGGTCGAGGAAATACTAAGGAAAAATTTCCATGTGATGCTCAACTCAAAATCCTACACCTACCAATCCCTTCGAGTGAAGCCATTGGAAATCTCATACAACTCAGTCAATTTCTTCAGTGACAGAGACGAAGTTCTTTTGGTCGCTGAGGAAGTTGTTCTGACTGAGGAGTTAGGAATTCGCCAGTGCGGATTGCCTACACAGTGAGGAACATGATAGCCCTGAGGAATTTGAGAGTCAAATTTCCGACCGTTGCTGTGCTGCGCGCCAGCTGTCCCAAAATATCTTATCCACCTAACGGTCATATCATTGAAGGGCATTTGTGTCTTATCATGTCGGGCTGCTCCCTAGGCTATAAATAGCCGCCCCCTACAACCATTAGCTGGTTGGCTGCTCCGAGAGAAACTGACACTTGTCATTTGAGAGCAACCCATCCTCTGAGGACTTTGAGAAAAAATCATCGAGTGAGGAAAATCCCAGACCCCAAACACCTACAAACCCAAAGTGATTGAGCATCACTGAAGAGATTGATTCTACGTGGATTCGACGCTTGTTACCTTTGAAGACTGTGCTTCTTCCAAACGGTTAGGCGTCATGGTCTAGAGCATCCAAGAGGAATTGTGGATCGCCGAGTGACCAAAGTCTGTGAAGGTTTGGAAGTCGCCTGAAGACTTACCACGAGTGATTGGACGAGGTCTGTGTGACCTTAGTTCAAGGAGAATACAGTGAGGACTTGGTGTCCTGAGCTGCGTGCTCAGCGACTGGGTGTCCGGGACTGTGTGTCCTCGAGTTTAAATACTCAGCCGCTCCAACCAGATGTACAACTGAGACAGCAGTTGGAACTGGTCTACCAAATCATTGTCTTCACCAACCCTACTGGTTCTATTTCCTCAACTCTTTCATTTCCTCATTACTGTGTTGAGTGATTATTCAAATCTGTGTTTGAAGACTTTGACTGAAGACTGTCTCAATTTCCTCAGTTCAATTTCTTCAGTCTGTTTGTCTTCATCTTGTGTTATCCTGTGTTTACGCTTTCTGTACTCTATGTTTGTCTTCATTTCATCATGATGACCATCCCTGTATTCTGTTATGCCTACTTCTGAGTATTTATTCCGCTGCAAGTAGTTCTCCGCTAAGGAATTTCCTCACCGGCAAATTCCTCAGTGAAGAATTCAGAAAAATCGCCTATTCACCCCCCCTCTAGTCGATATAACGCACTTTCAATTGGTATCAGAGCAAGGTACTCCCTTGTTCTGTGTGATTTTGGTTTAACCACCTGGAGTTCTAGTTATGTCAACTGCAGGATCGAGGAACGTTACCTGCCCCATCTTTGACGGTCATGAGTATCCTCGGTGGAAGGCCATGATGAAAAAGCGACTCATGGCTATGGATAGCGAACTGTGGACCGTCACCGAGATAGGTCTTACCGATCTATGCAAGATGGCTGAGGCTGATGACATTCGCAAGTACACACTGCTTAACCTCACAGCAAAGGATGTCATCTGCTCTAGTCTGTCCCGAAATCAGATCAAGAATGTCATGCATCTCAATCACGCGAAGCTAATCTAGGACCGTCTCTCTGAGGTCTATGAAGGTAATCGGACTCGTCATGATCCTTGGTTTGAAGATTACAAGGAATCTCTCAATGCGATGGCATTCGAACCAGAATCATCATCGTCTAACCCCTGCCTTATGGCTAACGGTGCTGAGGTAACTGAATCGTACCTATCTGAATCTAGTGATGATGAATCTGGCGATGAATTTGGACCTAGCTATGTCAAACTTGCTTCCCTTGCCACTAAACAACAAAGAGCCTTGGAAAAAGTTCAATACATGCTAAATAAGAGCGATGATATGTTGGGTGAAGAAATGGATCAGTCAAAAGCCTTGGCTGAAAGTCTTCAGGGACTCCATTCCAAGTTTGACGACCTTCAAGGTCATCATAACGCTCTCTTATCTGATCATGAGAAGCTTTCCCTTGAACTTATTTAAATAAAGCAAGATCTTGAGAAGCTAAGAGTGAGTTATGAAGATCTTCAGAAGGAGCGCGATTCATTACTTGCTCAACAAATCAGCGCTACTCAGGAAGAATTTGATCCTCCATGCTTAAAGTGCATTGAACGTGAATCTGCTAATTCTTCACCTGAATGTTCAAATGCTAAAAATTCTTCACCTGCCTCTGCTATCACTAATTCCTCATCTGAGGACATTGCTAGTATCACTGACAATGCAAGGCTGAAGGAATTGCATATGACAGGCATGTACAAAAGCCTCAAAGGGCATCGGACTCTTTGTGATGTGCTTAAAAGGCAGATCTCAACAGAAACCCTAGGAAAGAGGGTATTGCCTTTGAGAGGAAACTCAATGCTGATGGAACATATTGGAAGCTTGAGCAGTACCCCAAAACCTCATGGGTTGCTGCAAAGGGACCTCCAGTTGATCCATCTAACTTATCTGGCTTCACGTGTGAATCTCCTCATTCTTCTGATGAGTCATTTGACTCCAACTATAAACTGTTCAAAAATCAGAATGGTGAAGTATTTGCTAGATATGCTGGCATTAAATGCAGGAACGGTTCCCCTATGAAGAAAATCTGGGTTCCCAAAAGTTATGTTGAAAGTCTTCAGGTGAAAGTCCTCATGACACCACCAGTGAAGAATAGGAACCCCAGATCAAACTCTTCATATGGCCAAATTCCTCACATGGATCAAATTCCTCAAAAGGATCAAAATCCTCATATGAACATCATCGTACTAACAACTCTGTTTCGCAGGGTAGAGCTAAGGGCCATGAATATGTGCATTATTCTTCAAATCATTATGTTCATAAGTCCTCGAAGAATTTCTCTGCTTATTCATATGCTTACCCTAACCCCTCTTATGTGAAACAAAGTGTACTGGCGTCCATGCCACCTTTCTCATATGGTGCTCGCAGAGTGATGAATACTTTGCCACCCCTCCAGATGTGGGTGGTGAAGAAAAAGAACTAATCTCTTATGCAGGGTCAGGTCTCCAGTCGTGCTCGAAACGACTGAAGAATTTGCTGGAGACCTGAACAGTGCCTGAAAGGACGCAGGCGAATCATGATGAAATGAACTTTCATTTCACATGTCCTCACACTGCTTATCTGTGCTATTGCTTGATGAAATTGAACTGATGATACTGATGTCATATTCTTCACTGATGAAGTATATGAGTTTGTAAGCTGCACTAATTCATCTGCAGGATGACCAACCCAAAGCAAATGAGTGGGTCCTCGATAGTGGATGTACAAACCACATGACTAGTGACAAGAATCTATTGATGGATGCTCCCTTAACACCGTCACATCTGAAGCATATCATCTTCGCTGACAAAGGCAAAAGTCAGGTATTGGGTCTAGGTAAGGTTGCGATCTCTAAGGACATACACATGGACAAAGTCATGCTTGTCGAGTCCTTAGGATACAACCTCATGTCTGTCTCAATGCTTTGTGATCTTGATATGGTTGTTGTCTTTGGCAAGTATCGTTGTGTTGTGATCATGGAAGCTGACAATTCCAAAGTCTTCGAAGGCTTTAGGAGAGGAGACTTGTACATTGTTGATTTCTCTATAGGACCACAACCTGCCGTGTGCTTACTTGCAAAAGCTTTAGAAGGCTGGCTATGGCATCGACGACTTGGTCATGCTGGCATGAGGAATCTGCACACGCTCGCGAAAAAGAAGCATGTCATTGGCATTGAGAATGTCAAATTCCTCAAGGATCGCTTGTGTGGTGCCTGCGAAGCTGGAAAAATGACCAAGGCCAAGCATGCAGCGAAGACTATCGTGACCACCACTCGACCATTTGAATTCCTTCACATGGATCTCTTCGGTCCTAATCATTATTCTGTTGTGACAAATGATGCATCCCTATATGGCTTTGTTATTGTTGATGATTATTCTTGTTACACATGGGTCCACATTGTTACTTACAAACATGAAGTGCAGGGAGTCTTAAAACGATTTTCCTCGAGGGCTTGAACCAACTTTGGTGTGAAGATCAAGCACACATGAGTGACAATGGAACTGAGTTCAAGAATTCCGGTCTTAATGACTATCTTGATGAACTTGTTATTACTCATGAGTTATCTGCTCCTTATTCTCCTCAACAAAATGGCGTCGTGGAGCGCAAGAACAGAACTCTTGTTGAGATGCCTCGCACTATGCTTGATGAATACAAAACGCCTCATCGTTTTTGGATTGATGCAATTGATACCGCGTGCCACATAATCAACAGAGTATATCTTCACAAATTCTTCAAGAAGACTGCCTATGAACTCCTCACTAACAAGAAACCCAATGTGAGTTATTTCAAAGTCTTCGGTGCTAAATGTTGGATTAGGGATCCTCATCACAATGCTAAATTTGCACCGAAAGGACATGAAGGTTTTATGCTTGGTTACGGAAAGGACTCGCACACCTACAGGGTCTTCAACATCGCTCTTCACAAGATTGTTGAAACTGTAGATGTGCGGTTCGATGAAACTAATGGCTCGCAAAGAGAGCACCTACCTTCTGTGATAGATGAACCAGCACCTGAGGATTCTATCAAGTTCAAGGCTACTAAGGATGTCATTCCTACCGAAGAATCTACTGAAGAATTCATTCCAGAACGCAAAGATCGATGAGCTAATGTACCTGAGGAAAATGCTGAAGAAAATGGTGCTGAAGAAAATGCTGATCAAATTCCTTGACGGCAACCAGCTCATCCTCGCGTTGCAAAAGAAGTGCAAGTTGAAAAGATCATCGATGACATTGAAGCACCAGGTCCTCTCACACGCTCAAAAGCTTCACATTTATCTAACTTTTGTGGGCACTATGCTTTTGTCTCTATCACAGAGCCCACTAAGGTAGATGAAGCATTTCTGGAGCCTGAGTGGATTCAGGCCATGCAAGAAGAATTCCATCAGTTCGAGCTTAACAATGTCTGGGAACTGGTCAAACGTCCAGATCCTCGCAAGCATAATATCATTGGCACAAAGTGGATCTACCGCAACAAGAAAGATGAAAATGGCCTTGTGGTGAGGAATAAGGCACGACTTGTAGCTCAAGGCTACACACAGGTTGAAGGAATTGATTTCGATGAAACTTTTGCACCTGTTGCTAGACTTGAGGCTATTCGCATATTACTTGCTTATGCTAACCATCATGATATCATCTTATATCAAATGGATGTGAAAAGTGCATTCCTCAATGGTAAGCTTGAGGAAGAAGTATATGTTTCTCAACCCCCAGGTTTTGAAGATCCAAAGAATCCTGACAAAGTCTTCAGACTTAACAAGGCCCTCTATGGCCTCAAGCAGGCCCCTCGGGCGTGGTATGATACTTTGAAGGAATTCTTCGTGAAGAATGGCTTCACACCCGGTTCACTTGACCCTACTCTCTTTACTAAATCTTATGATGGTGAACTGTTCGTGTGCCAAATATACGTTGATGATATTATCTTTGACTATACTGACCAACGTTATAGTGATGAATTTGCCTATATGATGAGTGAAGAATATCAAATGTCTATGATGGGAGAGTTGAAATTCTTCTTAGGTCTTCCAATTCTTCAACAACACAATGGCATATTCATATCTCAGGAGAAATACCTCAAGGATGTTCTGAGGAAATTTGGCATGCAAGATTGCAAAGGCGTCAAAATTCCTATGCCCACAAATAGCCATCTATGCACTGATGAAAATGGTATTGACTTCGATCACAAGGTATACCGCTCCATGATTGGTTCTTTATTGTACTTATGTGCATCTAGGCCAGATATAATGCTTAGTGTTTGCATGTGTGCCCGATTTCAAGCTACACCGAAGGAATCACACCATAAGGCTGTGAAGCATATTCTTCGATATCTAGCTCACACACCAACACTAGGACTATGGTACCACAAGGGCTCTACGTTTGATCTCATGGGATATTCTGACTCTGACTATGCTGGTGATCGTGTCGACCGCAAGTCAACATCTGGTACTTGTCATTTCCTCGGACGATCTTTGGTCTGTTGGTCCTCGAAGAATTAGAACTACGTATCACTGTCTACTGCTGCAGCTGAGTACATTGCTGTTGGTTCTTGCTGTGCTCAATTGTTGTGGATGAAGCAAACTCTCAAGGACTACGACATCAACATGAAGAATGTGCCTCTCTACTGTGACAATGAGAGTGCCATCAAGATTGCTCACAACCCAGTTCAGCACTCGAAGACAAAGCACATTCAGATTCGTCATCATTTTCTTCGTGATCATGTGTTGAAGGGCGACATTTCTATTGAGCATGTGAAGACTGAAGAACAACTAGCCGATATCTTCACAAAGCCCTTGGATGAGAAGAGATTTAGCAAGTTGCGATGTGAACTAAATATCTTAGAGTCTTCGAATGTTCTTTGAAAAGGACACAAACCCTAACACTTATGAAAAATTGATGACTTAGATGTGCAACACATGAAGAAACGTTTTTCTTCAATCAATGAAGAATAACACTCTAAGTGTGAAGAAATTAATGAAGAATTTGATTCTCAGAACCCTACGATAATTGTATGCGGTGTCTGAAATCATCATTCTTATACGGTGGGTCACGCCACCACCAAAGTTGAAAATCTTCAATTTGAGTTTTTCCTCAGTTTTGAAATCCTTCAGTTTTTCAAATTCTTCAACTTTTCAAAATCTTCACTGATTCCGTCGTTTTTCTTCATTGGCTATATATATATATATATATATATATATATATGTGTGTGTGTGTGTGTGTGTGTGTGTGTGTGTGTGTGTGTGTGTGTGTGTGTTTGTGAGTTTATGTCCTCTACAGCATTCACTTATGGCTATTTCTTCAAGTTGCATTTTCTGCTAAGTGAATGTGATCGGACCCTTCCCCCTTTATGCTATACTCAACCTAATATATTCACAGATTCTTCATGTGTGTTCTATTTGAAACTCGTTCAAAATCTTCACTGTGTCCTGTCAGCTGAAGAAATTGCGAACGGAACTTTAAAACTAATCTTATCCAAATTTTCGGTTTTGCCGCTCAAATCGTCCTGTATCCCACGATGGAGTTATCTATTCACCCACGATCTAACACGATCTCCACCTTTCAGTACGTGGGTGACACATGTCAAGTGAATGAGAAGGGCCAGGGGCACGTTCGTCCTAAATCTTCGGGCGAATAGTTTTTCACTATGACTATAAATACCCCCTCACCCCTTCCTCACTTCCTTTACTCTGCTCGACCGCTCTCTCTCTCTCGCTCGAGCTTCACAAACCCTAGCGCCGCCGCTACTCCATCACTGTTGGTGCGGAAGAGCTTCACTGCCTCGACCTCGTCGCCGTCGTACTCGCGCCGGACGCGGCAATCTTCACTCCGCCGCCGCCGTAGCTGTCTTCCTCCGCCAAGTTAGGGCATGGAAGATCTGAACTGACGAGCTTCAAATCTACACTTCTCAGTTCGTCGTGTTCTTCATCAAGGGTAATTAAAAGTTACTTTTACTACCCTCTTTGATTCAAATTTTCTCTACAAAATCTTCAAAGGTATTTTATCCTTCAAATCCTCACACACAAAACACCTCACCAGTCATCTGCTCTTGATTCGTTTCTCTAAGCATCATTTATCTTCAAGATTCCTCAATTGTGTGGATCCTCAATCTATACAACTCTGGAACCTAAGACAAAGAACGCTTAGTGAAATTCTTCAAGACTCATCTGGTCAAATTCCTCAAACTTGTTCTTTTTGAAAACCTTCTGAGAATGCATATGACCTCTTCAAATTCCTCGCAACTATACTCTGTTCACAGGTACTCATGTCCGCTGCTGAATCACTAGGTTCTCATCAACTTAACTCATTTGCAGCGTTCCTCGAAGAAAAGTTGCATACTTCTTCAGAGAATTCGATTGTTCAAATTCCTCAACTGAAGAATATGGAAGACGGTAAGAAACCACAGAAAGGAGGAAAGAAGCCTGAGGTCATGACTGCATTTGAAATTCCCGAGGACATCTATGCTGACTATTGCACACCTGATGAGGCTAAATTCAGAAAGGAGAACAAAAATCAGCGCAAGGTGCGCATAGAGAGGATTGAAAGGAGATGGGCAAGAGAATGGAGGGAGTACAGATATGTAACTCCAAAGTATATGAAGAAATTCGCTCTAAATCCTCCATGCCCAAGAGCTCCATTGGCACCTGGCTAAGAAGCTGACCCCACCAGCATCAAGCGTGGTGAGGATTTCCCTCAAGAATGGGCCAAGCGCCAAGCCAAGTTGGCTAGACAAGCCAAAGAAGCAGTGAGGAAATTTAATGAAGACTCTGCTGCTGCTGCTGCCACAAAGGCCTCTGACAAGCCTAGAAAATCAATGGCAAAGAAGCCCACTCACAAGCCAAGTGCTTCACCAACTGTGCCCTCACGGCCAAGTTCCTCAGCATTGCCCTCACGGCCAGAATCTTCAAAGCCCTCACGGCCAGATTCTTCAAAGCCCTCACGGCCAGTTCCTCATGCTGCTCCTGCTCCTCCCAAGTCCTTAGTTGCTCCGGCAAAGTCCTCAACACCTGTACATTTGGACACATGCCAAAGGACTGTAGGCGTCTCTATTGCCTCTGGTGTCTCAGCGAGTTCCTCAGCTGCACCAAATTCTTCATCAGGCCCCACTCTGCTGAAGACAAAGGCAACTGCTGGACGAGGTCCTCGGCCTAGTCCGAAGAAGAAACAAGTTGCCTTCCAAGTGCCATCTGACGATGAAGCTGATGATGATGAACTAGCAGAAATCATCAGAGACAGGCAAGAAAGGGCCGCTAGAGCCAAAGGCACAAATGTGCCATTGCTTCTGGATCCAAAGGCGATCCTCGACTACATTGATCTCTGGCACAAGGACCCAAACACTCCTATGCCCGATTTTCATTTGACTCCTGGCCAAAGTCACATGCTGACCCATTTCATCACTGAAGAGAAATGGAAATTTGAGAAGGCCAGACAAATCAAGAAGGATCAGTTCAGGAAAGAGAAGTTCCTGAGGAACAACGTTGTCAAAATGACAACTGATGAACTCCTCAAGATCCAGTCTAAAATCAAAGCCCTCGGCGATGATTTCAATGCTTATTATGCTGATTGGCAAGGAGCCAAAGTCAGGTTCGTTAAACTGACTAAGAAGTTCACTAATGTTGCAGCCCCAGCGCAACAAGAAATTCCTCAAGCTAAAGCTTCCCCTCAGCAAACTGAAGAACATGCCAGCACCGCTGATGACTTTCAAGCTACTGATGAAAATGCTAGTTCCAGGGCTAATGACTCCATTCCAGCCGCTGAAGACATTGCCAGGGCATCTACTAGTGGTGCGCCTGAAGGAAATGAAGAAGTCAGGGCAACTGCATCAGTTGTGCCTGAGGAAATTCAAACAGATTCCTCAGCTCCTCCTGCGCCTACACCAACTCCTACCCTTCCATCTGCATCAGATGTAAGGAAGACCAAGGCTGCAGAGAAAGCTGCAGTGAAGAAAAGGAAATCATCATCTGCTTCAGATTCTTCAGCTCCGAAGAAAATGAAGACTATGACTAGCTCACTTGAGAATCCAATTGATGTTGTTCCAGTTTCCTCCATGCCATCAAAGGACCTTGTTCCTTTTGGTGAAGAATATGTGATCCCTAGCGGATCTGATGAAGAAAATCATTCTGCTGCTTCGTCAGAGCAGATTGATGAAGAAATTGAAGTGGATGCGATCCCTTCAATGCCTGTTGCTTCCTCGCTAATGCCTCGGTTCACAGCTGAAGAGGCTGGCGTTGAAGAAATTGAACATGAAGACATCGATATTAGATGCACTACGCCTGTGATGAATGATGACTTTTGGGAAAGTCAGCATCCCAATTCTCCACTCTTCCCCCCAATACAACAAATACCTCAGTCCCCTGCACCAACCATTCAAATAGGCTCTGAAGAAACTCATCCTGCCTCGTCTGTGCATGAAGAAATTCCAGCCACTAGTGCTGAAGAAACTGCTGCTGCTGTTACTTTGAACATGCAGACTGCCACTGAAGAGGAACCAGAAATTCCTCAGCCTGAAGAACCGGAGATTGCGATTCCAGAGGTTGTGATGCAACTCACTGACACTCATGTGCCCAAGCCAAAGGATCCATTCTCAAAGAAGCAAAAGTTCAAGGCTGCAGATTTCTTCAACGAGCATGTGTTCTTCACTGACTACATTCCCTATGATTCTGCTTGCATAAGGAAGAGGCCTTTCTGGACTGCTAGTCAAGCAAACTTTTATTCCTCTGTGCTATTCGACAAAGACAAAGTCTTCGATCATGCACACATTCCTCACGTGGACATGGAATCTCTGCCATGCCTCGAGCCAGTCCTCAGTGTTCTTCACGATGCTGGATTGCTGAATTTTTGCACTGACATCTGTGATTGGAATGAAGAACTCATTCTTCAATTCTATGCGACGCTGCACATCACAGGAAATTCTGAAGATGTGAACTCATGGGTGCTGGACTGGATGTCAGAAAATACTCACTACAAGGCACCAGCAACTGAATTGCTTCATTCCCTCCCACTCAGTCCTCCCCTTGATGGTGCTCGTTGCGTCTACAGTGAACCTGAGCTTACAAATCATTACATGCAAGTGTTGATGAAGCCTTTGAAGCCAGGGCAGGCCCCACGAACCAAATTCCTCATCAAGGAATTATTGTATGTGCCTCAGACTGTCTATCGCATTCTGACGAAGACAATGAGTCCTATCAAAGGCCACGACTCAAATGATGAAGAAGACGTTGGCATCATGAAGAATATGCTTTTCAATATCATTCATGGCGTTCCCATCAACTTCCATGATTTCTTCATGAGGACTCTAGCAAATATTGCTATGTCACCTTTTGAGCTGAAGCCTTATGCTCCATGGATTATGAGGTTCATCAGGACAAGGTCTTCACTCAATTACAAGGCTGATACTCTGAACCACGGCAGCTACTTGCCTCCAATTGAAGTCCTCAAATGGACATTTTCCTCAGTTGATGACAAAGGCAAGGCAACTGTTGTGATAGATGAAGGCATTCGTCCATTGGATGGTCAATTTCGTAAGGCTGCATCCTACTCCACCAATGATGACTCTGCCACACATGACTCTGCCGCCAACACCTCCGCCAAGCAAATTCCATAAGCCACAGCACCCAGGGTGATGACTGATCGTGAGTTACTCCTCAGTCTTCATCAGAAAGTTGATCACAATCATAAATGGGTCAAGCGTCAGTTTGGTTCAATTATTTACAACATGACCTCAACACACAATGCAGTGAAGAAAAACCAATACTACCTCCATGAAACCTTCAACCGTACCTAGGTTGTTCTATCTCATATCTACAGCGCAGAAGATCTGAAGGGTATGGGTCTCAAGGAAGAATTTGACTGGTCTGCACCTCCACCGAAGAAATTCAAGAAGGTCAAGGTTCCTTCCTTGGTGGCCAGCTCCTATTCTTCATCGTGCGACACTGATGAAAATGAAGACTTGGACGACACTGCAGCAGGCCCTACTACGACAACCAACCCCGACAACGCTGGCGCTCCTCCGCCAACTTGATATTCTTCAGGGGCGTTAGTCCTCAGTTTTGATCCTTTTGGTCATTCGATGACAAAGGGGGGGATCTGAGTTAGTCTTCAAGCGGGTCTATTATATGGGCATTTTTTTTGCTAAGTTACAACTCTCGCTCTTCTAAAACTTTTATTGGATCGAGTTGTAATCTTAAACCCGATGGTGCTCTGATACTTTTGATGCACTGTGCTCTGATTCCGCATGCTTGTTCCTCGTTAATATTATTGCTCGCATGCTGAATCTCTTCAGGCACCATATTTCATCATGCATTTCAAATTCTTCATATTATATGTCAAATGCATGTATGAATTACAAGATTGTCACGCCCAATATGCGACCCTATCCAAAAGGAACTCGAAGGTCCCACCAAGGATAGACCCGCATATTGAAACGCTTTTGCAAGGTGGATATCATTACATCAACATTACATAATAGATGGGGATACATACAAGAGGCATACA
Source organism: Triticum aestivum (assembly GCF_018294505.1). Lineage (NCBI taxonomy): Eukaryota > Viridiplantae > Streptophyta > Magnoliopsida > Poales > Poaceae > Triticum > Triticum aestivum. Next base: position 374,319,617 of record NC_057804.1, on the reverse strand, counting down.
ATGCCACACGAATACAACATCACAATACATCAGATCATCATCCGACTACGGATGAAACACAAACAGAAACTCAAACGACATCCACCCTGCTAGCCCAGGCTGCCAACCTGGAACCTATCCCCTGATCGAAGAAGAAGCAGAAGAAGAACTCAACGCAAGCAAACATCGCTCTCGCGTCATGATCATCGCATAACCTGTACCTGCAACTGTTGTTGTAGTAATCTATGAGCCATGAGGACTCAGCAATCCCATTACCATGGGTATCAAGACTAGCAAAGCTTAAAGGGAAAGGAAGGGGTAAAATGGTGAGGCTTCAGCAGCGACTAAGCATATATGGTGGCTAACATGCGCAAATAAGAGCGAGAAGAGAGCAAGCGGAACGGTCGTGAAACTAGCAATGATCAAGAAGTGATCCTGAACTCCTACTTATGTCAAACATAACCCAGAAACCGTGTTCACTTCCCAGACTCCGCCGAGAAGAGACCATCACGGCTACACACGCGGTTGATGCGTTTTAATTCGGATCTGGTGTCAAGTTATCTACAACCGGACATTAACAAATTCCCATCTGCCTATAACCGCGGGCACGGCTTTCGAAAGATTATACCCTGCAGGGGTGTCCCAACTTAGCCCATGATAAGCTCTCGCGATCAACGAAGGATATTCCTTCTCCCAGGAAGACCCGATCAGACTCGGAATCCCGGTTTACAAGACATTTCGACAATGGTAAAACAAGACCAGCAAAGCTGCCCGATGCGCCGACAATCCCGATAGGAGCTGCACATATCTCGTTCTCAGGGCAACACCGGATAGGTTAGCCTACGAGTAAAACCAGCCCTCGAGTTGCCCCGAGGTGGCCCCGCAGTCTGCCCGGTTCGGACCAACACTTAGACAAGCACTGGCCCGGGGGGGGGGGGGCTAAAATAAAGATGACCCTCGGGTTGGCCGACCCAAGGGAAAGGTATAGGTGGTGGTGAGGCAAATGGTAAAACCAATGTTGGGCCTTGCTGGAGGAGTTTTATTCAAAGCGAACTGTCAAGGGGGTCCCATAAATCACCCGACCGCGTAAGGAACGCAAAATCCGGGAACATAACACCGGTATGACGGAAACTAGGGCGGCAAGAGTGGAACAAAACACCAGGCAAAAGGCCGAGTCTTCCACCCTTTACCAAATATATAGATGCATTAGACCTCTTCCCCTTCCCTCGCACCTCTAATGCTGTCACAGGTACATGTCCGTGGGAGAATCCCTTGGTTCTCATAGTCTGCATTCATTTGCAGAATTCTTACAGAGTCACATAAATTCTCCTGAAGCCAGTTCTTGTCTGACCAGCCACCGGAAGCCTTTGCTAGCCTTGAAGCCATCCAGTTTAAGCTTCATGGCCACTGAGAAGACATCTAGAAAGGGTGGCAGACAGCACCGTGGGAATACTTCTAAAGATTTACCTCCAGATCTGCACGAACTATACAAGATAGACCCAGAGGAGACCTATGGAGAATGCAAGAATCGAATCCAATGGATTCGAAGATATTGGGCAGAGGAATGGTACAAGTACAGATTTGTCACAGCTGAGTATGTCGAGAAGAATGCCATCAAGCGACCCTGGGGAGATATCCTATACAAAAATCTTCCTCCCAGGTCCAAGACTGAAGCTATTGGTCAACGCTTCTATCCGTGCATGGTTCGCGGACCCCAGCCAGAGAATGCTGACCCTTCTTCTCTGTTGTGGTGTCGCGAAGACAATCTGTTCAAGCGCAACTTCAAATTTGCCAAAGACTCTGCTGTGAAGAACAAGAAGGCATTTGGACTTGACTTCAACCCAGGTCCGTCTGTTCCTTGGGAAGATGGCAACCATGAAGCCAATGAAAACAGAATCGGCCCCTTCTACAACCTCGAAGGTCTCAGCACTCACATTGCCGTCCAAGGTGCAAATGTGGATCATTCTGCCAATGATGCTGATTCTGATGATGCGCCAGCTCCTCCTAAGCTGCAGAAGCAGAAGCAAACTAAGGCTTCAAAACCTTCTGCTGCTTCAAAAGCTTCACGAGCGAAGCCATTGTCAACCGCCCCTCCTGCTCCAAGTATCAATTCTGAAGATCTCTGTCGCATCTCCAAGAAGAAAGAGAAGACCCAGAAGAAAACTGTTCAGAGTTCTGGTCAAGCCCTGACACCTGCTACCGTTCTGAGGAACGAAACTGAAGCCATTGATGTGTCAACAGATGATGAGTGTGATGAGTGTGGTGATGATGCTCTTGAGCAGCTGATTAAGAGCAAGCAAGAGGCGGAGATCTTCAATGATCTGCCCCTCTTCGATGTGAACATTCTGGATAACTTCATTGATGAGTGGTTTGACAACCCCAATCTCAACTTTGATGATCTTCAGCTCCCAATTGGCATCAGCGTCGCCTTCCAAGGCGCCATTGCTCTTGAGCTGGCTCTGGCTCAGAGAATTGTTGAACTGAAAAACAAAATTGACTATGAGAAAGACCAGTTCAAGAAGCACGTGGCCAAGCTCAGTGTGGCTGATGTTCAAAACTTCAAGCTGATGCTGCATGACCTCAAGGAGGCATTTCGCAAGAAGCACGAAGAAGCCAAAGGTTCACGCGAGCGAAGGAAGAATCTAGCTGCCAAGTGTGTTCAAGCTTACAATGAAGCTGAGAAGCGCAAGGCACTTGGGCATCCTGGCATAGACCCCAAGCTGGCTGCCAAGAAGAAGAAGCCTGCTATGGCCCAAACTGAAGCACCAAGGCGGGAAGAACCTCACATTGTCTTCCCTGCCAGTATGACAGTATCGAAGCCTAAGGTCCCCACAGTGGCTTCAGAACAGAAGAAAACCAGGGCAGCTAAAGCCGAAGCCAGAAAGCGCAAACTCAAGAACACCACTGACGATGCCCCACCCACCAAGAAAAGAAAGACTAAGAAGAAAGACTGGGCTGCTCCCATAGAGCCCCTCGTTGTCGAGCCCATCTGTTTTGCTCGCCCTGCATCCAAACACCAAGAGCGTCAGTTGATAGTTCATGAGCCTGCTTCCACAGAGGCTCCTGAAGCTGAAGAAGTTCCAGCCGTTGACCCCATCACGGCTGAAGACATTGGTCCCCAAGACAATTTAGTTGATGATGAAGTCCTTCCTCAACTCGAGCACCAAACAGTACCATAGCCTGTTCTCACGACCAGCGAACTCATTAGTATTGGTCATCCTTTGACGCCAATCTCTCAGGATGCCTCATGGGCTGATTGCCCCCAACCAGCTACACCAAGTCAAGACTCACTGCATACTCCCCGATCTCAAGTCACCAATCCGGTGCTTGATGATGATGACAACTATGTGGTCCATCCCAGTCCTACTCCAAAGGCGTCGCCCGCATTTCACAGGCTTCGCAAAGGACCAAGGCCACAAGTCGCTCCATTGAGCGTTCCAGAAGGAGAAGTGCAACCCAACTTGGCAGCACAGCAAGTGTTTCCTGAAGCCACTCCTACTGCGAATGTCTCTGCGTTTGAAGCCAATGCTGCTGAAGACATACCGGCTGCATCAGCCGATGAAAATCAAGAACCCCGTCAAGAAGAAGAACGTGTTGCCACACCCCCTACCAACCAAGAAGATGTTCTCGAGGAGAACGTGTCTGTGCCCGAACCTCCAGCTACTCAAGTGGAGGTTGAAAATCCTGAGGTGGCCACCAATAACCCTACCCAATGACGTTGTCATGGCTAAAGATAATGTGGCGCTTGCAATGAACACCATGCATGAAGCCAATGATGCACCTGTAACAAATTTGCAGCCTGCCGCCCTTGCTAATGCCACTGCTCCTGTTCCGCCACCAAGGCCACACACTATTGAGCAAGCATTTTATCAAGGCGAGCTTGTTACTGTCAGATGGCCAATTCTGGTTCCTCCACCTGCTCCCGGACCTCAGTTTGATTATCATGTGGAGCACAGGCCATAGGTTCAGAAGCCAAAACTGAGGCTGCCAAGGTTTCCAGGTACTGCATCTGCACCAGGATCATTCAATGTCAATGGCTTCATTGCACACAACACTTTCTTTGATAGAGCCAAGAACCCATATTCCAAGCCAAGAATATCATCTGATCGGTTCTGGAGTTATCAGCAGCGCAACTATTACTCTTGTGTTCTATACAATCAAGGGTGCATATTTCTTCATATGCGTCTGGACTGCGAAGCCATTGCTAGTCTGCCCTGCTTAGAAGAAGCCCTCGACTGTTTCAGAGATGCAGGCCTTCTCCAATTTGTGACAGATAAAGAACATTGGAATGAAGAACTTCTGCCGCAATTCTATGCAACTCTCCACATTCGCGGCTACAACAGGGATCCGAAGACATGGGTCCTTGAGTGGCTGACAGGCAACATACACCATGAAGCCAAAGCTCTTGATATCATTGAGCTTACTGGCCTGTCCACTCCAGGTGAACTATATGAGCCTGGTTGTCAGCATCACCGCAATGCATTGGAAAGCATCTTCCAGAAGCCTGAGCCCAATATGAGCCAAATGCTGAGTATGATGAAGCCACTGCCGCAGGATGCTGAATATGCCAAGGAATTCTTTGTTGAAGACTTAGAGTATCTACCCCGCACCATCTATCACATTATCAGGCGAACTCTATGGCCCATCAATGGACATTCTTCCTCAGTAAAGCTTGAAGGCTCAATGAAGACATTGGTCTTCTACATTCTCAATGGCATCAGCTTCAATGCTCATGATTTCTTCATTCGCCAATTTGCTCCATCTGGCTCAGATATATTTGGTCTGAAATTCTATGCTCCATGGGTTATGCATCCGATCAAGCTTCATTCTGCTGTTGACTATCGGCCCTCTGCTCGCAACCATCTCATATTCTTGCCCGAGATTGATATGTCCGTCGAAGCCATATAACCAGAGCCTGCCAAGTAGGCAATTTATCTTCACAATGTCGATCGTCAGAGTTTCTCTCAGCATGTTGAAGGAGTTCATGCTGCTACTCGTGTTTATCCGTTGGTTGGCAATACTCGTCGTGCACGTACTGAAGCCACTGAAAGCACTATTGCTCCAAGGCCTCGGAAGCGATCTTGTGTGCTCAATGACCAAGAGCTTCTCGTGGCCTTGCATCAGAAACACGATAAGCATCATTACTGGCTAAAGCGTCAGATGCAAAGCCTCTTGGTGGATATTAATCGCATTTGCAACCTTGCCACCAAGAATGCCTTTGTCACTCATGAAACCTGTCGACCATCTTGGAAGAGCTTGACATTGCTCAGTGCTGAAGCTGATCTTCAAGATGATGGCTTCACAGAGAGATTCAAGTTCGACACCACTCCTCCCAGGAATACTGTCTTACGTCAGACTCCATCACTTGAAGACTCTAAGTACTCCTCCTCCACGGCAACTGTTAATGCCAGAGTCCTTGATGACACTGATGATGCTACTTCACCACCTCCAACTTCGGCACATATCGATACTGCACCAAGTTCGTCTGCACCACCAACCTCAACGACGACCCAGCTGCCTCACCTACTCCTCATGGGAACGAGTAGAGACTATATCTTCAAACCTTTTTGGTCCTTACTAACAAAAGGGGCAGAAACATATGTTTATAGTCTTCAAGCGAGTCCATATGGGTGGTTGCTACACTTTTGCTAAGTGTTTACAACTCCCGCTTTTGATACATTTGGTTCTTTGAGTTGTAACACTTAAACTTGATGGTCGTCTGCTACTTTTGCTGTTATTCTGTGATGCGACGATAAATTTCGCATGTGCGATGATAAATCCCGCATGAAGTCATTCTGCAGACGTCCATTTTTCATTATGCATGTCATTATTCTTGTATATCTGTTCATGCATGATGTATTGTCTTCTTAAGGTAAAGAGGATCTCCACAAGTACAACCTGCCATGTGCATTTGCATTCCAACGCAAAACACTTATATGCACATCTTCAGGGGGAGCCTTTTTGCCACCTATGAAGACAATATCTTAATTCTTTACAATTTCACATACTTTTATCCCCGTTGAAAACTTCAACTAGTTTCTCATCAATCACCAAAAAGGGGGAGATTGTAAGTGCATCTAGTGCCACCCCTAGTTGGTTTTGGAGTATTGACGACAAACCTAGTTGAGGGACTAATGTTTTTGTGAGAATTGCAGGATAACACATGTAGTAGTCCCTCATTGATTCGGTTTACCTACCAGAGATGACCCCTAAAAATGTGTGAAGACATTGAAGACAATGGTGGTCTATGAAGCTATTCACGTTGAAGACTATGATATGAGAAGACATCGCATGAAGACTATGGAGCGCGAAGACTTAGTTGTTTCGTTGTTTCCGTTTCCTCTTTGTTGAGTCATAGGAACCACCACACTGTTAAGTGGGGTCCAAGTGAACAAAGTCAGAGTGACTAAAGTGATGCTCAACCAAATCCTATGTCTTTGAGCGAAGACAATGAGAGCAAATCTTATCTAGAGTCGGATGAGTCAGCTATACTTGTATCCCAAGTCAAGCTGTCGCGTGTGTTTGAAATCTGACCGTTGGGACACATGTCAGTTCCTTAGTGACCCAGGATCATTTCGGACAAATCAGGTCGGGTTGCCCAGTGGCTATAAATAGCCCACCCCCTACACCATCAATTGGTGGCTGCTCAGAATTAGTACACGGCTTTTGTCGTTTGAGAGCAACCCACCTCCGAAGCACTTGAGAGAGAATCTTTGCAAGGACAAATCCCAAACCACCCAGAGCCCAAAGAGTGTTTGGCATCACTGAAGTCTTTCTGTTCGCGTGATCTGAAGACTTGTTACACTTGAGGACTATGAATCCTCCAGCCGGTTAGGCGTCACGTTCTGAGCATCCAAGAGTCATTGTGGATTGCCGGTAAACAAAGTCTGTGAAGGTTTGGAAGTCTACCTTGAAGACTTACCAGAGTGATTGGGCGGGGACTAAGTGTCCTTAGCTCAAGGGGAATAAGGTGAAGACGTGGTCTTCTGAGTTGAATCTCAGCCTCCCTAACCAGACGTACAGTTGTTACAGCAACTAGAACTGGTCGAACAAATCTCTGTCCTCCCTGGGCTACTGGTTCTATCTCTCACTTCTCTTTACTTAAAGTTTGTCTTCGTGAAGTCATTGCCTGCTTGCATTATCTGTTTGACTTCACTGCATGACTACTTGTTCTGATTGGCTTCATACTATCTTCCATCCTGATCCTTACTACCTAGCTGCTAATAGTCTTCGTGCTTTCACTTCATTGAATACTTGACTATGGCTTGCCTAGTGTAGTCTACCTTCCACTGCATTCGAATAGTGTCATTTCTATCGTTTGTCTTTGAAACTCCCATGTTTTGAAGACTTTCATAAAAGTCGCCTATTCACCCCCCTCTAGTCGATAACTAGCTCTTTCAATATCATGTGAACCAAAGGAGGCCTAACAAATTACCCGATGGCAATTGCAGAGGACCAATTTTTTTAAAACTGGGATGAATTTTGAAGTATGAAAGTATGAATGGTAATACAATACAAAATCAAAGCAATATATACACACTAAAAAAGTAGAAGATATTGAATAGAATCACCAAATACAAAAGAAATATAAACATATATAAATAGAATCTTTATAATAGTCATCTACCTTTTCTTGAGAATCATTCTTAATTTCACCATTATGAAAAGAATTACCCGGGCGATGGTGTTTTACCCTTCCCGTCCAATTGCAACCGAGAAATTAGTATGCATACGATGATTTCTGGTCCAATCTTTATACTATACTCAATCATGTAGTTGTGCTATCGCAGTTTCTACTATGCATATATGACTATTTATAGTGCATCAAACTCACATGAAATGGTCATATGTGTATGTTTGCTCCCGTAGGAGTTGTTGGATTCCCCGAAGAGGAAAGGTGAGGTAGCACAACAACATAAAATATTTCCCTCAGTTAAGAACCAAGGTTTATTGAACTAGTAGGAGGCAGGAAGCTAACAACGCTGGCAACACTTGCATACAAACAAATAAAATTGCTTGCACCCAACAGTGGCAAGGAGGTAGTCAATCCCCTCATTCTTGCTTGTTACAAGATTAAAAGCAAATATATAGTGATAAGGAAAATGGCAAGAAAGTAAAAGAGCAAATTGTAGGAGCTTTTGTGTTAATGGAGAATAGACCCGGAGGCATAGGTTCACTATTTGGCATCTTTCTCGGAAGCATGTAGTGGCATGGTAACAAATTACTATTGGGCAATTGACAGAAGTGCGACAATTCATAAATATGATCATTCATGGCATAATCTCACATAGGCATTACGCCTGTGATATGTATACCATTAAACTTACTGACATCTACTACTATTACTCCACTCCAAGACTGGTATCCAGCATGCATCTCAAAGTGTTAAGTTTGAAAGAAACAAAGTAACGCAATAAGAAGATGACATAATGTAGATAGAAAGAAACCTAGCAATAAGATTAATCCTCATGTCGTTTTATTCTTAGTAGCAACAATATAATATGTGCCTTTGTCCTTTTTGTCGCTGGATAAGATCACCACAAGATTGAACCTGCTACTATGCACCACTCCCTCTAAAGAAATAATCATATATCTTGGCCAAAGAAAACTCATAGATCAAAAAGCATGCATAGCTATAAAATTACGCATCAAAGAAACTTAAAGAGATTCAAATAAATTCAATGAACAATCTGATCATAAATCCACAATTCATCGAGTCCCAACAAACACACCACAAGAATTACATCGGATTAATCTTAGAGGAGATCATTGTATTGAAGATCAAAAGGAGTGAGTGAGTGAGAGAGAGAGAGAGAGAGATCTAACTACTACTATGGACCCATAGGTCCTAATGGAACTTCACACATTATCATGGAGGCAACAAGGTTGATGAAGATGGTTAGCCCAATGGCTTCCCCCTCCGGTGGAGCTCCAGAACAAGGCTCCAGATGGGATTGCTTAGGAACAGAGGCTTGTGGCGGCTATAATATTCTTTCTGGTTTGCTTTGAGGGTTACGGATATTGGGGTATTTATAGGTCTAAAATTAGGTCAAATGGAGCCACGAAGGGGCCCCACAGGCTAGGGTGGCATGGCTAGGGGGTTAGTTTGCACCCCAGGGCTTGTGGGCCCTATGGACCTCTTCTGGTCTCCTCCTGAAACATCTAGATTCTCTTATTTTCCATAAAAAAATCCTCATAAAATTTCATCGTGTTTGGACCTTCCTAGATATGTTTCTTCCACGGAACCAAAAACATGCAAAAAAACTGGCACTGGGCACTAAATTAGTAAGTTAGTCCAGAAAAATAATTTAAAATGATATAAAATGTATACGAAAGCGATAATTGAAAGTGCTAGTTATCGACTAGAGGGAGGGTGAATAGGATATTTTTATGAAAGTATTCAAGGCAGGCAATGTCTTCAAAGATAGGTAGTTAATACAATAACTAAATAGGATACGGTGAAAGATAAACTACACTAGCCATGCAATAGTGTCAAGATACAATACAGGTGATGCACGAAGACAAGGTAAAACAAATCAGAATAGGAAGGTAGCGTGAAGACAAATATGCAATCAGAATGAATGTTTTCACATAATGTATTCAAACAGAGTAGAAAAGCAATGACTTCATGAAGCTAAATTGTGAGTAAAAGGGTGAAGTGATAGAACTAATTGCTCGATGAAGACAAGGATTTGGTAGACCAGTTCCAGTTGCTGTGACCACTGTACAACTGGTTGGGGAGGCTTAGATTGAACTCAAATGACCACGTCTTCACCTTATTCCCCTTGAGCTAAGGTCACTTAGACCTCGCCCAATCACTCGGGTAAGTCTTCAAGGTAGATTTCCAAACCTTCATAGATTTTGTTCATCGCAATCCACAACAACTCTTGGATTCTCAGAACATGATGCCTAATGGACGGGAAGATCACAATCTTCAAGTGTAATAAGTCTTCGGTTCATGTGGAATAGAAAGTCTTCAGTGATGCCAACACTCGTTGGGCTCTGGGTGTTTCGGGTTTGTCCTCTCAAGGATTCTCTCTCAAAGGCTTCGGAGGAGGGTTGCTCTCAAACGACAAAAGTCGTGCACTAACTCGGGGAAGTGATCCCCCACAAGTATCGGGGATCAATCGCAGTCCTTTCGATAAGTAAGGGTGTCGAACCCAGCGAGGAGCAAAAGAAAATGACAAGCGGTTTTCAGCAAGGTATTTTCTGCAAGAACTGAAATTATCAGTAACGAGTAGTTTTGTAGTAAGATAATTCGTAACGGGTAACAAGTAACAAGTGTAACAAAAGTGCGGCAAGATGGCCCAATCCTTTTTATAGCAAAGGATAAGCCCGGACGAACTCTTATATAAAGCAAAGTACTGCCGAGGACACATGGGAATTATCATCAAGTTAGTTTTCATCATGCTCATTGATTCACGTTCGTTACTTTCACAATTTGATATGTGGGTGGACCGGTGCTTGGGTGTTGTCCTTACTTGGACAAGCCTCCCACTTATGATTAACCCCTCTCGCAAGCATGCACAACGATGAAAGAAGAATTAAGATAAATCTAACCATAGCATGAAGCATGTGGATCCAAATTAGCCCCTTATGAAGCAATGCATAAACTAGGGTTTAAGCTTCAGTCACTCTAGCAACCCATCATCTACTTATTACTTACCAATGCCTTCCCCTAGGCCCAAATCATGGTGAAGTTTCATGTAGTCGACATTCACATAATACCACTAGAGGAAAGATAACATACATCTCATCAAAATATCAAATGAATACCAAATTCAATTGATTACTTATAACAAGACTTCTCCCATGTCCTCAGGAACAAACGTAACTACTCACAAAGCATGTTCATGTTCAAGATCAAAAGGGTAATAAATATCATTAAGGATCTAAACATATGATCTTCCTCTTGGGGAACATAGTAATTTCAAAAAAATCCTACGCACACGCAAGATCATGGTGATGCATAGCAACGAGAGGGGAGAGTGTGTCCACGTACCCTCGTAGACCGAAAGCAGAAGCGTTAGCATAACGCGGTTGATGTAGTCGTACGTCTTCATGATCTGACCGATCAAGTACCGAACATACGACACCTCCAAGTTCAGCACACATTCAGCTCGATGACATCCCACGAACTCCGATCCAGCAGAGCTTTGCGGGAGAGTTCCGTCAGCATGACGGCATGTTGACGGTGTTGATGATGCTACCGACGCAGGGCTTCGCCTAAGCACCGCAACGATATTACCGAGGTGGAATCTGGTGGAGGGGGGGGGCACCGCACACGGGTAAGAGATCAAGAGATCAATTATTGTGTCTATGGGGTGCCCCCCTCCCCCGTATATAAAGGAGTGGAGGAGGGGGCCGGCCAAGGGGAGGAGGCACGCCCAAGGGGGGAGTCCTACTCCCATCGGGAGTAGGACTCCTCCTTTTCCTATTTGGAGAGGGAGAGGGAAGGAAGAGGAAGGAGGGAGGAAGGAAAGGGGGGGCCGGTGTCGGTGTCAAAACCGGCGGATCTCGGGTAGGGGGTCCCGATCCGTGCGTCTTAGGCTAATGGTAATAGGAAGCAAGGGACATAATGTTTACCTAGGTTCGGGCCCTCTCGATGGAGGTAAAACCCTACTTCCTGCTTGATTGATATTGATGATATGAGAAGTACAAGAGTTGATCTACCACGAGATCATAGAGGCTAAACCCTAGAAACTAGCCTATGATGATTATGATTGTGATCGTCCTTCTAAGGACCAAACCCTCCGGTTTATATAGACATCGGAGGGGGCTAGGGTTTACATGGAGTCGGTTACAAGGAAGGGAATATAATATCCAGATCGCCAAGCTTGTCTTCCACGCAAAGGAGAGTCCCATCCGGACACAGGCCGGAGTCTTGAGTCTTGTATCTTCACGCTCCAACAGTCCAGACAAAGTATACAGTCCGGCTGTCCAGACACCCCCTAATCCAGGACTCCCTCAGCCGGCCCTCCTCCCAATTCAGATAGGGCTTGGGGGGGGCCCCTTCCCTTGCTCCTTTCCCCTCCTTTCCACTAAAGCCAATTAAGGCCCATATACTTCCCGAGGGGTTCCGATAACCTCCCGGAGCTCCGGTATTGTCCCAATCTCACCCGGAACCATTCTGGTGTCCAAATATAGTCGTCCAATATATCGATCTTTATGTCTCGACCATTTTGAGACTCCTCGTCATGTCCATGATCACATCCGGGACTCCGAACAACCTTAGGTACATCAAATCACATAAACTCATAATATAACCGTCATCTAACTTTAAGCGTGCGGACCCTACGGGTTCGAGAACTATGTAGACATGACCGAGACACGTCTCCGGTCAATAACCAATAGCAGAACCTGGATGCTCATATTGGCTCCTACATATTCTACGAAGATCTTTATCGGTCAAACTACATAACAACATACGTTGTTCCCTTTGTCATCGGTATGTTACTTGCCCGAGATTCGATTGTCGGTATCTCAATACCTAGTTCAATCTCGTTACTGGCAAGTCTCTTTACTCATTCTGTAATACATCATCCCGCAACTAACTCATTAGTTACAATGCTTGCAAGGCTTATAGTGATGTGCATTACCGAGTGGGCCCAGAGATACCTCTCCGACAATCGGAGTGACAAATCCTAATCTCGAAATACGCCAACCCAAGAAGTACCTTCGGAGACACCTGTAGAGCACCTTTATAATCACCCAGTTATGTTGTGACATTTGGTAGCACACAAAGTGTTTTCTCCGATAAACGGGAGTTGCATAATATCATAGTCATAGGAACATGTATAAGTCATGAAGAAAGCAATAGCAGAATACTAAACGATCAAGTGCTAAGCTAACGGAATGGGTCAAGTCAATCACATCATTCTCCTAATGATGTGACCGCGTTAATCAAATGACAACTCATGTCTATGGTCAGGAAACATAACCATCTTTAATTAATGAGCTAGTCAAGTAGAGGCATACTAGTGACACTCTGTTTGTCTATGTATTCATACATGTATTATGTTTTTGGTTAATACAATTCTAGCATGAATAATAAACATTTATCATGAAATAAGGAAATAAATAATAACTTTATTATTGCCTCTAGGGCATATTTCCTTCAGTCTCCCACTTGCACTAGAGTCAATAATCGAGTTCACATCGCCATGTGATTTAACACTAATATTCATATATGTATATGATTAACACCCATAGTTCACATCATAATGTGACCAACACCCAAAGGGTTTACTCGAGTCAATAATCTAGTTCACATTGCTATGTGATTAACACCCAAAGAGTACTAAGGTGTGATCATGTTTTGCTCTTGAGAGAAGTTTAGTCAACGGGTCTGTCACATTCAGAGCCGTATGTATTTTGCAAAAATATTCTATGTCTACAATGCTCTGTACGGAGCTACTCTAGCTAATTGCTCCCACTTTCAATATGTATCCAGATTGAGACTTAGAGTCATCTGGATCACTGTCAAATCTTGCATCAACATAACCCTTTATGACGAACCTCTTGTCACCTCCATAATGGAGAAATATTTCCTTATTCCACTAAGGATAATTTTGACCAATGTCCAGTGATCTACTCCTAGATCACTATTGTACTCCCTTGCCAAACTCAGGGCAGGGTATACAATAGGTCTGGTTCATAGCATGACATACTTTATAGAACCTATGACTGAGGCCTAGGGAATGACTTTCATTCTCTTTCTATTTTCTGCCGTGGTCGGGATTTGAGTCTTACTCAATTTCACACATTTGCAACACAGGCAAGAACTCTTTCTTTGACTCTTCCATTTTGAACTACTTCAAAATCTTGTCAAGGTATGTACTCATTGAAAAAACTTATCAAGCGTCTTGATCTATCTCAATAGATCTTGATGCTCAATATGTAAGTAGCTTTACTGAGGTCTTTCTTTTAAAGAACTCCTTTCAAACACTTCTTTATGCTTTCCAAAAATATTCTACATCATTTCTGATCAACAATATGTCACTCACATATACTTATCAGAAAGGCTGTAGTGCTCCCACTCACTTTATTGTAAATACAGGCTTCACTGCAAGTCTGTATAAAACTATATGCTTTGATCAACTTATCAAAGCGTATATTCCAACTCCGAGATGCTTGCACCAGTCCATAGATGGATCGCTGGAGCTTGCACATTTTGTTAGCACCTTTAGGATTGACAAAACCTTCTGGTTGCATCATATACAACTCTTCTTTAATAAAACCATTAAGGAATGCAGTTTTGACACCCATTTGCCAGATTTCATAAAATGTGGCAATTGCTAACATGATTCAGACAGACTTAAGCATCTCTATAGTTGAGAAAATCTCATTGTAGTCAACACCTTGAACTTGTCGAAAACCTTTTTGCGACAAGTGGAGCTTTGTAGATAGTAACACTACTATCAACGTTCGTCTTCCTCTTGAAGATCCATTTATTTTCTATGGCTTGCCGATCATCGGGCAAGTCCACACTTTGTTCTCATACATGGATCCTATCTCAGATTTCATGGCCTCCAGCCATTTCGCGGAATCTGGGCTCATCATCGCTTCCTCATAGTTCGTAGGTTTATCATGGTCTAGTAACATGACTTTCAGAACAGGATTACCGTACCACTCTGGTGCGGACCGTACTTTGGAAGACCTACGAGGTTCTGTAGTAACTTAATCTGAAGTTTCATGATCATCATCATTAGCTTCCTCACTAATTGGTGTAGGAACCACTGGAACTGACTTCAGTGATGAACTATTTTCCAGTTCGGGAGAAGGTACTATTACCTCATCAAGTTCTACTTTTCGCCCACTCACTTCTTTCGAGAGAAACTTCTTCTCTAGAAAGGATCCATTCTTGGCAACGAATGTCTTGCCTCCGGTTCTGTGATAGAAGGTGTACCCAACAGTTTCCTTTGGGTATCCTATGAAGACACATTTCTCCGATTTGGGTTCGAGCTTATCAGGTTGAAACTTTTTCACATAAGCATCGCAACTCCAAACTTTAAGAAACGACATCTTAGGTTTATTGCTAAAGCATAGTTCATACGGTATCGTCTCAATGGATTTAGATGGTGCCCTATTTAATGTGAATGCAGCTATCTCTAATGCATAACCCCAAAACGATATTGGTAAATCGGTAAGAGATATCATTGATCGCACCATATCAAATAAAGTGCGGTTATGACGTTCGGGCACACTGTTACACTATCGTGTTCCAGGTGGCATGAGTTTGTGAAACTATTCCACATTATTTTAACTCAAGGCCAAACTCGTAACTCAAATATTCATCTCCACGATCAAATCACAGAAACTTTATTTTCTTGTTACGATGATTTTCCACTTCACTCTGAAATTCTTTGAACCTTTCAACTATTTTAGACTTATGTTTCATAAAGTAGATATACCCATATCTGCTCAAATCATCTGTGAAGGTCAGAAAATAACGATACCCGCCACGAGCCTTAATACTCATTGGTCTACATACATCAGTATTTATTTCCAACAAGTTAGTAGCTCGTTCCATTGTTCTGGAGAACGGAGTTTTAGTTAACTTGCCCAAAAGGCACGGTTCGCAAGCATCAAATGATTCATAACCAAGTGAATCCAAAAATCCATCTTTATGGAGTTTCTTCATGCGCTTTACACCGATATGACCCAAACGGCAGTGCCACAAATAAGTTGCACTATCATTATTAACTTTGCATCTTTTGGCATCAATATTATGAATATGTGTATCACTATGATCGAGATCCAACAAACTATTTTCGTTGGGTGTATGACCATTGAAGGTTTTACTCATGTAAACAGAACAACAATTATTCTCTGACCTTAAATGAATAACCGTATTGCAATAAACATGATCAAATCATATTTATGCTCAACGCAAACGCCAAATAACATTTATTTAGGTTTAACACTAATCCCGAAAGTATAGGGAGTGTGCGATGATGATCATATCAATCTTGCAACCACTTCCAACACACATCGTCACTTCACCCTCAACTAGTCTCTGTTTATTATGTAACTCCTGTTTCGAATTACTAATTTTTAGCAACCGAACAAGTATCAAATACCTAGGGGCTACTATAAACACTAGTAAGATACACATCAATAACCTGTATATCAAATATACCCTTGTTCACTTTGCCATCCTACTTATCCACCAAATATTCAGGGTATTTCCGCTTCCAGTGACCATTTCCTTTGCAGTAGAAGCACTCAGTTTCAGGCTTTGGTCCAGCTTTGGGCTTCTTCACGGGAGTGAAAACTTGCTTGCCATTCTACATGAAGTTTCCCTTTCTTTCCCTTTGCCCTTTTCTTGAAACTAGTGGTCTTGTCAATCATCAACACTTGATGCTCTTTCTTGATTTCTACCTTCGTCGATTTCAACATCACGAAGAGCTCGGGAATCGTTTTCATCATCCCTTGCATACTATAGTTAATCACAAAGTTCTACTAACTTGGTGATGGTGACTAGAGAATTCTGTCAATCACTATTTTATCTGGAAGATTAACTCCCACTTGATTCAAGTGATTGTAGTACCCAGAAAATCTGAGCACATGCTCACTAGTTGAGCAATTCTCATCCATCTTTTAGCTATAGAACTTGTTGGAGACTTCATATTTCTCAACTCGGGTATTTGCTTGAAATATTAACTTCAACTCCTGGAACATCTCATATGGTTAATGACATTCAAAACGTCTTTGAAGTCCCGATTCTAAGCCGTTAAGCCTGGTGCACTAAACTATCAAGTAGTCATCATATTGAGCTAGCCAAACGTTCATAACGTCTGCATTTTCTCCTGCAATAGGTCTGTCACCTAGCGGTGCATCAAGGACATAATTCTACTATGCAGCAATGAGGATAATCCTCAGATCACGGATCCAATCCGCATCATTGCTACTAACATCTTTCAACATAGTTTTCTCTAGGAACATATCAAAATAAACATATGAAAGCAACAACGCAAGCTATTGATCTACAACATAATTTGCAAAATACTACGAGGACTAAGTTCATGATAAATTTAAGTTCAATTAATCATATTACTTAAGAACTCCCACTTAGATAGACATCCCTCTAATCATCTAAGTGATCACGTGATCCAAATCAACTAAACCATAACCGATCATCACGTGAAATGGACTAGTTTTCAATGGTGA
Source organism: Triticum aestivum (assembly GCF_018294505.1). NCBI lineage: Eukaryota > Viridiplantae > Streptophyta > Magnoliopsida > Poales > Poaceae > Triticum > Triticum aestivum. The sequence continues at coordinate 374,302,466 of NC_057804.1, read as the reverse complement.
ACATCACTATGTTGATCATATCTACTATATGATTCATGCTCGACCTTTCGGTCTTAGTGTTCCGAGGTCATATCTGCATATGCTAGGCTCGTCAAGTTTAACCTGAGTATTCTGCGTGTGCAAAACTGGCTTGCACCCGTTGTAGATGGACGTAGAGCTTATCACACCCGATCATCATGTGGTGTTTGGGCACGGCGAACTTTGGCAACGGTGCATACTCAGGAGAACACTTTTATCTTGAAATTTAGTGAGATATCATCTTCTAATGCTACCGTCAATCAAAGCAAGATAAGATGCATAAAAGATAAACATCACATGCAATTAACATAAGTGATATGATATGGCCATCATCATCTTGTGCTTGTGATCTCCATCTCCGAAGCACCGTCATGATCACCATCGTCACTCGCGCGACACCTTGATCTCCATCGTAGCATCGTTGTTGTCTCGCCAACTATTGCTTCTATGACTATCGCTACTGCTTAGTGATAAAGTAAAGCAATTACAGGGTGATTGCATTGCATACAATAAAGCAACAACCATATGGCTCCTGCCAGTTGCCGATAACTCGGTTACAAAACATGATCATCTCATACAATAAAATATAGCATCATGCCTTGACCATATGACATCACAACATGCCCTGCAAAAACAAGTTAGACGTCCTCTACTTTGTTGTTGCAAGTTTTACGTGGTTGCTACGGGCTGAGCAAGAACCGTTCTTACCTACGCATCAAAACCACAATAATAGTTCGTCAAGTTAGTGTTGTTTTAACCTTCTCAAGGACCGAGCGTAGCCACACTCGGTTCAACTAAAGTTGGAGAAACTGACACCCGCCAGCCACCTGTGTGCAAAGCACGTCGGTAGAACCAGTCTCGCGTAAGTGTACGCGTAATGTCGGTCCGGGCCGCTTCATCCAACAATACTGTTGAACCAAAGTATGGCATGCTGGGAAGTAGTATGACTTGTATCGCCCATAACTCACTTGTGTTCTACTCGTGCATATAACATCAACGCATAAAACCTGGCTCAGATGACACTGTTGGGGAACGTAGTAATTTCAAAAAAAATCCTACGCACACGCAAGATCATGGTGATGCATAGCAATGAGAGGGAAGAGTGTGTCCACGTACCCTCGTAGAACGAAAGCGGAAGCATTAGCACAACGTGGTTGATGTAGTCGTACGTCTTCACGATCCGACCGATCAAGTACCAAACATACGGAACCTCCGAGTTCAGCACACATTCAGCTCGATGACGTCCCACAAACTCTGATCCAGCAGAGCTTCGCGGGAGAGTTCCGTCAGCACGACGGCATGTTGACGGTGTTGATGATGATACCTATGCAGGGCTTTGCCTAAGCACCGCTACGATATTACCGAGGCGGAATCTGGTGGAGGGGGGCACCGCACACGGCTAAGAGATCAAGAGATCAATTGTTGTGTCTATGGGGTGCCCTCCTCCCCCGTATATAAAGGAGTGGAGGAGGGAGGGAGGAGGCGCGCCGAAGGGGGGAGTCCTACTCCCACCGGGAGTAGGACTCCTCCTTTTCCTATTTGGAGAGGGAGAGGGAAGGAAGAGGAAGGAGGGAGGAAGGAAAGGGGGGCCCAACCCCCCTCCCAATTCGGATTGGGCTTGGGGGGGGGGCTTCCCTTGCTCCTTTCCCCTCCTTTCCACTAAAGCCCATTAAGGCCCATATACCTCCCAAGGGGTTCCGATAACCTCCCGGAGCTCCGGTATTGTCCCAATCTCACCCGGAACCATTCCGGTGTCCAAATATAGTCGTCCAATATATCAATCTTTATGTCTCGACCATTTCGAGACTCCTCGTCATGTCCGTGATCACATGCGGGACTCCGAACAACCTTCAGTACATCAAAACACATAAAATCATAATATAACCGTCATCTAGCTTTAAGCGTGCGGACCCTACAGGTTCGAGAACTATGTAGACATGACCGAGACACGTCTCCGTTCAATAACCAATAGCGAAACCTGGATGCTCATATTGGCTCCTACATATTCTATGAAGATCTTTATCGGTCAAACTGCATAACAACATACGTTGTTCCCTTTGTCATCGGTATGTTACTTGCCCGAGATTCGATCGTCGGTATCTCAATACCTAGTTCAATCTCATTACTGGCAAGTCTCTTTACTCGTTCCATAATACATCATCCCGCAACTAACTCATTAGTTACAATGCTTGCAAGGCTTGTAGTGTTGTGCATTACCGAGTGGGCCCAGAGATACCTCTCCGACAATCGGAGTGACAAATCCTAATCTCGAAATACGCCAACCCAACAAGTACCTTCGGAGACACTTGTAGAGCACCTTTATAATCACCCAGTTACGTTGTGATGTTTGGTAGCACACAAAGTGTTTCTCCGGTAAACGGGACTTGCATAATCTCATAGTCATAGGAACATGTATAAGTTATGAAGAAAGCAATAGCAGAATACTAAACGATCAAGTGCTAAGCTAACAGAATGGGTCAAGTCAATCACATCATTCTCCTAATGATGTGATCCCGTTAATCAAATGACAACTCATGTCTAAGGTTAGGAAACATAACCATCTTTAATTAACGAGCTAGTCAAGTAGAGGCATACTAGTGACACTTTGTTTGTCTATGTATTCATACATGTATTATGTCTCCGGTTAATACAATTCTAGCATGAATAATAAACATTTATCATGAAATAAGGAAATAAATAATAACTTTATTATTGCCTCTAGGGCATATTTCCTTCACTTCCACCAAATAAACTAACTAGCATCAACTATAAGGGATAATCAACACTACTAGCAACCCACATGTACCAATCTAAGGTTTTGAGGCAAAGATTGAATACAAGAGATGAAATAGAGTTTGAGAGGAGAGTGTGCTGGTGAATATGTTCATGAAGATTTGTCCTCCCATGATGAAAGGATCGTTGGTGATGACGATGGCTTCGATTTCCCCCTCCCAGATGGAAGTTTCTCCGACCTAATAGCTCTGCCGGAGCCCTAGGTCGCTTCTGCCCAGGTTCCGCCTCGAGACGGTGGTGCTTCGTCCCGAAAGCTTCCTTGTGATTTTTTCTAGGTCAAAACCCTCCATATAGCAGAAGATGGACACCGAGGGCTGGCCAGGGGGCCCACAGGCTTGGGAGGTGCGCCCCCAGCCTTGTGGGCACCTGGTGGGTCCCCTTCTATTGTTTCTTCACCCAATATTTTTTATATACTCCAGAACAATTCTCCATAAAGTTTGGGGACATTTGGAGTTGTGTAGAATAGGTATCTCAGATTTGCTCCTTTCCGGTCCAGAATTCTAGCTGCCGGCATTCTCCCTTTTCATGTAAACCTTGTAAAAGAAGAGAGAAAAGGCATAAGAATTGTATCTTAAAGTGTAATAACAGCCCATAATGCAATAAATATCAACATAAAAACATGATGCAGAATGGACATATCAACTCCCCCAAGCTTAGACCTCACTTGTCCTCAAGTGAAAGCCAAAATCGATAATCATGTCCACATGTTTAGAGATAGAGGTGTCGATAAAATAAAATACGGACATGAGGGCATCATGATCATCCTTAGAACAGAAACATATTGTCATATAACTTCTTATACCAAAGTGATAATTCATTCACAAAGTATAGTATAAACCAAAAACTTTCATTGAAAAGCAACAAACTATGATCTCACTCATTGATGTGATTGCAATTTGTCATAATGTCAGAAAGAGTCACTGTAAGAGCTTTTATTTAGCAAGTTCACATACTCAACCATCATTTAGTCTTTCACAATTGCTAACACTCACACGATACTTATGAATCAAAGCATCAGTCAGACACATAGAAAGATAGGGGCTTATAGTTTCGCCTCCCAACCATTTACCTCAAGGGTAACGTCAACATTAATAATTTATGATCACCTATACATCCGAGTGGATATGTATGTCTGGATCTTTCCCCAACACATAGTGCTTGCCAAAAAGAGAAAATATAAAAGGAAGGGTGAAGATCACCGTGACTCTTGCATAAAGGTAGAAAGTAAAAATAAAAGATAGGCCCTTCACAGAGGGAAGAAGAGGTTGTCATGCGCCTTTATGTGGATGCACGAAATCTCATTGCAAAAGAACGTCACTTTATATTGCCACTTCTGATAAAGAACTTTATTATGCAGTCTGTCGCTTTTATTTCTTCCCCATCAGAAGTTCGTATAAAGCTTATTTGCCTCACACTAAAAGATCAACATGTTTAGAGAGCAATTTTTATAGCTTGCACCAATGACAACTTACTTGAAGGATCTTACTCAATCCATAGGTAGATATAGTGGGCTCTCATAGCAAAACTGGGTTAAAGTTTTTTGGATGCACAAGTAGTATCTCTACTTAGTGCGGAATGTTTTGGATAGCATAGGATGAGAAGCAAGCGCAACATGTTGGAGGATCCATGACAATATAACTTCTATTTGGATATAAGGGAACATAACACATTATGTTGTCTTCCTTGTCTAACATCAACTGATTAGCATATAATACTTTAATGAGTTCTCACAATCACAAAAGATGTCCAAGATGGTGTATTTATATGTGAAACCTCTCTTTCTTTATTACTTCCTATTAATTGCAACAATGACCAATACTATGTTTGTCATTCTTCAACAAATTTTATGCATTATACTTCTTATATATAAAGTCATCACTCTCCATAATTTTATATAATATTTTTATTTATTTTATTCTTGTTAATTTTCAAGATCAAATCAAGAAAGCAAAGCCCTCCTCTCAAAACTAATCTTTATTATATAACTCTCACACTCGATTACATAGATAGATCAAGAAGCAAAAACTTAAAGACTAGATCACACTAAAACATTTATTATACTAAATCATGATTTAACCAAAAGGATCGAACTAAAATAAACAATAAAGATAAAGATGTGATGGTGATACGATACCGCCCCCCAAGCTTGGCACAAGCCAAGGGGAGTGCCCATACATGTGTACTAAAGTCTCCTTCTTCTGAGGTGGTGGTGCAATATTTTTGGTGATGACGCCACTCAAGATGCGATTTTCCTCCTCGAGCTTATTGATTTGCTATTTGAGATCCATAATTTCCTTGCATAGCTTTTTGGTGACAGTTAAAGCACCATCCACCCATGGATGCATCCTGGCTGCAGAGGAAGAAGCAACACTCTTTTTCAAGTTATTGTAAGAGATGAATTTGGCATTGGGAGGTTTGATCAAATTAATTTGGGAGGCTCGAGTTATCGAGTTCCACATGCATGGCTCCAGGTTGAGGGACAGAAGTAACTTATTGATCCTCTCCCATGGCATCCACTCTTTTCAGGTCGACTTCCATCTCCTCCTTCGTTGACCACCCAAAGGGATTAGCTTCGCTGTATGCTCTTGGATCCGGTGTCGGGTGAGAAACCAGGCTCTCCCTGACTGATTCTTGCAAAGACATATTGCTCTAAATCTGCTACAGAAATAGCTCAAAAACAAGAACAGAGGATATTGTCATGATACGGTGGTCAAAACATTCGAGAGATTATATAATGAATTTAACCATGCAAAACAAGTAATCTGGGAGAAAACATAGTCGGGAAGGTACACGAGGTGGCCACAAGCTCGGGAGGCGTGCCCCCAGGCTTGTCGCCTGCTCCCGCACTTTTCAGACTAATTTTTATTTTCCTAATTTCTAAAATATTCCAAAATGGAGTAAAATTGCTTTTGGGAAACTTTTGGAGTCGATTTACTTACCGTATTACATACCTATTCCTTTTCAGGGTTCTGGAGCATTCTGGAAGGTTTCCTTTATGTACTCCGCCGATGTTATTGAATGAATAATGTTGGTTTCAACATTTATGGGCATACCTGAGATATAATGTTTAATTATTTTCCCATTCACCACCTTCGGATTAGTGCCTTCGGCGTTGTTGATCTTGATAGCACCGGAATGATAGTCTTCTTCGATAATGTAGGGCCCTTCCCATTTCGGGAGAAGTTTTCTTGCAAAAAATCTTAAACGAGAGTTGTATAGAAAGACTTGGTCACCTACATTAAATTCCCTCTTTTGTATTCTTTTGTCATTCCATATTTTAACTTTCTCCTTAAATAGTTTAGCATTTTCATAGGCCTGGGTTCTCCATTCATCAAGTGAATGTCAAATAGCCTCATTTCACTGGCAAGTTTGAAATCATAGTTGAGCTCTTTAATTGCCCAATAAGACTTATGTTCTAATTCAAGAGGTAAGTGACATGCTTACCCATAAACCATTCTATAGGGAGACATACCCATAGGATTTTTATAAGCAGTTCTATAAGCCCTTAATGCATCATCAAGTTTCTTAGACCAATTCTTTCCATATCTATTAATAGTTTTTTGCTAGATCAATTTTATTTCTCTATTACTTGATTCTACTTGACCACTAGACTAAGGATGATATGGAGATGCAATTCTATGGTTATCATATTTAGCAAGCAATTTACGAAAGTGCCATTAATAAAATGTGAACCACCATCAATCATTAAATATCTAGGGACTCAAAACCTCGAGAAAATAACTTCTTTAAGCATTTCAATAGAGGTGTTATGATCATCACTACTAGTTGGAGTAGCTTCTACCCACTTAGTAACATAATCAACAACAACCAAAATATGTGTATACCCATTAGAGGAAGGAAAAGGTCCCATATAATCAAATCCCCAAACATTAAATGGTTCAATAACAAGTGAATAATCCATAGGCATTTCCTGACGCCTACTAATTTTACCAATTATTTGACATTCATCACAGGAAAAGACAAACTTATGAGCATATTTGAAGAGAGTAGGCCAATAAAAACCAGATTGTAATACCTTGTGTGCAGTTCTGTCTCCCGCATGGTGTCCTCCATAAGTCTCAGAGTGACACTTCCATAGGATTTGTTCCCGTTCATGCTCAGGTATATAGTGTCTAATAACACCATCTAGTCCTTCTTTATAAAAGTGTGGGTCATCCCAAATAAACTAATTTCTTAAATCATAGAAACACTTTTTCTTTTGTTGGTATGTAAAACTAGGTGGTATACATTTAGCAACGATATAATTAGCATAATCAGCATACCAAGGAGTACTATGAGAAGCATTTATGACAACTAATTGTTCATCAGGAAAGCTATCATCAATAGGTAGTGGGTCATCAAGAATACTTTCTAACCTAGACAAGTTGTCTGCTATGGGGTCTCAGCTCCTTTCCTATCAATGATATGCAGATCAAATTCTTGTAGAAAAAGAACCCACCTAATAAGTCTAGGTTTAGCATCTTTCTTTTCCATAAGGTATTTAATAGTAGCATGATCGGTGTTAACAACTACTTTAGAATCAACAATGCAAGATCTAAATTTATCACAAGCAAACACAACTGCTAAAAATTCTTTTTCCGTGGTAGCATAATTTCTTTGAGCACTGTCTAGGTTTTTGTTAGCATAGTGGATAACATTTAATTTCTTATCAACTCTTTGTCCTACAACAACACCAACAACATAAGCAATTGCATCAACAAATTTCAAAGGGTAGGTTCCAATCAGGTGGTTGAACAATAGGTGCAGAGATTAAGGCTTTCTTAAGTATTTAAAATGCATGTAAACAACCATCATCAAAAACAAATGGAACATATTTTTGCAAAAGATTAGTAAGAGGCCTAGAAATTTTAGAGAAGTCTTTAATAAATCTCCTATAGAAACCAGTATGACCAAGGAAACTTCTTATACCTTTGATATCTTTAGGACACGACATTTTTCAATTGCATCAACTTTAGCTTTATCAACTTCAATACATCTTTAAGAGATTTTATGCCCCAAGACAATACCTTCATTAACCATAAAGTGGCACTTCTCCCAATTCAAGACAAGATTAGTTTCTCACATCTCTGCAAAACCCGATCAAGGTTGCTTAAGCAATCATCAAAAGAAGTTCTGTATACGGAAAAATCATCCATGAAAACCTCAACAATCTTTTCACAAAAGTTAGAGAATATAACAGTTACATCTTTGAAAGGTAGAGGTGCATTGCATAAACCAAAAGGCATACGTCTATAGGCAAAATTACCAAAAGGGCATGTAAAAGTAGTTCTTTCTTGATCTTCTTGTGACACAGGTACTTGGGAAAAACCAGAATATCCATCTAGAAAACAGAAATGTGTATGTTTTGATAGTCTTTCTAGCATTTTATCAATGAAAGGTAGAGGATAATGATCTTTCCTAGTAGCTTTGTTTAATTTTATAATATCAATTACCATTCTATAACCTATGATAATTCTTTGTGGGATCAGTTCATTTTTATCATTAGGAACAACAGTAATACCTCCCTTCTTAGGGAGACAATGAACAAGACTTACCCATCTACTATTAGCTATGGGATGGATCATACTTGCTTCCAGAAGCTTTAATATTCCATTTCTTACCACTTCCTTCATCTTAGGATTCAACCTTCATTGGTGATCAATAGCTGGTTTAGCATCAGGTTCCATATTAATTTTATGCTGACATAGAGTGGGACTAATGCCCTTAAGATCATCAAGAGTATATCCAATAGCGGCACGGTGCTTCCTCAGAGTTTTTAATAATATATTTTCTTCATGCTCTGAAAGGTTAGCACTAATAATAACAAGATATATCTTCTTTTCATCAAGATAAGCATATTTTAAAGTATTAGGTAATTGTTTAAGCTAAAACACGGGATCGCTCTTGGGTGGAAGAGGATCTCCAAGAGTCTCAACAGGCAAATTGTGTTTCAAAACAGGCATTTTTTTAAGAATATCTCATCTATTTCATTTCTTTCATTCATATGCATATCATTTCCATGGTCCAACAAATATTGTTCTAAAGGATCAGCAGGAGGCACAACAATAGAAGCAAGACCAATAATTTCATCCTTACTAGGCAATTATTTATCATGGGGTTGTCTAATTTTTTTGGAGAAATTAAACTCATGAGACACATCACCAAAACTTACATTAACATTTTCTTTCTCACAATCTATCTTAGCAATAATCATGTTCAGGAAAGATCTACCAAATATACTCGGACAAAAATCATCTTGTGGAGAACCAAGAACTAGAAAATCAGTAGGGTATTTTATTTTCCCACACAAGACTTCAACATATCTAACAATGCCAAGCGGTGTAATAGTATCTCTATTAGCAAGCTTAATAGTAACATCAATATCTTCTATCTCAGCAGGTGCAAAATCATTCATAATTTCTTGATATAAAGTAAACGTAATTGCACTTACACTAGCAACCAAATCACATAAGCCATGATAACAATGATCTCCTAATAGAGACAACACACATGCCAACAATAGGTCTATGTGTATCTTTTTCATCGGGTTTAGCAATTCTAGTGGCTTCATCACAAAAATAAAGAACATGCCCATCAATATTTTCAGCCAAGAGATCTTTAACCATAGCAATATTAGGTTCAACTTTAATTTGTTCAGAGGGTGTAGGTGTTCTGGTATAACTCTTGTGAACCACAGCTGAAGCTTTAGCATGTTCTTTTATCCTAATAGGAAAAGGTGGTTTCTCAATGTAAGTAGTAGGGATAACTGGATCAACATTATAAGTAGTATTTTCTTCTCTAGCTTCAAGGGGTTCTACTATTTTTACTTCAATGGGAGGATGATATTTAAACCACTTCTTCTTAGGGAGATCAACATGAGTAGCAAATGATTCACAAAAAGAAGCTACTATCTTAGAGTCAAGTCCATATTTAGTGCTAAAATTATTAAAGGCATCGGTATCCATAAAAGTTATAACACAATCAAATTGAAGCTTTATACCTGACTCCTTACCTTCGTCGAGCTCCCAATTTTCAGAGTTGCGTTTAATTCTTTCCAAAAGATCCCATATGAATTCAATAGTCTTCTTCATAAAAGAACCAGTACAAGATGTATGGAGCATGTATTGATCATTACAAGAAAGTCGAGCATAAAAGTTCTGAATAATAATTTCTCTTGAGATCTCATGATTGGGGCATGAATATAACACTGACTTAAGCCTCCCTGAAGCTTGAGCGATACTTTCTCCTTCACGAGGCCAAAAATTATGTATAATTCCGATCCCGATGAACCAGATGCATAGGATATTTTTTTTTTGATAAAGTTCCAATTTCAATCGGTTGTAATCCCAAGCTCCAATATCATCACATAGCCTATACCATGTCAATGCCTTTCCCTTCAAAGATAAAGGGAAAACCTTCTTCTCGACTTCATCTCTTGGTAAACCTGCAAGCTTAAATAATCTACAAACTTCATCCACATAGATTAGATACATATTAGGATGTATTGTTCCATCTCCTGCATAAGGATTAGCTAGCGGTTTCTCTACCATACCCGAAGGAATTTCATAATAAATATTTTCAGTAGGTGCAGTAGGTTGAGGAGCAACTCTCTTCCGGTCGAGGTGAAGATACCTCGAACAAGCCCCTTAAAGGATGATTTTCCATACTGACAAGTGACATTAAATTTCAGCATGTAATATATATATATATATATATATATGTGTGTGTGTGTGTGTGTGTGTGTGTGTGTGTGTGTAGAAACCCCCAGAAATAACCCTAGATCAGAAGTTTCGCCGCAGCAAGCCTCTATAGCCATGAAAAACCAATCTAGACTCTGTTCCGGCACTCTGCCAGAGGGGCAAATCATCACCGGAGGCCATCTTCATCATCCCGGCGGCCACCATGATGAGAAGGGAGTAGTCCACCCTCAAGGCTGAGGGTTTGTGCCAGTAGTGATGTAGGGTAGAACCCTAGATGCCTGATCTTTCACGAAATGGAGGGATCCCGCGAAGAACACGAAGAAGGCGAGGGGAAACATGAGGGAAATCACAAGAGGAAACACTCAAGAACAAGTCCAAACACACATCCACTAGACAATCAAACACACAAGATCCACAAGGTACATGAACAACAAAGGGAAAGATACAAGGTAAAGTTCATCTCCAAGAGGAGGTCTTGATGATATCCTAGACAGATCGTCCCGTGAGGGGCCTTGACGATATCCCGCAGGATCTTCTCACATGGAGGCCTTGAACTCCATGGGAGTGGTAGTCTCTCTCTCTCTCTCTCTCTCTCTCTCAAGAGTAGAGGTAGGTAGGAGCAAAGCTCACATACAAATGAGCTATCACTTTGCTAACCCTAATTCGGAGCTAGGGGACAAGTACTAATAGTCCAAGGGGTAAGTTGGGGGTTGCATGGGTCGTTTACCCTTTTACTGCTCGCAGGAAGACCGATTGTAGCAGATATGCGAGCGGTTGTACTGCTAGGAGCTCAGGTACCGGTTTCTGGAGGTGTTCACGAAGGTATGGACTAGTAGTATTAGTCTAGTCGCAGCTAAGGGAAAAACCGGGGCTGTACCAGTCTTGTGCCGCTTGATTGCAGAAGGTTGACTGGTAGTTGGGCGGTTGTACCGGTCGACCGGTAGTTGGGCGGTTGTACCGATATTTATGTGCGGGAAGATTTCTCTTCTTTCTTCTTTTCCATGCTTCTCTCACGGATGGTGTAGTTGTACACTTGCGCTCGCACTCCTCCTCCTCGTCCATGGGGTTCCGACAATACCTATGTATGCAAACGAGGGGAGTTTCAAGTATTATACCATCCTCGAATGGGTCAAGTGGACACACGTAAAGGAGATGATTTACCTTTGTGTATGTGAAGTAGATGTCACACGTGTCACTTGCCGAACGGACTCTTGACATGGTGATGTCCATAGGATGCTCTGCATCATCTCCTCCCCCTTGGTAAAGATCCAACCTCGCATCGAAAACCAAATCACCATGGGAAAGAGATGGCGTCGCCATGTGGAAGTGGACGATCACTAAGTACTTGTCATCTTGAAGATTGAAATGGACACTCTCCAATGTCGCACCGTCTTGGGATTCCTTCAAAAGAAGCAAGGACAACAAACACTTGGAAAAACAAACGTGGTTAGCATTAGTGCACAACCAAGCATTCAAGTGGTGATTCACCAAACACGTGTCGTCATCAAGCATAGCATATGGTGTGACATGGGAATGGGATTGTGGCATGGCATATAAGCACATAATGTGAGAAAAATCAAGGTCATCATGTAAACAAGCATGTGAGGTAGGGATGCAAATATGTGTGACAAGAGAATAAGCATCTACCTCAAGTTCATAGCAAGCATTCACAAATTGCTCAACGAAAGGTCTATGGTAGGCATAAGAATCATTCACAACACCAAAGAAGATGATATGTCTACACACATGGGTCAAGTGCAAGACAATCCAAGCATAACGTGCATAGGGTGTAGTGAATATAGTGTGGCACTCAACACAATAGAAAGAGAAATTGTTCATCATGTGTGAGGCCATCAAGTCAATCATGTAGCAATCAATGGGACATGGCATATGTGAAGAAATGACATTGTTGCAACCAATCAGATAATTGGAGCAAGTAATCCACAAGTCGGATGCAACACACAAGGCATATATATCATGATGCATGGAATGGGGAAAATGACAAGTCAAAGCATGATCTCTAACATGTGTGCAATCAAATGGTCCAAGATGGCCAATAAGTCTCATGGTGCAAGCAACACAAGTAGTATGATCCATAATATCCTTCTCATGGTTTGGGGGTTCTCAAAAGAGAAGGATATCACCTTGAAAGAATGTGCTTGTGACTCCTTCACAATGCCGAAAAACAAGCAAAAGCGGTGTAGAAGTGAGTCGTGGTAGAATGTATAAGGCTCGCTCTCAAGAGCTCGAATGGTCAACTCACATGAAGTGGAAGTCGACACAAAGTCCAAGTATCCAACACATGCACACAACAAAACAAATAACGTATGCGCATGTGCTACCTCTTGAGCTTGCTTTGGTTTTCCCTTGAAGAGGAAAGGGTGATGCAGCAAAGTAGTGTAAGTATTTCCCTTAGTTTTGAGAACCAAGGTATCAATCCAGTAGGAGACGACGCACAAGTCACCGAATACCTGCACAAACAATCAAGAACTTGCAACCAACACGATAAAGGGGTTGCCAATCCTTTCACGGTCACTCACAAAAGTGAGATCTGATAGAGATAGATAAACGGTAAAGTAAATATTTTTGGTTTATAGATTGGAAAGTAAAGATTTCCAAATAGTAGATCAGAAACTAGCAAGATGTAAACAAGATTCGATATAATGGAAAAGAGACCCGGGGGCCATAGGTTTCACTAGTGGCTTCTCTCGAGATAGCATATATTATGGTGGGTGAAAAAATTACTGCCGAGCCATTGATAGAAAAGTGCATAATTACGATGACATCTAAGGCAATGATCATGAACATAGGCATCACTGAGGGAGTCCTGGATTAGGGGCTATCCAGACAGCCGGACTATATACTTTGGCCGGACTGTTGGACCGCGAAGATACAAGACTCAAGACTTCGTCCCGTGTCCGGATGGGACTCTCCTTTGCATGGAAGACAAGCTTGGCGATCTGAATATTATATTTCCTTCTTTGTAACCGACTCCATGTAAACCCTAGCCCTCTCCGGTGTCTATATAAACAGGAGGGTTTAGTCCTTAGAGACATAATCATAATCATCATAGGCTAGCTTCTAGGGTTTAGCCTCTATGATCTCGTGGTAGATCAACTTTTGTAATACCCATATCATCAATATCAATCAAGCAGGAAGTAGGGTTTTACCTCCATCGAGAGGGCCCGAACCTGGGTAAAACATCGTGTCCCTTGCCTCCTGTTACCATTAGCCTTAGACGCACAGATCGGGACCCCCTACCCGAGATCCACCGGTTTTGACACTGACATTGGTGCTTTCATTGAGAGTTCCTATGTGTCATTGCAGCAAGGCTCAACGGCCCGTCTCGTTGTCCAGGACAACATCACCTCGGGGGGAGCGTTGGCCTTAGGCCAAACTCTTCGACTAGGCGACTTCGTCATGATCGCCCAATCGGCTGCCGCACCAACGATGACCTCTCGGGTCATCACGAATAACCTCCACATCAATTCGGAACTCGCCGAACAGATGGATCCAAGGGAGCTCTCCTCCCTTAATGAGCTCTTGGATCGCATCGCCGCTCTAGGAGTCGCTACAGACTATGACCCGATCGGGCTTAAACCCGACCAAAGGGATATTAAATCCTCGCTGGTCACCCACGAGATAGCAATAGTGGAGGAGCCACATACGGATTATCCCTGTATTTTGAGGACAAATTATGTCTGAATTACCGAGCTCTCTGAGCCGGATACCCGCTCACGGGAGGACATGACCCAGACCCCGGAGTTAGAATCAGGTATCGGACCGGAAAAATTAGGCAGCACCCCGGATCCCGACCTATCAAGCCCGGAAACTCCTCTGCCCCTAGGCGTCAGATCGGATCAGAATCCAGATTCAGCTACACCCACTCACCCGGACTTAAACTATCTCTCCCATATCAGACAAGAGCCCCAAGACACAGTACATCGCTATTGGGCCAGATTCCTCCTTGTGCTAAACAAGGTCAAGGACTGTCGTGAGGAAGACGCAATCTCACTTTTCTGCAAAAACTGCACGAACAAAGGGATCCTTAATGCTATAAGTCACCGTGACATAGCACACTTTGCTGACTTAGCAGCCATAGTACAGAGGTACTATGTGATGGAAAGCGCCTGGAAAACCCAAGCAGAATTTTGGGATAGTCCGGCTCTCACTAAAACCTTTGTCCGAACTAAACGAGCAAACTCTCGTAAGTCAGCCAATCCAATCCCCAAGAAACCAAAGCCCACCCCAGGACGTGGAACAGTATGGGAAGAATGGCTCAATGGGCCATGTAAACTCCACAGCACACCAGGCACTACACCAACACATAGCCTTAGAGCATGTTGGATACTCCGGCAGGTAGCAAAAAGTGGCAAGGATCTTCTTGTAAGCCATAAAGTAGAACAACATCCCGCCAAAGAAAACAATACGGTACTAACAGTCTTCAAGACTTTCGCCTCAAACAATAGGCGCAAGCGAGCTCATCGAAATTTCACTGAAATTTGGCACGTGGCAAAAATAAATCCGTGGAACGACACTTCTATAACTTTCAGTGCGAGTGATGAGCCTCAATTCCAGATAGTCCGGGCACCAGCCGCTTTGGTCCTTAGCCCAATCGTGGATGGCTTTCGGCTCACTAAAGTACTCATGGACGGCGGAAAGCGGATTAAACTTGATCTACGAAGAAACACTCAACAAGATGGAAATTGATAAAAGCCGCATTGAGCAAAGCGGCACAACCTTTAGGGGAATCATCCCTAGTCGGGAAGCACGGTGTGCGGGAAAAATCACACTCGATGTGGTATTCGGCACTCCAGAGAATTACGGTCCGAAGAAATCACATTCCAAGTGGCTCCTTTTAGCAGCGGATACCACGCCCTTTTAGGGCGGGACGCGTTCACACGCTTTCAAGCTATACCCCATTACGGGTACATGAAGCTTAAAATGCCCGGACCCAATGGAATCATCACTCTAGCCAGTGATCCGGACGTCCCACTTCGCGCCGAAAACAAAACCGCAGCACTAGCCGTGGAAGCATTATCCGAAGCTCTAGCAGATGAAGAACTAACAATGCTGCGCGCCACCATGGACAGGGATGACGTGATACTCGACAAGCAACCCAAGTCTACCTCATTTAAACCCGCAGACAAGATAGTCAAATTCCAGGTGCATCCAACGGATCCCACGAAGACAGCTTCCAACGGGACACAGTTGAGCCCCACAATGGACGCTGCACTACGAGACTTCCTACGCGAGAATTGGGACATTTTCGCCTGGCACCCTTCGGACATGCCGGGCATCCCACGCAGACTGGCCGAACACAGCCTCAATATACTGAAAGGATACAAGCCTGTCAAATAGACTCTTAGGCGCTTCTCAGAGCCCAAATGGACAGCCATGGGGGAAGAGCTAGCCAAGCTAGTCAAGGCCGGATTCATCAGAGATATCAAGCATCCGGATCGGCTAGCAAATCTGGTAATGGTACCAAAGAAGGACAAATCCTGGCGCCTATGCGTCGACTTCAAAGACCTCAACAAGGCTTGCACGGTCTTCGGATGGCAGTCTCTATGGGCATTCAATGCCTGGAGGTGCGCGGGGATTCAAACCTCGCAATATCACAAATAAACAGAGACTTTGATGCCAAGGATCCGAAAATGACGGCCTACCGTAATGCCGTCCTCAAAATGTCAGCTTGGTTCGAGGGGCTCGAATTCCACCATGTGGCTCGAGAAAACAATCAAGCGGCGGATATCCTCGCCCGCATCGGTGCTAAACGCGACCCTGTCCCACCCAACATATTCCTGGAAAGGTTGTTCAAGCCATCCGTGGTATGGGAAGGGGAGTCCGGCAACACTAGCATGGATCCGAATACACCCTAGATTCCGAACCATCAGACATAATCGGAGGCTCCGCCACCGAAATAACACCTTCGGCCCACGAAATCATGGTTGTAGTCGCCTTGTGGACTGAGCCTTTCTTGGCCTACCTAAATAGGCAGGAGCTCCCCGAGGACCAAAATGAAGCACGTTGCATCGTGTGGCGTTCCAAAGCCTACAAGGTCCATGAGGGGGAACTCTATAAGAAAAGTGCGACCGAAGTGCTCCAAAGATGCATCTCCGAAGAGGAAGGGTGGCAGCTCTTGGCTGAAATCCACGCCGGACTTGGCGGACACCACGCTGCGGCTCGGACACTTGTCAGCAAGGACATCTGCACAGGATTTTATTGGCCTAAAGCCCGAGCAGACGCACAAGACCTTGTCCAACACTGCGTCGGTTGCCAGCTCTTTGCCAATCAGAGCCATATGCCCCCTACCGCTCTCCAAAAAATCCCCATCACTTGGCCCTTCGCGGTCTGGGGGCTGGATATGGTCAGACCCCTTAAGGGGGGAAGCCATAAGAAAAAATACTTATTGGTCATGGTGGACAAGTTCACCAAATGGATAGAAGCCAAACTAGTCAAAACAGCCGAATCCGGACCAATGATAGACTTCATATCCGGGGTTGTACACCGATACGGCGTCCCCCACAGCATCATCACTAACAATGGCTCAAACTTCACAGCCAATGAATTGAAAACTTGGTGCGGCAACATGGGCATTAAGCTCGATTACACCTCCGTCTATCATCCCCAAACAAACAGTCAGGTCGAACATGCAAACGGTCTTATCATGAGCGGCATCAAACCCAGACTAGTGCGATCCTTGACAAAATCGGACACTCACTGGGTCGAGGAGCTCGACTCCGTACTCTAGGGTCTGCGGACCACGCCAAATCGCACCATCGGATATACACCATTTTTTACGGTGGACGACGCAGAAGTAGTACTACCCTGCGACATAATACATGATTCGCCTCGCGTGCGCATGTACGAAGAGAAGGAATCTGAGTTAGATCGGCAGGACAATTTAGACGCCCTGGAGGAGGAGCGTGGCGTCGCAAAATCCCATTCCGCATTCTATCAACAGCACGCTCGATGGTACCAAAGCAGCGAAGTGCGGGCCAAAACTTATAATATTGGCGAACTTGTTCTACGCCTACCGGAGAAGAAGAAGGACAAATTCAAACCTAAGTGGGAGGGTCCCTTTGTTATTGATAAAGTTCTCACCGGAGGAGTGTACCGCCTACGTAATGCATCCGATAACAGACTCGAGCCGAACCCATGGAACGCGGCCAGACTCCAGAGATTCTACGCCTAGTGCCGAACTTAGTGTTTGTCTACTTACCCCCACCTTTTTAATTATGTTCCCTCCTTTTTCCTTTCTCGACCTTTTTCCTTCTTCACACAAAGTACTCAATACAGTGCGGACGCTCGGATCACTCCGGCCGCACTATGTGTGTAAGCCATACCTGGGGGCTTCCTATACGGAAGCTAAATATAATTACTTTAATGGCTTTTTGCCTATCACATATGCGTTCTTTTTCCATATGTGCCTTTTCTTCACCATTATATGCATCGATATGACTTAAGATGTGGCCATGCTAGGTTGCTTGGCTCTTGTGTTTATGCCCTATGTTCCTGTTAATTCGGCTAGGGCATAATGGGAGCACCTCTGCTATTATTACTGCCGGTTTAGTCGGATGTGTACCTCAGACTAGGTGAAGCCAAAAGCTAGCATTCTTAAGGGAATATTCGGTCGGTGAACAAAAGATGTTCCTTTCATTTATTACAACAAGAATCCCCAGAAGTTTTGTATCCTGCGTCTCTGTTCGCAGTCCGGACATGTACATTGTTGCATGCGTACCCAGGGAAAGGAACCCCTAATGGAACTATTTTCCCTGGAAGATGTTTCTTACTATCCATGTAATATAACATAGCTAGTTGGGTACTTGTCTGTTCAAGCACTTATGACCCCTACGCCTGGTTTCCACGCATACCCCGGTTCTCCATAACTGAGCGGGTATTCGGATACACCCCGGAATATCGGATCCAGGGGCTGAAGTGAAAAGGTCCGCCATGACAAATGATTTTTAATCTGGCTAGGGACTATTGTCGGTGTCAAAACCGGCGGATCTCAGGTAGGGGGTCCCGATCTGTGCGTCTTAGGCTGATGGTAACAGGAAGCAAGGGACACAATGTTTACCCAGGTTCGGGCCCTCTCGATGGAGGTAAAACCCTACTTTCTGCTTGATTAATATTGAAGATATGAGTAGTACAAGAGTAGATCTACCACAAGATCGTAGAGGCCAAACCATAGAAGCTAGCCTATGATGATTATGATTGTAGTTGTGATCGGCCTCCTAAGGACCAACCCCTCTGGTTTATATAGACACCGGAGAGGGCTAGGGTTTACACGGAGTCGGTTACAAAGAAGGAAATACAATATCCGGATCGCCAAGCTTGTCTTCCACGCAAAGGAGAGTCCCATCCGGACACGGGACGGAGTCTTGAGTCTTGTATCTTCACGCTCCAATAGTCCAGATGATGTATATAGTCTGGCTGTCCGGATACCCCCTAATCCAGGACTCCCTCAGTAGCCCCTGAACCAGGCTTCAATGACGATGAGTCCGGCACGCAGTCTTGTCTTCGGCATTGCAAGGCGGGTTCCATCTCCGAATACTCCAAAGTACCTGTGACGATGAATAGTGTCTGGCATCCCATCAATGTTGTACTCCTCGGCTTCAGTGCCTCAATAATGACCATCTCCATGTGTCGAGCGAATGCGAGGGGTCGAGGCATTTTTGCATTTGCCACCCCCAATCCTTCGGGCTGACCGTCTATTTGAAGAGATAGGGATTCTCAGATCCAAACCTCACTCTCCCCCCTCGAGCAGGCATCCAACAGAGCGCTCCGGAAAAACCATTCCAACATGGCCGGTCGTCGCAGCTCTTCTGCTCGCTCTCCTTGCTCCAAGCCGGGGGACTAGGAAGAGTGTTCAGTTCCTCATAGCCGTTTGATAGAGTTACAAACCCAAGGGTTTCTCCCGCCAGTGTTCATGGTCCCCGTCTGAGCCGGAATAGCCACCTATGACGGCATGGAACAGGCGGAGGGATCTCCTAATCCATCTCTAGAGGAGCGAATATGCCTCATCCTGCATCTGCTAAGGGGCGTCGGGTTTCCCATCCACCCGTTCCTTCGCGGGCTCCTGGAGTTCTACGGCCTCCAATTACACAACTTTACCCCTGCCTCCGTACTACATATAGCAGGGTATGTTGCCCTTTGTGAGCTATTCCTAGGCTGCGAGGCTCACTTCGGGTTATGCAAGATGTTGTTCTGCCTTGTGCCCCGCAACTAGGGAGAATCCCTATGTCAAGTGGGCGGGGCTGAAGTATGGCGCATTGCCGAGACCGGATACCTATCCGACACTCCCAAGAAGGCACCAGAGAACTAGCCTTTAGAGTGGTTTTACATTGATGACGTTCCCCTTCCGGATCCAGTCCGGACAGGTCTCCCCAAGTTCAGTAACGCCCCGCCGAGGGCACGTCTAAGATGGCGCCCCCGGGGCCCCCAAGAGGAGGATACCAGGGAAATACATTTCCTGATGAGCAGGATAAAGTTACTATCCAAATCCGGACTGACAATAGTCGAGGTTATGGCAATATGCATAACGCGGGGAGTGCAACTGCTTAAATATCGAGGGAAGCCCATGTGGCACTTCAATGGGGAAGATGATGTCACTCGCTGTGGCCGTAAGTGTCCGGACTCCGCCACTGCTCTGGCAAGGATATTGTCCGATTTATACAAAGGGGAAGAGGAAGAATTCCTTCATATTAAACCGCGGGATGGATTCTCCATGTACAACCCCCCAAACTGGGTAAGTCGTCATTCCTTTCCCCGCTTCACTTATTGTGGCGTTCTTCGCTAAGATTATCTGCCTCGATATTTCTGAGCAGGAACTGAGGAGGGCATTAGAAGAAATCTCCAGCCCCTCCCCGCAGCCAGAGGACCCCGGAAGGGCCCTAGATCCAGGACTCGAAGAAGATCCAAATATTACCGTGGAGCTTGTCAACGGGATATTTTATCAAGGGAGCTGTGATGGCGCCTCAGTGGCCTTTATTGCCAATTATCCCGGACTGCTACCTACATTGCGGGTAAGCCAGGCCGAAAAACCCTATCCTCCAAAGAGGACTCCTTTCAAATGTCATGCCTTACCCTTGAAGTGTCGTGTTTTTGCAGAGAAGACGGTCAGAGCGCGGGGCCGAGCCCCTAGGGACTCGTCGGCCATGGGCGTCCAGATCGGGCAGGCTTAAGAGGAAGGCGGTAAGGGTCGACATGCCGCTATAGAGGTAAGGCAAAAACCTGTGCTGTGATTATGGTATTTTGAAGTATAACAACACCCCTTGTGTCTGGCAGGAAGAGGAGTAGCCGGACTATATCCGGGGATCCCGCCAATCACGCCCTCATTAGCCGGACTCCAGAACCGGCTTCGAGAGCGGAAGCGGGAGCGGGGCCGATGCCGCATAGTTCTCCGACAGAGGACGCGGATATGCTCTCGGCCACGAATTCCGAAGTAGAGAGCGCCATGAATCACCGGCGCCGACGGGCCGTACTTCAGAACAACATCTTTTCCGAAGAGGCATTTAATGCCTTCAATTCGGGAGACACATACATCCGAGCTGCTCAAGGCGGGCTTTCCCGAGTGACGGACCAGTATACCAAAGATATACGGGTAAGAAAAATTGATAAGCATGTATAGCAGTAGCCCCTGAGACTTGAAACGGTTGGAACAACTATTTTAAGGATCAATTTAAGCACATGTCCTTGTAGATAAGAATGAGCAATTGTCTCGGGAGCTGGAGGAGTGCAAGGCCCAGCTGAGGGCCACAGTTGCCAAGTTAGAGGAATCCCAGAAGCCCTCATCTGGTAACATTTGTCTCAATTGTACGAAGATGCACCAGTTAGTAGTAGGCTAGTATGATAAGTCTAGCAGAAAATTCTGCAGACAATCCCGGGGTGAATCTGGAGGGCGTAAGAGATGACGAATCACATCTCAAAAGGCAGCTAAAGGCTGGCGAGCGCGTCCTTACACAAGTTAGGCAGGAGAAGGACAATCTTCAAGATGCCAAAGTCTAGCTAGACGTGAAATTAAAAGACGTCCGCGCTCAGCTGGCGGACTCTGTTAAGGAGAACAAAAGGCTTCGACGCGGCATTTATGGTAAGTGCCTAGACGAACTGTAGTATAGTTCGGCGAGGAAGTATTTTGAAAGGATTTTGCTTGTAGGAATGTTAATGGGTCTCCCTAAGGGGGAGATGCCCTCATCTGTAGGCGATTTACTACAAGACCTCTCACCAGTGCACGAGCAAGCTTGGTAGGTGATGTAGGGCGTTGCTCAGGCCTTGTGGTCGTCAAGCTTCCAGCCGACTGGCATGGGGGAGCTTGTGGATATGCTTCAAGGAGCACGGTGGCGCTTCCGATTGTGGAAGATGTCATCTTGCCGGCAAGGTGCAAGAGAAGCCTGGGCTATGGTGAAGACGCGCTACACCAAGCTGGACCCGAACCATATGGCCGAAGTCGGACCGGCGGGGCCAGATGGGCAAGAAATTACCGTGAGTCTGGTATATGACCAGGTAGCGTTAGCCGCAAAGTATTCTCAACAGGATTGTAAGCTAGATAGCATGTTGGATGGTATAGAGGAGGAATATAATCAGTCCAAGTGACTGTGTAATTCAATGTACATAATTAGTTCCTAGCCGGATTAAAATCGTTTGTCATGGCGGACCTTTTCGCTTCAGCCCCCGGATCCTACAGTCCGGGGTGTGTTCGAATATCCGATCAGTTCTACAGAACCGGGGTATGCGTGGAAACCAGATGTAGGGGTCATAAGTGCTTAAACAGACAAGTACCCAACTAGTTATGTTATATTACATGGATAGTAAGAAACATCTTCCAGGGAGAATAGTTCCGTTAGGGGTTCCTTTCCCTGGGTACGCATGCATTGATGCACATGTCCGGATTGCGAACAAGAGCGCAGGATACAAAACTTCTGGAGATTTACGTTGTAATAAACGAATACATCTTTTGTTCACCGACCGAATATTCTCTTAAGGACGCTAGCTTTCAGCTTCACCCAGTCTGAGGTACACATCCGGCTGAACCGGCAGTAACAATCGCAGAGGAGCTCCCCTTATGCCCTAGCCAAATTAACGGAAACGTAGGGCATAAACACAAGAGCCAAGCAACCCGACTTGGTCACATCTTAAGTCAAATCGATGCATATAATGGTGAAGAAAAGGCACATATGGAAAAAGAAACGCATATATGATGGGCAAAAAGCCATTAGAGTAATTATTTTTAGCTTCCGTATAGGAAGCCCCCAGGTATTACTTACACACATAGTGCGGCCGGAGTGATCCGAGAGTCCGTACTGTATTAAATACTTTGTGTGAAGAGAAAGAAAAAAGGTTCGAGAAGGGAAAAGGGAGGGGGCATAATTAAAAGGGAGGGGATAAGGAGACGAACACTGAGTTCGGCACTAGGCGGAGAATCTCCGGAGTCTGGCCTCGTTCCATGGGTTCGGCTCGAGTTTGTTATCGAATGCATTACGTAAGCGGTACGCTCCTTCGGTGAGAACTTTGTCAATGACGAAGGGGCCTTCCCACTTGGGTTTGAGCTTGTCCTTCTTCTTCTCCGGTAGGCGTAGAACGAGCTCGCCAATATTATAAGTTTTGGCCCGCACTTCTCTGCTTTGGTATCGTTGAGCCTGCTGTTGATAGAATGCGGAGCGAGCTTTTGTGACATTGCGCTCCTCCTCCTGGGCATCCAATTTATCCTACGGATATAACTCGGCTTCCTTCTCTTCGTACATGCGTACGCGTGGCGAATCATGTATTATGTCGCAGGGTAGTACTGCTTCCGCACCGTACACCATAAAAAATGGTGTATATCCGGTGGTGCGATTCGGTGTGGTCCGCAGCCCCCAGAGTACGGAGTCTAGCTCTTCGACCCAATGCGTATCTGACTCTGTCAAGGATCACACTAGTCTGGGTTTGATGCCGCTCATGATGAGACCATTTGCCCGTTCGACCTGGCCGTTTGTTTGGGGATGGTAGATGGAAGCGTAGTCAAGCTTGATGCCCATTTTACCGCACCACATTTTCACTTCATCAGCTGTGAAATTTGAGCCATTATCAGTGATGATGCTGTGGGGGACACCGTATCAGTGTACGACCCCGGATATGAAGTCTATTACTGGTCCAGATTCGGCCGTTTTGACTGGTTTGGCTTCTATCCATTTGGTGAACTTGTCCACCATGACCAATAAGTATTTTTTCTTATGGCTTCCCCCTTTAAGAGGTCCGGCCATATCCAGCCCCCAGACCGTGAAGGGCCAAGTTATGGGGATTGTTTGGAGAGCGGTAGGGGGCATATGACTCTGATTGGCGAAGAGCTGGCAACCGACGCAGTGTTGGACAAGGTCCTATGCGTCTGCTCGGGCCGTTGGCCAATAGAAGCATGTACGGAAGGCCTTGCTGACTAGTGCTCGAGCCGCGGCGTGGTGCCCGCCCAGTCCGGCGTGGATTTCAGCCAAGAGCTGCCGCCCTTCCTCTTCGGAGATGCACCTTTGGAGCACTCCGGTCGCACTTTTCTTATAGAGTTCCCCTTCATGGACTTTGTAAGCTTTAGAACGCCGGACGATGCAGCGTGCTTCATTTTGGTCTTCGGGGAGCTCCTGCCTATTTAAGTAGGCCAAGAAAGCTCAGTCCACGGGGCGATTACAACCATGATTTCATGGGCCGAAGATGTTATTTCGGTGGTAGTGCCTCCGATTATGTCTGATGGTTCGGAATCTGGGGGTGTGTTCGGATCTGTGCTAATATTGCCGGACTCCCCTTCCCATACTACGGATGGCTTGAACAACATTTCCAGGAATATGTTAGGTGGGACAGGGTCTCGTTTAGCGCTGATGTGGGCGAGGACGTTCACCGCTAGATTGTTTTCTCGAGCCACATGGTGGAATTCGAGCCCCTCGAACCGAGCTGACATTGTGAGGACGGCATTATGGTAGGCCTCCATTTTCGGATCCTTGGCATCAAAGTCTCTGTTTATTAGTGATATTGCGAGGTTTGAATCCCTGCGCACTTCTAGGCGTTGGATGCCCATAGAGACTGCCATCCGAAGACCGTGCAACAGAGCCTCATATTCGGCTGCATTGTTGGAGTCTGTGTATAATATTTGGAGGACGTACTGGACCATGATTCCGGTGGGAGACATCAGGACTACACCTACTCCCAATCCGGCCAGCATTTTAGAGCCGTCGAAGTGCATGATTTAGTTAGAGTACACGCCGTACTCTTTAGGGAGTTCGGCTTCCATCCATTCAGCGACAAAGTCAGCTAGTACTTGCGACTTGATGGCCCGCCGTGGTTTGTATGTTATGTCAAATGGAAGGAGCTCGATGGCCCATTTAGCGATCCGGCCCGTAGCGTCACGGTTATTTATTATGTCGTTGAGTGGTACTTCGGAGGTGATAACCCACAAGTATAGGGGATCGCAACAGTTTTCGAGGGTAGAGTATTCAACCCAAATTTGTTGATTCGACACAAGGGGAGCCAAAGAATATTCTCAAGTATTAGCAGCTGAGTTATCAATTCAACCACACCTGGAAACTTAGTATCTACAGCAAAGTGTTTAGTAGCAAAGTAATATGATAGTGGTGGTAATGGTAACAAAAGTAAAGTCAGCAAAAGTAATGTTTTTAGTATTTTGTAGTGATTGTAAAAGTAGCAATGGAAAAGTAAATAAGCGAGAACCAGTATATGGAAAACTCGTAGGCACCAGATTAGTGACGGATAATTATGCCGGATGCGGTTCGTCATATAATAGTCATAACATAGGGTGACACATAACTAGCTCTAGTTCATCAATGTAATGTAGGCATGTATTCCGTATATAGTCATACGTGCTTATGGAAAAGAACTTGCATGACATCTTTTGTCCTACCCTCCCATGGCAGCGGGGTCCTATTGGAAACTAAGGGATATTAAGGCCACCTTTTAATAGAGAACCGGAACAAAGCATTAGCATATAGTGAATACATGAAGTCCTCAAACTATGGTCATCATTGGGAGTGGTCCCGATTATTGTCACTTCGGGGTTGCCGGATCATAACACATAGTAGGTGACTATAGACTTGCAAGATAGGATCAAGAACACACATATATTCATGAAAACATAATAGGTTCAGATCTGAAATCATGGCACTCGGGCCCTAGTGACAAGCATTAAGCATAGCAAAGTCATAGCAACATCAATCTCAGAACATAATGGATACTAGGGATCAAACCCTAACAAAACTAACTCGATTACATGATAAATCTCATCCAACCCATCACCGTCCAGCAAGCCTACGATGCAATTACTCACGCACGGCGGTGAGCATCATGAAATTGGTGATGGAGGATGGTTGATGATGACGACAGCGACGAATCCCCCTCTCCGGAGCCCCGAACGGACTCCAGATCAGCCCTCCCGAGAGAGATTAGGGCTTGGCGGCGGCTCCATATCATAAAACACGATTATTTCTTCTCCCTGGTTTTTTTCTCCTCGAAAGCCAATATATGGAGTTGGAGTTGGCGTCAGAGGGCCACCAGGGGGCCCACGAAGTAGGGGGCACGCCCAGGGGGGCGCCCCCCACCCTCGTGGACAGGGTGTGGGCCCCTTGGTCTTCATCTTTTGCGAGGATTTTTCTTTATTTTTTCTAAGGTGTTCCGTGGAGTTTCAGGACATTCCGAGAATTTTTATTTTCTGCACAAAAAACAACACCATGGCAGTTCTGCTGAAAACAGCGTCAGTCCGGGTTAGTTCCATTCAAA
This sequence comes from Triticum aestivum, assembly GCF_018294505.1. Lineage (NCBI taxonomy): Eukaryota > Viridiplantae > Streptophyta > Magnoliopsida > Poales > Poaceae > Triticum > Triticum aestivum. The sequence goes on along the minus strand of NC_057804.1, from coordinate 374,276,205 downwards.
TCATACAAGTTAGAGTCCAAAAGAAGGGCAAAAGTGTTTGGAAAACTAGATACGACAGAGACGTATCAACTCCCACAAGCTTAAACCCTTGCTTGTCCTCAAGCAATTCAGTTGACAAACTGAAAGAAAAAAAGAAAAACTTTTACAAACTTTGTTTGCTCTTAATGTTGTAAACATGAACAACCAGCATTCAAGTTTCAGCAATTATTATGAACTAACCATACTCACAATGACACGTAGGTCTCACAATTACTCATATCAATAGCATAATCAGCTAGCGAGCCATAATAATAAAACTCGGATGACAACACTTTATCAAAATAATCATAACATGATATAACAAAATGGTATCTCGCTAGCCCTTTCTGAGACCACAAAACATAAATGCAGAGCACCTTTAAAGATCAAGGACTGACTAAACATTGTAACTCATGGTAAAAGAGATCCAGTCAAGTCATACCCAATATAAACCAATAATAATGAATGCAAATGACAGTGTGCTCTCCAGTGGGTGCTTTTTAATAAGAAGGGTGATGACTCAACATAAAAGTAAATAGACAGGCCCTTCGCAGAGGGAAGCAGGGATTTGCAGAGGTGCCAGAGCTCGATTTTGAAATAGAGATAAATTATATTTTGAGCGGCATACTTTCATTTTCAACATAACAACTAAAAGACGACGATATCTTCCATGCTAAACAGATTATAGGCGGTTCCCAAACAGAATGGTAAAGTTTATACTCCCCCTCCTCCACAAGCATTAATCCATGGCTTGCTCGAAACAATGAGTGCCTCCAACATTCAACGGGTCCCAGGGGAGTTTTGTTTGCAGTTATTTTGATTTAGTTTGCATAAAGCTTGGGACTGGGCATCCCGGCTACCAGCCATTTTATCGTGAATGAGGAGCGGAGTCCACTCCTCTTGAGAATAACCCGCCTAACACGGAAGATAAGGGCAGCTCTAGTTGACATATGAGCTAATCGAGCATGCAAAACAGAATGTTTATTTGAAGGTTTAGAGTTTGGCACATACAAATTTACTTGGAACGGCAGGTAAATACCGCATATAGGTAGGTATAGTGGACTCATATGGAACAACTTTGGGGTTTAAGGAGTTTGGATGCACAAGCAGTATTCCCGCTTAGTACAGGTGAAGGCTAGCAAAAGACTAGGAAGCGACCAACTGAGAGAGCGGCAACAGTCGTAAACATGCATTAAAATTAATTTACACCGAATACAAGCATGAGTAGGATATAATCCACCATGAACATAAATATCATGAAGGCTATGTTGATTTGATTCAACTACATGCGTGAACATGTGCCAAGTCGAGTCACTCAATACATTTAAAGGAGGATACCATCCCTTCATACCACATCATAATCATTCTAATAGCATGTTGGCACACAAGGTAAACCATTATAACTCATAGCTAATCAAGCATGGCACAAGCAACTATAATCTCTAAATGTCATTGCAAATATGTTTACTTCATAATAGCTGAATCAAGAATGATGAATCATCATATTTACAAAAACAAAAGAGGTCGAGTTCATACCACCTTTTCTCTTCCTAATAAGTCCATCATATGTCATCATTATTGCCTTTCACTTGCACGACCGAACGATGTGTATAATAATAAGAGTGCGCGTGCATTGGACTAAGCTGGAATCTGCAAGCATTCAACTCAAGAGAGAAGACAAGTAATATGGGCTCTATGTTAAATAAACAATCGTGCATATGAGAGCCACTAAGTATTTTCAATATAGTCTTCTCGACCCCCAAAGAAAGGAAAAAGAAATAAAAACTATTTACACTGGAAAGCTCCCAACAAGTAAAAGAAGAACGGGAAATATTTTTGGGTTTTCTTTTTAATTCTACTACAAGCATGAAAAGTAAACTCACTAAAAAAATTTGGTTTTTTTTCTTAAGGTTTAACAAACACACAGGAAGAAAGCAGGAAAAAGAAATTTAAACTAGCATGGATATTACAGTGAAAAAGTATGAGCACCGACATCTAGCAATGAGTGTGTGTGAACATGAATGTAATGTCGGTGGGAAATACGTACTCCCCCAAGCTTAGGTTTTTGGCCTAAGTTGGTCTATTGCCAGGGATGGCCTGGCGGATACCCATAGGTGTAGCCGGGGTCGTAGTGTGACGAAGAAGACTCTGACTGCCACTGGCTGGCAGCCTCCTCTGGATCCCAAGAATAAACAGATAGTCGTGGAGGCTCATCTTATGGTTCCGGCTCCGGGGCTGGTGCAGGGTTCCGATAGGCTTGAACAGCCGACCACGGAACAATGTGAGGTTCGGCAGACAAGTTAAACAATGAAGGAGTAGGCAAAGTAATAGTCTTAGGGTGATGCTTATCAAAGTATAATTTATATTTGATCTCCCCATCGCGACTCTTAACAAGAAAACCATGCGCTATCATACTCTTATAATCTAAATAAGCATGGGGCAGCGCTATTTCTTCTTTCTCCTCATGCCTAATAGGTATTTGAAAATGTTCAGCTAGGCATGAAGCATAAATGCCTCCAAAGATGGGGCCCTTAGTGCGGTTCAGACTTAACCGTCTAGCAATAATTCCACCCATACTAACAGAGTTATTGCTGTATAAACCATGGAGCAAAATAATAATATCTGGAATGCTAAGGTTCCCACAGTTCCCGCGTCCAATTAAGCAACGACTAGCAAATAAGGCAAAGTAGCATAAAACAGGAAAATGTATGCTAGTGGTCCTTGCATCAGAAACCTTCCTGGTTTCTCCCACCGTGATGGTGTTAATAAAAGCTTCTACTTCGTTATGGTGGGGTTCATGTAAGGTGCCCTCAAAGGGTATTCTGCAAACCTCGTAGAATTCATCTAATGTCATCTCTTTAACAACGTCATATAAATGAAACTCTACTGTTGGAGGTGATTTCTTAGGGAAAAAGTAGAAGTTTTGCACAAAAGTATTTGTGAGTAAGAGATACTGATGACGTTGGTCATGGAGGAAGTTGGTGAGGCCAGCATTTTCAATCAATAAATAGAAATCCTCATAAATCCCGGCTCTCCTCAAGAAGTCATCGGAAGGCCATTCACATGGCCGGACCTCCGCGATGCGAGGCAAATTAAATATGGGCTTATCCTCTTCTTCCTTTTGTTTTTCCTTAGAGCTTCGGCTCGACGAACCCCTCAAAAGTGTCTTCATTATTTCTGAAATAATCTGAAATTTTTAGTAACTTCAAATAAAAGTGAACCAACTTCAATGAAATTGATAGCAACAACTCCCATAAGTGCCTAGAGTTTATATCAAGCATTGGAACTACCTGGAACCATATAAATTTGACATGCATGCTCAAGAACATGGTCACCTATGCAGAACAAATTTGCAATGAATAAAGCACTAGAGCAAAAACTAATTGGACCAATGGAGGAGTCACATACCAAGGAACAATCTCCCCAAGCAGTTTTGCAAGAGGTGCTTTGAGCAAGGAGATCGAAAATCACAGCAACGGGGGCTGGAACTCGTGCTTGAGTTGGTTTTTCGTGTTTGTGTGAGACAGAGGAAGAAGATGGGTGCAGGAATAAGTGGAGGAGGGCCACCGTGGGCCCACGAGGCAGGGGGCGCGCCCAGGGGGGTAGGGCGTGCCCTCCACCCTCGTGGCCAGGTGGCAGCTCCCCCCCGCGGTAATTTTTGCACAGTAAATTCTTAAATATTCCTGAAAAAATCATATTAAATTGGCATGGCATTCCGAGGACTTTTATTTTCGGGATATTTTTATATTGCATGGATAAGTCAGGAAACAGACAGAAAAATACTATTTTACTTTATTTCTACTAAATAACAGGAAATATAAAGAGGGTACATAAAGTTGTGCTTCTAGTTTCATCCATCTCGTGATCATCAAAATGAACCCACTAACAAGGTTGATCAAGTCTTGTTACCAAACTCATTCCGAATAATCACAGAACCGGAGAAATTTCGAATTGCACTAAGTTACCTCAACGGGGATATGAAAATCCCCAACAATAAGAATATCATACTTTTTCTCGACAGTAGGGATAGGAAATTCAAAACCTCCAAATATAATCGATGGGATTTTTTCAATAGAGTTGATACTATAAACTTGAGGTTGTTTCCTTGGAAAATGTACCGTGTGCTCATTGCCATTAACATGAAAAGTGACACTACCTTTGGTGCAATCAATAACAGCCCCTGCAGTGTTAAGGAAAGGTCTTCCAAGAATAATAGACATGCTATCATCCTCGGGAATATCAAGAATAACAAAGTCCGTTAAAATAGTAACGTTCGCAACTACAACGGGCACATCCTCACAAATACCGACAGGTATAGCAGTTGATTTATCAGCCATTTGCAAAGATATTTCAGTAGGTGTCAACTTATTCAAATCAAGTCTACGATATAAAGAGAGAGGCATAACACTAACACCGGCTCCAAGATCACATAAAGCAGTTTTAACATAATTTCTTTTAATGGAGCATGGTATAGTAGGTACTCCGGGATCTCCAAGTTTCTTTGGTATTCCACCTTCAAAAGTATAATTAGCAAGCATGGTGGAAATTTTAGCTTCAGGTATCTTTCTTTTATTAGTAATAATATCTTTCATATACTTAGCATAAGGATTTGTTTTGAGCACATCAGTTAATCGCATACGCAAAAAGATGGGTCTAATCATTTCAGCAAAGCGCTCAAAATCCTCATCATCCTTTTTCTTGGATGGTTTCAGAGGAAAAGGCATGGGTTTCTGAACCCATGGTTCCCTTTCTTTACCGTGTTTCCTAGCAACGAAGTCTCTTTTATCATAACGTTGATTCTTTGATTGTGGGTTATCAAGATCAACAGCATGTTCAACTTCTACATCATTATCATTACTAGGTTGAGCATCAACATGAGCATTATCATTAAAGTTATCACTAGGTTCATGTTCATCACCTGATTGTGTTTCAGCATCAGAAATAGAGATATCATTCGGATTCTCAGGTGGTTCAGCAATAGGTTCACTAGAAGTTTGCAAAGTCCTATCATTTTTCTTTTTCTTCCTCTTAGAAGAACTAGGTACATCAATATTGTTTCTCTGAGAATCTTGCTTGATTCTCTTAGGGTGGCCTTCAGGATACAAAGGTTCCTGAGTCATTCTACTAGTTCTCGTAGCCACTCTAACAGCATAATCATTTTTCTTACTATTCATTTCATCAAGCACTTCTTTCTGAGCTTTAAGTACTTGTTCTACTTGAGTGGTAACCATAGAAGCATGCTTGCTAACAAGTTTAAGTTCACCTCTAATATCAGCCATATAATCACCCAAGCATTTAATCATAAAGGTATTCTATTTTAATTGTCTACCAAAATAAGCATTAAAGTCATCTTGCTTAAACATAAAGTCATCAAACTCATCCAAGCATTGACTAGCAATTTTAGTAGGAGGGACTTCAGCTTTATCATATCTATAGAGAGAATTTACCTTTACTACCTGTGTCGGGATATTGGGAGGTTCTTCATTAAATAAGTAATTCAGATCATATACTTCTTCAACAGGCGGTAAATTAAGACCATGTATTTCTTCAATAGGAGGTAAATTCTTAACATCTTCAGCTTTAATAACTTTTTCTTTCATAGATTTCTTTGCCTCTTGCATATCTTCAGGACTGAGAAATAGAACACCTCTCTTCTTCGGAGTTGGTTTAGAAATAGGCTCAGTAATTGGTTCAGGAACTGGCTCAGGAGGTGCCCAATTATTTTCATTTGCCAACATATTATTCAATAGAATTTCAGCGTCATCTGGTGTTCTTTCCCTGAAAAGAGAACCAGCACAACTATCCAGGTAATCTCTGGAAGCATCAGTTAGTCCATTATAAAAGATATCAAATATTTCAGGTTTCTTAAGAGGATGATCAGGCAAAGCATTAAGTAACTTGAGAAGCCTCCCCCAAGCTTGTGGGAGACTCTGTTCTTCAATTTGCACAAAGTTATAAATTTCCCTCAAAGCAGCTTGTTTCTTATGAGCAGGGAAATATTTAGCAGAGAAGTAATAAATCATATCCTGGGGACTTTGCACACAACCAGGATCAAGAGAATTATACCAAATCTTAGCATCACCCTTTAATGAGAACGGAAATATCTTGAGTAAATAAAGGTAGCGCGATCTCTCATTATTAGTAAATAGGGCAGCTATATCATTTAACTTAGTAAGATGTGCCACAACAGTTTCAGATTCATAGCCATAAAAAGGATCATATTCAACCAAAGTAATTATATCTGGATCGACGGAAAAATCATAATAATCCTGATCAGGCACACAGATAGGTGAAGTAGCAAAAGCAGGGTCGGGTCTCATTTTATCTCTAAAAGATTCTTTACTCCATTTAACTAGCAACCTCTTAAGTTCACGTCTATCCTGGCAAGCAAGAATAGCTGCAGAAGATTCAGCATCAAAAAGATAACCCTCAAGAATAGCAGGCATAGGTTCATCATCACTCACATCATCGTGTTCAGGTTCAATAATTTATCTTTCTCTAGACCTAGCAATTTGCTCATCAAGAAATTCACCAAGTGGCATAGTAGTATCAACCATAGAAGTAGTTTCATCATAAGTATCGTGCATAGCAGAAGTGGCATCATCAATAACATGTGACATATCAGAATCAATAGCAGTAGTAGGTTTAGGTGTCGCAAACTTACTCATAACAGAAGGAGAATCTAGTGCAAGGCTAGATGGCAGTCCCTTACCTCCCCTCATAGTTGAGGGCAAAATAGTAGTTTGATCATCTTCCAAGTTCTTCATAGTGTCCAGCAAATATAAATCCCAAGTGACTCAAAGAATAGAGCTATGCTCCCCGGCAACGGCGCCAGAAAAAGGTCTTGATAACCCACAAGTATAGGGGATCGCAACAGTTTTCGAGGGTAGAGTATTCAACCCAAATTTGTTGATTCGACACAAGGGGAGCCAAAGAATATTCTCAAGTATTAGCAGCTGAGTTGTCAATTCAACCACACCTGGAAACTTAGTATCTGCAGCAAAGTGTTTAGTAGCAAAGTAATATGATAGTGGTGGTAACGGTAACAAAAGTAAAGATAGCAAAAGTAATGTTTTTGGTATTTTGTAGTGATTGTAACAGTAGCAACGGAAAAGTAAATAAGCGAGAACCAGTATATGGAAAACTCGTAGGCACCGGATTAGTGATGGATAATTATGCTGGATGCGGTTCGTCATGTAACAGTCATAACATAGGGTGACACAGAACTAGCTCCAGTTCATCAATGTAATGTAGGCATGTATTCCGTATATAGTCATACATGCTTATGGAAAAGAATTTGCATGACATCTTTTGTCCTACCCTCCCGTGGCAGAGGGGTCCTATTGGAAACTAAGGGATATTAAGGCATCCTTTTAATAGAGAACCGGAACAAAGCATTAGCACATAGTGAATACATGAACTCCTCAAACTATGGTCATCATCGGGAGTTGTCCCGATTATTGTCACTTCGGGGTTGCCGGATCATAACACATAGTAGGTGACTACAGACTTGCAAGGTAGGATCAAGAACACACATATATTCATGAAAACATAATAGGTTCAGATCTGAAATCATGGCACTCGGGCCCTAGTGAAAAGCATTAAGCATAGCAAAGTCATAGCAACATCAATCTCAGAACATAATGGATACTAGGGATCAAACCCTAAGAAAACTAACTCGATTACATGATAAATCTCATCCAACCCATCACCGAACAGCAAGCCTACGATGCAATTACTCACACACGGTGGTGAGAATCATGAAATTGGTGATGGAGGATGGTTGATGATGACGACGGCGACGAATCCCCCTCTCCGGAGCCCCGAACGGACTCCATATCAGCCCTCCCGAGAGAGATTAGGGCTTGGCGGCGGCTCCGTATCGTAAAACGCGATTATTTCTTCTCTCTGATTTTTTTCTCCCCGAAAGCCAATATATGGAGTTGGAGTTGGCATCAGAGGGCCACCAGGGGGCCCACGAGGTAGGGGGCGCGCCCAGGGGGGCGCCCCCACCCTCATGGACAGGGTGTGGGCCCCCTGGTCTTCATCTTTTGCGAGGATTTTTCTTTATTTTTTCTAAGGTGTTCCGTGGAGTTTCAGGACATTCCGAGAATTTTTATTTTCTGCACAAAAAACAACACCATGGCAGTTCTGCTAAAAACAGCGTCAGTCCGGGTTAGTTCCATTCAAATCATACAAGTTAGAGTCCAAAACAAGGGCAAAAGTGTTTGGAAAAGTAGATACGACGGAGACGTCTCAGGAGGCCACCGTAATCGAACACTCTTGAAAGTAGTGTCGTAGCTTCCGGGATGCCATGAAGACCGCGTATGCTATTTTTTGATAGTGTGGGTATCGGGATTTGCATGGGGTGAGGACCGTGGATACGTAATAAACCGGCTTTTGGAGCGGGAATTTGTATCCGTCAACTTCTCGTTCGACGACGAGCACTGCGCTTACAACTTGATGTGTTGCAGCTATGTACATCAGCATAGGTTCGCCGATATTTGGCACTGTTAGGACCGGATTACTGGCCAATAAGGTCTTTATTTCGTCCAGTCCGGACGCGGCGGCATCCGCCCACATGAAGTGTTCGGTGCGCCGGAGAAGGCGGTAAAGAGGTAATGCCTTTTCTCCTAACCTGGAGATAAAGCGGCTCAAAGCAGCCACGCATCCAGCTAATTTCTGGATATGCTTGAGGTCTGTTGGTATAGCCAACTGCGACAGAGCTCGGATTTTCGTCGGATTCACTTCAATCCCTCTATTGGAAACAATGAAGCCCAGTAGTTTCCCAGAGGGGACGCCAAAAGGCGAATTTCTCCGGGTTCAGCTTGATGTCGTATGTTCGGAGGTTATCGAACATAAGCCTCAAGTCGTCTATTAAGGTTTCGACGTGTCTTGTTTTTATGACGACATCGTCCACATATGCCTCCACTGTTTTGCCGATTTGCTTTTCCAAGCATGTCTGAATCATGCGTTGATAGGTTGCGCCGGCGTTTTTAAGCCCGAAAGGCATAATGTTGAAGCAGAAAGGACCATATGGCATTATGAAAGCTGTTGCAGCTTGGTCGGACTCTGTCATTTTTATTTGATGGTATCCAGAGTATGCGTCGAGGAAACATAGCGAGTCGTGTCTTGCTGTGGCGTTGATGATTTGATCAATGCGAGGGAGGGGAAAGGGATGCTTGGGGCAAGCCTTGTTGAGGTCTTTAAAGTCGACACATAGGCACCAGGATTTGTCCTTCTTTGGTACCATTACCAGATTTGCCAGCCAATCCAGATTCTTGATATCTCTGATGAATCCGGCCTCGAGTAGTTTGGCTAGCTCTTCCCCCATGGCTTGCCGTTTAGGCTCTGAAAATCGCCTTAGAGTCTGCTTGACAGGTTTGTATCCTTTTAGTATATTGAGGCTGTGTTCGGCCAATCTTCGTGGGATACCCGACATGTCCGATGGGTGCCAGGCAAAAATGTCCCAATTCTCGCGCAAGAAGTCTCGCAGTGCGGTGTCCATTGCGGGGTTCAACTGTGTCCCAATGGAAGCCGTCTTTTTGGGATCCATCGGATGGACTTGGAATTTGACTATCTCGTCTATGGGTTTAAATGAGGTGGACTTGGGTCATTTGTCGAGTATCACGTCGTCACTGTCCATGGTGGCATGCAGCGTTGTTAGTTCTTCGGCTGCTAAGGCTTCGGATAATGCTTCCAGGGCTAGTGCTGCGGTTTTATTTTTGGCACGAAGTGCGACGTCCGGATCACTGGCTAGAGTGATGATTCCATTGGGTCCGGGCATTTTTAAGCTTCATGTACCCGTAAAGGGGTATAGCTTGGAAGCTTGTAAACGCGTCTCGCCCTAAAAGGGCGTGGTATCCGCTGCTGAAAGGAGCCACTTGGAATGTGATTTCTTCGGACCTATAATTCTCCGGGGTGCCGAATACCACATCGAGTGTGATTTTTCCCGCACACCGCACTTCCCGACTAGGGATAATCCCCCTGAAGGTTGTGCCGCTTTGTTCAATGTGGCTTTTATCAATTTCCATCTTGTTGAGTGTTTCTTCGTAGATCAAGTTTAATCCGCTTCCGCCATCCATGATTACTTTAGTGAGCCGAAAGCCGTCCACAATTGGGCTAAGGACCAGAGCGGCTGGTGCCCGGACAGTCTGGAATCGAGGTTCATCACTGGCATTGAAAGTTATAGCAGTGTCGTTCCATGGGTTTATTTTTGCCACATGGCAGATTTCAGCAGAGCTGCGATGATCTCGCTTGCGCCTATTGTTTGAGGCAAAAGTCTCGAAGACTGTTAGTATCGTATTGTGTTCGTTGGTGGGATATTGTTCTGCTTTATGGCTTGCAAGAAGATCCTCGCCACTTTTTGCAACCTGCTGGAGTATCCAGCATGCCCTAAGGCTATGAGTTGGTGTTGTGTCCGGAGTACTGTGGAGTTTACATGGCCCATTGAGCCATTCTTCCAATACGGTTCCCCGCCCTGGGGTGGGCTTTGGTTTCTTGGGGATTGGATCGGCCGACTTACGAGAGTTCTCTCATTTAGTTCGGACAAAGGTTTTGGTGAGAGCTGGACTATCCCAAAATTCTATTTGGTTTTTCCAGGCGCTTTCCATTGCACAATACTTCTGTACTACGGTTGCCAAGTCAGCAAAGTGTACTATCTCACGGCGACTTATAGCATTAAGGATTCCTTTGTTTGTGCAGTTTTTACAGAAAAGTGAGACTACGTCCTCCTCGCGACAGTCCTTGACCTTGTTTAACACAAGGAGGAATCTGGCCCAGTAGCGATGCATTGTCTCCTGGGGCTCTTGGCTGATATGGGAGAGACGGTTTAAGTCCGGGTGGGTGGTTGTAGCTGAATCCAGATTCTGATCCGATCTAGCACCCAGGGGCATGGGAGCTTCCGAGTCTGACAGCTCGGGATCCGGGGTGCTGCCCAATTTCTCCGGCCCAATGCCTGATTCTAAGTCCGGGACACGGGTCATGTCTTCCCTTGAGCGGGTGTCTGGATCAGGGAGCTCGGTGATCCGGACGTAATCCGTCCTCAAAATTGAGGAGTTATCCGTGTGTGATTCCTCCACTACCGCTATCTCATGGGTGGCCGGTGGGGATTTAATGTCCCTTTGGTCGGGTTTAAGCCCGATCCGGTCATAGTCCGTAGTGACTCCCAAAGCGGCGATGCGATCCAAGAGCTCATTAAGGGAGGAGAGCTCTATCGGATCCATCTATTCGGCGAGTTCCAAATTGATGCGAAGGTTATGCGTGATGACCCGAGAGGCCATCGTCGGTGCAACCGCTGATGGGGCAGCCATGATGAAGCCGCCAATTCGAAGAGTTTGGCCTACAGCCAACGCTCCCCAGAAGTAATGTTGTCCTTGACAACGAGACGAGCCATCGAGCCTTGCAGCGACGACACAGAGGAACTCTCAATGTAAGCACCAATGTCGGTGTCAATACCAGCGGATCTCGGGTAGGGGGTCCCGATCTATGTGTCTTAGGCTGATGGTAACAGGAAACAAGGGACACAATGTTTACCCAGGTCCAGGCCCTCTCGATGGAGGTAAAACCCTACTTCCTGCTTGATTAATATTGACGATATGAGTAGCACAAGAGTAGACCTACCACGAGATCGTAGAGGCCAAACCCTAGAAGCTAGCCTATGATGATTATGATTGTAGTTGTGATCGGCCTCCTAAGGACCAACCCCTCTGGTTTATATAGACACCGGAGAGGGCTAGGGTTTACACGGAGTCGGTTACAAAGAAGGAAATACAATATCCGGACCGCCAAGCTTGTCTTCCACGCAAAGGAGAGTCTCATCCGGACACGGGACGGAGTCTTGAGTCTTGTATCTTCACGCTCCAATTGTCCGGACGCTGTATATAGTCCGGCTGTCCGGATACCCCCTAATCCAGGACTCCCTCACATATGTCCATTGAATTACATAGTCACTTGGACTGACTATATTCTTCCTCTATACCGTCCAACAGGCTATCTAGCTCGCAATCCTGTTGGGAATACTTTGCGGCTAACGCTACCTGGTCATACACCAGACTAACGGGAATTTCTTGCCCATCTGGCCATGCCGGTCCGACTTCGGCCATATGGTTCGGGTCAAGCTTGGTGTAGCGCATCTTCACCATGGCCCAGGCATCTCTTGCACCTTGTCGGCAGGCTGACATCTTCCACAATCGGAAGCGCCGCCGTGCTCCTTGGAGCATATCCGCGAGCCCCCCATGCCTTTTGGCGGAGAGGTGGATGGCCACAAGGCCTGGGCAATACCCTGCATCACCTGCCGAGCTTGCTCGTGCAGCTGCGAGAGTTCCTGAAGTAAATCACCTACGGACGCGGGCATCTCCTCTTCAGGGCGGCCCGTCAATATACCTACAGATATAAACTTTGTCAATATGCTTCCTCACCAAGTTGTACTACAGTTTGTCTCGGCACTTACCATAAATGCCGCAACGAAGCCTTTTGTTCTCCCTCACGGAGTCCGCCAGCTGAGCACGAACATCTTTTAATTCGACGCCCAGCCGGATATTAGCATCTTGAAGATTGTTCTTCTCCTGCCTAACTTGCGTAAGAACACGCTCGCCAGCTTTTAGCTGCCTTTGGAGATGTGACTCGTTATCTCTTATGACCTCCGGATTCCCCCGGGATTGTCTACAGAATTTTCTGTTAGACTTATCATACAAGCCACTTACTAACTGCTACATTTCCGTACAATTGAGACAAACGTTACCAGATGAGGACTTCTGGGATTCCTCTTACTTGGCAACTGTGGCCCTCAGCTGGGTCTTGCACTCCTCCAGCTCTCGAGACAATTGGGCATTCTTATCTACAAGGACCTATGCATAAATTGATCCTTAAAACAGTTGTTTCAAGTCTCAGGGGCTACTCCTATACATGCTTATCAAATTTTCTTACCCGTATATCTTTGGCATACTGGTCCGTCGCTCGGGCAAGCCCGCCTTGAGCAGATCGGATGTATGCATCCCCCGAATTGAAAGCATTAAATGCCTCTTCGGAAAAGATGTTGTTGCGAAGTACGGCCCATCGGCGCCGGTGATTCATGGCGCTCTCTACTTCAGAATTCGTGGCGGAGAGCATATCTACATCCTCTGTTGGAGGACAATTCGGCATCGGCCCCGCGTCGGCTTCCTCTCTCGAAGCCGGTTCTGGAATCCGGCTGGTGGAGGCGTGATTGGCAGGATCTCCGGATATAGTCTGGCTACTCCTCTTTCTGCCAGGACACGAAGGACACTGTTACATTTCAAACACAATAATCACGGAGCAGGTTTTTACCATACCTCTGTAGAGGCGTTTCGGCCCTAACTGCCTTCCTCTTAAGCCTGCCCGATCCAGACGCCCTTTGCTGACGAGCCCCCAGGGGCTCGGCGCCGCGTTCCGACGGTCGTCTCTACAAAAATATGATATTTCAGGCATGGCATCAGAAAGGAGTCCTCTTCGGAGGATAGGGTTTTGGCTTTGCTTACACGCTATGAAGGCAGCAGTCCGGGATAGTCAGCGACAATAGCCACCGAGGCACCATCACAGCTAGCCTGATAAAATTTCCCATTGACAAGCTCCACAGTAATATCCGTATCTTCTTCAAGTCCGACATCGAAGACCCTTCCGGGGTGCTCTAGCTGCGGGGAGGGGCTGTTGAACCCTTCTACGGCCCTCCTCAGTTCCTGCTCAGAAATATTGAGGTAAATAATCATGATGAAGGACGCCAAAAGGAATGGAGTGGGGGGAAAGAGTGGTGACTTACCCATCTTGGGGGGTTGGACATAGAAAACCCATCCCGTGGTTTAATGTGAAGGAATTCTTCTTCTTCTCCTTTATACAGATCGGACAATATCCTCGCCAGAGCAGTGTCGGAGTTCGGACCTTTACGACCACACCGGGTGGCATCATCTTCCCCGTTGTAATGCCACATGGGCTTCCCCCGATATTGAAGCGGCTGCAGTCCCCGCATTATGCATATTGCCATAACCTCGACTATTGTCAGCCCTGATGCAGCCAATATCTTTATCCTATTCATCAAGAAGTATACTTCTCTGGTATCCTCCTCTTGAGGGCTCTGAGGGTGCCAACTTCGGCGTGCCTTCGGTGGAGCATTACTGAACTCCGGGAGACCAGCCCGGACTGGATCCGAAAGGGGAACATCATCAACATAAAACCACTTTGAGGGCCAGTTCTCAGGTGCCTTCCTGGGAGTACCGGACAGGTATCCGGTCTCGGCGACGCGCCATACTTCGGCTGTCAGGACCCCGACTCGATGTCACATCGATCTAGCCGGTAACACTTCATATCACTTTGCGGCCTCACGCACGGTGTTCCCACGGGTGTCGCCTTACCTTTGCCCGGGACCGTTTGCGCCTTTTGGCTCACGTATATGATAGTGTCGCTAGCATCCATATGATAAAGAGCCCGGGCTGACATGACTAGTCGTAAACCCAAAGTGGCACAGACTTATAGGGACAGGCATCCATGACCCAGCTTCGAACGTGTCGGTCATCAGCAAGTGGGTCTGGGCTGTAGCACTGGGCTAGCAGGACTCCGGTAAACCGGGCTGTAGCGGGCTAACAGGACTCCGGTACTCAAAGCGTGACATTTCCCCGAAGGGACAGACACAGGAACGAAGAAGGACACATGCCGGCCAGCCTAAGTGTTCCAGAGCAGTAGCAAGCTACCATGGCTCAGCGGTAACACTAGGAGACATTTCCCGGTAAGAGAGGCTACTAAAGATAAACAACTAGATAGTCAGATCCCACACATACCAAGCATTTCAATCATACACACAATATGCTCAATATGTGCAAATACAACGAAGCATCACAACATGACTCTACGACACAAGTACTTTATTAAGGCTCAGGGAGCCATACATAACATACACAAAGATACGGGTCTCACGACCCAACATACAAGTCATACAGTCATACAAACCAGCAGCGGAAGTACCTTGTCTGAGTACAGACAACTAGTAAAATAAAAGAGGCTTGGAAAGCCTAGCTATACTACGTGGTCCATCACAAGCTCAGGGTCACCACCTGGGTCCTTAGCCTACTCGTTGATGTCAACGTCTACATAGAACCCATCAGAAGGGGTTGCAGCGTCTTCTGTAAAAATGTAGATTATAGCAACATGAGTACAAAGGTACTCAGCAAGACTTACATCAGATCCTACATACATGCATAGTATCAAGAAGGGTTGGTGGAGTTATTGCAGCAAGCCAGCTTTGACTCTTGGCTAGGCTATCCTACGATACTCCAACTTGAAATGGTTTTGCGCACACGAGTCCACTACTCACCACTTCAATACACTACCGAGGATCCACCTCCGTCTTCCTACGGAAGAGCCATCCTCGGCACTCACACTTATCTTGAGGCTTTTAGTAGTTTCCATTTACTTGTCTATGAACTGTATAGGCAACCAAGTAGTCCTTTACCGCGGACGCGGCTATTCGAATAGATCATGTTAACCCTGCAAGGGTGTACTTCTTCATACACGCTCTCACCACTTACCGTCGCTTACACGACATGTACTCAGCAACCTTCAAGCGGAAGCCCAACGTGGGTGTCGGCCACGACCTACCTAATCACCTAAGCCTCCAGTCTAGGTTTATCGCCTATTCAGGTTCCATCCACAGGGAGTCCGGCCGAGGTTTCCCATACGGCCCCGAACGATGTGAACAGGGTTCCCGAGATACCTAACGGGTATTCGGTACACCCGGCCACGTACCTACCGCATCACAGCCCACCCCTACGGTCAGCGCTGTCCACGGCCTCCAGTAGGCTACAAACACCAGAAACTAGTTGCAACTCCTGGACGGAGAACTAGGGTGAATAAGAAGCCGAGAGGGTCCATTGGTTTCGGGCCCAATGCATGGTAGTAGCTGATTCTTAAATCACACATACAGATCTCAGTGCTTAAGGTCGGCTTCAATGAAACAACCCACCATGTACTCCTACATGGCCTCTCATCGATACCTTTACCAAATCGTGTTCACCACACCACTCCCATTACCGACATAATCATTTCACTCTAGCCCATCACCCAGATGAACCAGACCTGACACGACTCTAAGCATAGCAGGCATAGCAAGGTAGGAACAACACATACATATGGCTCAATCAACTCCTACACATGCTAGTGGGTTTCATCTAGTTACTGTGGCAATGACAGGTCATGCAGAGGAAATGGGTTCAACTACCGTAGCACACAGCAGTTTGAAACGCGTTGTCTTAATGCAGTAAAAGAGAGCAGGAGCGAGAACATGGGGTTGTATCAATATGATCAAATGGTTGGTTGCTGCCTGATGGTTCGATGCACTGATACAGTTCTTCGTTAGGGTAATCACGGTACTCCTCGGAGGTAGAACCTGTCGCAAAGGACACCAATACACAACCATCACCAAACAATGTGCAACAATATGATGCATGCATGAAACATAGCAATATGAGTGTGTTGGGCTAATGCAACTAAAACCAGAAGGGTTTGGACAAATTTGAATCATAGATTCAAATTTCAAACTCAAACATGGCCTCTTACAGTGCTTTTCCTTGTTCTGCTTGAAACATCAATTTAACTTGTTTGATCATGCATGAAAATAGTACAGATCGATAGATTGGATTTTTCTGATCATTTTTCATATATAATTTGTCCAAATTGGAGTTACAGAATAAAAGTTATGAATTTTTGAAGTTTAAATAATATTCTGGAATTTCCTGATTTAAATTTAAATCCAGAAAATCAATTACTGCGTCAGCCTGACGTCAGTGTGACGTCAGCAGGTCAACGGAACAGGTCTGGGTCAAACCTGACAGTGGGTCCCGCATGTCAGGGTGATTATTTTAATTAAGATCTAATTAAAACTAATCCTGTATAATTAGCAGGGCTGGGCCCCACCTGTCATTGACTCAGGGGAGTCAACCAGGGCCCACCCGTGGTCAAAGTCAAAGCCAGCGACGCCGGCGTTTAGCCGCCGGCGAGCTAGACGCGGCGGCGGGAGTGGTTTTGGCCATTTCGGCCACCAAAGGGGCCGCGGAGACCACCGGAGTGGAGCTGAGGACAAACCGCAGCTCTTGGCGGAGTCCGTTGGGGTCGGGGTGGCCGGAGTTGGCGCCGGCGACGACTTTGGCAGCCACCGGGGTTCGGTCGAGGATGAACTTGGCGCTAGAGGGGTCGGTGAGGCTCGTGGAGTGGCTAGCTAGGTGCTGTGGGACTCGGTGAGTAAGATGGACACCATCTTGTGGCCGGAGTGTGGTCGGAAGCACGTCGGCGGCGAGGTCCGCGACGGCGCGTGCGGGTGAGCTTGGTGCGCTCGCTGTGGTGCACGAGAGAGAGAAAGAGAGGAAGGGGAAGTTAGCCCAGCTCACTGCGGTCTTGATGGAAAGGACGGCGTGGTCGGGGACGAGCTGCTGCGGCGGCGACGGCGAAGGGGATCTCTGGCGATGGCGGTTCGGGCGAGGTTGGTGCGGCGGCTTCGAGGCACGCGAGCGCTCGGGGCTCGGCTAGCTCGAAGGAGTAGAGGACGGCGGAGCTTCTGGACACGGTGGCTCGGCGTGGAGACGAAGGGGAGCACGGCTACGGCGGAGGTGCGGCGACGGTGGCGTCGGCCATGACGTGGGAGCGCGAGGGAGAGGAGCTGGGGGCGAATGGAGGTGTCCAGGAGGGTCGGGGCGCGACGTGGAGCTCGTCCAGGCCATCAGGGCGGCGAGAGGGGGAGGCCGGGCGGCGTGCAGCTGCGTGGCGAGCTGCGGTGCCGCCGCCGAGCACCTTGGCTGCCTGCCTGGCAAGCCAAGCAGCTCGCTGGAGCGGTGGCCGGGCTGGGCCGGCCAGGTGGGCTGGCTGGTGGGCCTACGGTGGCGCCAGGTAAGTTTTCCCCTTTTTTTCTGTTTCTGTTTTTATTTAATATATATCTGCAACTTTGTTGAATTTAATAAAATACCTAGGCAACTTCAAAAATCACCAAACTATTCCTGGCCCATAGTTGGATTATTTCCAACATGAAACATTTTAGTTTGGAGATATTTGAGCATTTAAATATTTTATATTATTTTAAATGCCCAAATTCAAATATTTATGATTTAATTCAAAAACCCTAGGATGGCCTAGGAAAATGTGCACCACTTTTGGCAGAGGTTCTGAACCAAGACAAAAATGATGGGCATTTTAGAAGGGCATTTCAGGTTCATTGAAAAATTATTTTAGTAACCCTAGTTGATTTCAGAGGGGACTGGGGGTTCTGTCATCCCCATTTCAAGTTTCTGATGAAAGAGTAAACATGATGCAACACTCTAATGCATGACTAGCTAGGGTGTGACAACTCACCCCCACTCAAAAGAATCTCGTCCCGAGATTTGGGTTCCTCCGGGAAGAAGGCGGGATATTCAAGTCGAAGACGATCCTCCCTTTCCCAGGTTGCTTCATCTTCAGAATGGTGCGACCATTGAACTTTGAGAAACTTGATATTCTGGCGTCGGGTGGTACGTTCGGCCTGATCGAGGATACGAATGAGGTACTCTCGATATGTAAGATTATCTTGGAGATCAAGCGTTTCGTAGTCCACTTCACGGATAGGATCCGAGAAGCAACGCCTGAGTTGAGAAACGTGGAAGACATCGTGGACTCTGGAGAGATGCGGAGGTAGTTCCAGCTGGTAGGCAACTTCTCCTCGTTTGGCGAGAATGCGAAAAGGTCCAATGTAACGAGGAGCCAATTTGCCTTTGATACCGAAACGATGGGTTCCCTTCAGAGGGGTGACCCGAAGATAAGCCTTCTCGTCAACCTCGAAAGTCAGAGCCTTATGCTTTCGGTCATATTGACTCTTTTGACGAGATTGGGCTGTTTTCAACTTTTCACGAACGATGCGAACTTGTTCTTCTGCTTCCTGAATCATATCCGGGCCAAAGAATTGTCTTTCCCCGGTCTCTGACCAGTTAAGGGGTGTTCGACATCGTCGTCCATAGAGAACTTCAAAAGGGGCTTTACCCAAGCTAGATTGATAGCTGTTGTTGTAAGCGAATTCGGCGAACGGAAGGCACTTCTCCCAGTCCATTCCGAATGAGATAACAGAGGCTCGAAGCATGTCTTCTAGAATTTGGTTGACACGTTCCACTTGACCACTCGACTGAGGGTGGAAAGCGGTGCTAAAGGAGAGACGGGTTCCCATAGCATTTTGGAAACTTTCCCCAAAATCGAGAGGTGAAAAGACTTCCTCGATCCGAGTTAATTTCCAAAGGGACACCATGAAGGGACACTATTCGGGAGATGTATAAGTCTGCCAGCTGACTAGCGGTTATACTCTCACGAACAGGTAAGAAATGAGCTACTTTGGAAAGACGATCGACCACGACGAAAATAGCATTATTCCCTCTCTTGGTCCTGGGAAAACCGGTAATGAAATCCATACCAATTTTATCCCATTTCCATTCAGGAATAGCTAAGGGTTGAAGGGTGCCAGCAGGCCGTTGGTGCTCTGCTTTTACACGACGACAGACGTCGCAGTTAGCAATATACTGAGCAATTTCTCTCTTCATCCTAGTCCACCAGAACCTCTGGCGTAGGTCCTGATACATCTTAGTACTACCGGGATGAATAGTGAGAGGAGATTCATGAGCCTCCTTAAGGATCAACTGCCGTAGATGCTGGTTCTTGGGAACCACTAGACGGTTCTCAAAGTACACAACACCATGATCATTTGTGGAGAAACAACTAGCACCTCCGCTAGCAATGTTCTCCTTGATCTTAGCTATTCCCTTATCTCGCTTCTGGGCAGCAATGATTTGATCCGTAAGAGTAGGTTTCGCCACCAAGGTGGAAAGAAATCCTTGAGGAACAATGTGAAGGTTAAGCTTCCGAAATTCCTCATGGAGAAGCGGTTGACTTTGTTGTAACATCAGGTTGTTACAATAAGATTTACGACTTAGCGCATCAGCCATGACGTTGGCTTTCCCTGGGGTGTAGGTTATTCCTAAGTCGAAATCTGTGATCAACTCGACCCAACGTCTTTGCCTGAGATTCAGATCCGGTTGGGTGAAAATGTACTTCAGACTTTGGTGATCAGTGAATATTTCGCAACGATTACCGAGGAGGTAATGTCGCCAGGTCTTAAGTGCATAGACTACGGCTGCAAGCTCTAGATCATGAGTAGGATAATTCTCCTCATGTGGGTGCAATTGCCGTGAAGCGTAGGCAATTACGTGTCGATCTTGCATGAGAATGCAACCTAGTCCTTGTCGCGAGGCGTCGCAGTAGATAACAAAGTCCTTGGAGAAGTCTGGCGGTACCAGTACGGGAGCAGAGGTCAGGCGTCTTTTCAGTTCCTGAAAGCTGTGCTCACATTGTGGAGTCCATTCGAACTTTTTATCTTTCTTGAGGAGTTCGGTTAGAGGTTTAGCAACCTTGGAGAAGTTCTCGACAAAGCGACGACAATAGCTCGCTAAGCCCAGAAAACTCCGAACTTGCTTGACCGATTCAGGTGGAGTCCAATTAAGGACGGCTTGAACTCGCTCAGGGTTAACAGCAATACCGTTACCAGATATTACATGACCCAGATAGGTCACTTCTGACAACCAGAATTCACATTTAGAAAATTTGGCATAAAGGCGATGCTCTCGAAGTTTCTTCAACACTAGCCTTAAATGTTCGGCATGTTCTTCCTCGTTCTTGGAGTAGATGAGTATATCATCGAGATAAACTACGACAAATTTATCCAAATACTCCATGAAGATTGAGTTCATTAACCGAGAAAAGGTGGCTGGAGCGTTGGTTAAACCGAAGGACATGACGGTGTACTCGTATTGGCCATAACGAGTAACAAAGGCCGTTTTAGGAATGTCCCCGTTTCTGATTTTTATTTGATGGTAGCCCAACCTCAAATCCATCTTGGAGAAGACTGAGGATCCAGCGAGCTGATCGTACAGGTCGTTGATCCTGGGAAGTGGATATTTGTTCTTGATTGTGACCAAATTGACAGGTCGGTAATCTACAACCATCTGGTCCGTACCATCCTTCTTCTTGACGAATAGGACGGGGCAAGCCCACGGAGATGAGCTAGGTCGGATGAAACCCCTTTTCAAGGACTCATCGAGTTGTTTCTTAAGCTCGGCTAGTTCTAGTGGTGCCATCTTATAAGGTCTTCTAGCAATCGGAACGGTTCCGGGGATGAGGTCGATTACGAACTCAACATCCCTGTTAGGTGGAACACCTGGCAATTCCTCTGGAAAGACATCCGGGAAGTCACAGACTACCGGCACGTCCTCAAGGTCTGGCAAAGGGCTGGCGTTAAGAGAATATAATTGTCGCTTGGCTATTCGGGTCAAGACATTGACTATCTTCCCCGAAGGATGGGTGAGTTGAACAGTCCTAGAGAAGCAATCAATTTGGGCATGATGAGCTGACATCCAGTCCATACCCAGAATGATATTAATATCTGAAGATTTAAGGGCTATCAAAGATGCAAGGAAAACAAGTCTGTCGACTTGGATTTCATTTCCATAACTTACCCTAGAGGTCTGCCATCTAGAACCAGGGGTAGAAATTTCCATAGTGGATGGCAAGTCACAGAATGCAACGTTATGCAAACGAGCATAATTTTCAGATATAAAAGAATGAGAGGCTCCTGTATCGAAAAGAACAGATGTCGGGTGGCAATTAACAAGAAGCGTACCGAGAACGACGTTGGGATCCTCTTGAGCTTCTTCGGCAGAGATACAGTTGACATGGCCACGTGAAGCGGTGACCGGCTTGGCGTGGAATATTTTTCCTGTCGGCTTGCCACGGCCAACAGCTTTAGCAGACTGGTTGGGGTTGGTCTGGGGACACTCACGCATATAGTGACCAGATTCCCCACATTTGAAACAAGTCACGGAACTGGTACGTGGAGGAGCATTATTGATTGGACCCCCATAGGGCTTGGCCGGTGCAGACTGTTGAACAGGGCGAGGCGCCTGGAAAGATGGCCTCGGGGTGAATCTGGGTGGCAGGGCGGTGTTGGGCACCCACACGCGGCGCTTCTGAGGACCAGCACCGGATGAGGAACCCATGTCACGGCCATGCTTGCGTGTTGCGTCATAGTCAGTCTGACCAGTTTCAGCCCTGATGGCTTTGTTGACAAGTTTCTGAAAAGATGTGCACTCATGCAGACGGAGGTCGCGGCGAAGCTCAGGACTAAGGCCCTTACGGAACCTTGCTTGCTTCTTGGCGTCAGTAGACACTTCCTCAGTTGCATATCGGGCGAGATTACCAAACTCCCTGCTATAGGCATCCACAAAAAGTCGGCCTTGGGTGAAACTGCAAAATTCTTCACGTTTACGGTCCATGAGACCCTCCGGAATGTGATGTTCACGGAAAGCCTCGCTGAACTCAGCCCAAGTAGTGACATGGCCCGCTGGGCGCATAGCTCCATAATTCTCCCACCATAGACTGGCGGGGCCTTCAAGATGATATGCAACAAAGGTGACCTTGTCAGCCTCCGCTACCAGCGCGGAACGCAGTTTGTGAGAGATACTGCGAAGCCAGTCATCAGTGTCGAGAGGCTCGACGGAGTGGTGGAACGTGGGTGGATGCAATTTGATAAAATCACTGAGTGACACCACGTTAGTCCTCTGATGGTGTGCTGTGTTCTGTTCAATACGCTCCAACAAACGGTTGGTCTCCCGCTTGTTTCTCTCAGCTTCCATCATAACCTCGGCTAGGGAAGGAGGATGAGGCAGATTTGCATCCCTGACTTCACTGCCTTCGGCCTGCTCTTGAGGAGCAGGGTTAGTGCGCGTGTTGACCATCCTAGGTAAACAAGACAATGATTTAGTCAGGATGATAAAATTCCGACATAGGATATAAAGTGTAAGGAATAACTCAAAATGCAAGATGATCATCCGTATGACATGGTAAAATACAGAAACTGCTCCTTTATTCCATCGTCATACACACCATACAGGGTTTAGTACAAGACCAAACAAAGTACTATTACGGTGAAAAGAGGATTACATCTCATCGGAGGCATCCCAAGCTCCTATACATTATTTTTCTACACCTCCGGAAAGAGTACAAACTAGGTCATATCCCATGAGTCACGCGGGACGATAGAAGACACAGCTAGTGCGAACTAGTGATACTACCACTAACTCAGACCGATCCGTAGTAGTCCTCGTAGAAGTCGCCTCCATAGCCTGGAAGTTCAACATGATCATCCGGAAACAGACGGTCTCGCGGAGCTTGTGGACCATAGGGGCTAGGATGAGGCCTTGGACCAACAGACGGTGGCCTGCGGGGACCGCGAGGTGGGGTGATGCCTCCTACATCACGCCAAACAATCACGTCCGGCAGAGCAGATCTCACAGGATAGAGATCGCGCATATCTGAATATCCAGCTTGCACCGCCGGTGCGAACCGAGTCAAAGTAGCCCAGTGGTCAGCACGGGTATTGAAGAGCTCTAACCTTAAGGCCCGATTTTCACGGTCCTTATCCTCGAGCATCTCAGCAGTGGTGCGAGTCCGTGAATCCTCCTGAGTGGGGTCATCATAGATAGCCTGGAGATACCCTTGTGCTCCCGGAAGTGATCCTGGCATATACCGGAAATCAGAGTCCCGAAATAGACCAGATCTGACTCGCATAATGGTCATCATAGAGTAGGCGGCGTCCTGCACAGCCATCTCAATAGTAACCCCGAGTCCATAGGAGCAGTGAAGAGGCTCGGTGGATCCAGGATAAGATGGAAATATCCTGACAGTGCAGAGATACTGGCTTTGATTGAAGTCCCGGAATTGCTCTTCAACCGTGTACTCAGGATACCAGCGGTATCCAGCCTCAGTCATTACCCTGACCAACTTAGCAGTATGGCCGGGTACATCTAGGCATCGAGTCAGGCGAACCACTTGATTGAGGTCGCGAGTGGCCATCTGAAAGCACAATCATAATGCAAAGGCATTAGAACTTCTAGCAAAATTTCGGCAGCATAACAGCTGTAAATGCTCAAGAAGGATTTGAGACATTTAACAAAGGATTTCATACGCACTCAACATCATCATATCAAAGTTCTGAGACCATCCTAGCAACATAATGTGGTAATAGAATTGAACTAGGCTTGTATCCATCAAACCTATAAGGTACTACTGATTAGTAACGCGTGATCCTAATAGAGAGAATTGATCCTAATTCCTTAACCCCCGGTGGAAGAATAGACTGACTCAGATCAGAATGTCATAAGGTAAAGGAGTAAAAAGAGCCTTACGTTCCAACCCACAAACAATTCCCCTACATATAACTAAAGAATTTCTAGACTCAACATCGACCAGTTTGGCTTGGAGAACCTACAGGCAGTCCGGCTCTGATGCCAACGCTGTCAGGACCCCGACTCGATGTCACATCAATCTAGCCGGTAACACTTCATATCACTTTGCGGCCTCACGCACGGTGTTCCCACGGGTGTCACCTTACCTTTGCCCGGGACCGTTTGCGCCTTTTGGCTCACGTATATGATAGTGTCGCTAGCATCCATATGATAAAGAGCCCGGGCTGACATGACTAGTCGTAAACCCAAAGTGGCACAGACTTACAGGGACAGGCATCCATGACCCAGCTTCGAACGTGTCGGTCATCAGCAAGTGGGTCCGGGCTGTAGCACTGGGCTAGCAGGACTCCGGTAAACCGGGCTGTAGCGGGCTAACAGGACTCCGGTACTCAAAGCGTGACATTTCCCCGAAGGGACAGACACAGGAACGAAGAAGGACACATGCCGGCCAGCCTAAGTGTTCCAGAGCAGTAGCAAGCTACCATGGCTCAGCGGTAACACTAGGAGACATTTCCCGGTAAGAGAGGCTACTAAAGATAAACAACTAGATGGTCAGATCCCACACATACCAAGCATTTCAATCATACACACAACATGCTCGATATGTGCAAATACAACGAAGCATCACAACATGACTCTACGACACAAATACTTTATTTAAGGCTCAGGGAGCCATACATATCATACACAAAGGTACGGGTCTCACGACCCAACATACAAGTCATACAGTCATACAAGCCAGCAGCGGAAGTAACTTGTCTGGGTACAGACAACTAGTAAAACAAAAGAGGCTTGGAAAGCCTGGCTATACTACGTGGTCCTTCACAAGCTCAGGGTCACCACCTGGGTCTTTAGCCTACTCGTTGATGTCAACGTCTACATAGAACCCATCAGAAGGGGTTGCAGCGTCTTCTGTAAAAATGTAGATTATAGCAACATGAGTACAAAGGTACTCAGCAAGACTTACATCAGATCCTACATACATGCATAGTATCAAGAAGGGTTGGTGGAGTTATTGCAGCAAGCCAGCTTTGACTCTTGGCTAGGCTATCCTATGATACTCCAACTTGAAATGGTTTTGCGCACACGAGTCCACTACTCACCACTTCAATACACTACCGAGGATCCACCTCCGTCTTCCTACGGAAGAGCCATCCTCGGCACTCACACTTATCTTGAGGCTTTTAGTAGTTTCCATTTACTTGTCTATGAACTGTATAGGCAACCAAGTAGTCCTTTACCGCGGACGCGGCTATTCGAACAGATCATGTTAACCCTGCAGGGGTGTACTTCTTCATACACGCTCTCACCACTTACCGTCGCTTACACGACATGTACTCGGCAACCTTCAAGCGGAAGCCCAACGTGGGTGTCGGCCACGACCTACCTAATCACCTAAGCCTCCAGTCCAGGTTTATCGCCTATTCAGGTTCCATCCGCAGGGAGTCCGGCCGAGGTTTCCCATACGGCCCCGAACGATGTGAACAGGGTTCCCGAGATACCTAACGGGTATTCGGTACACCCGGCCACGTACCTACCGCATCACAGCCCACCCCTACGGTCAGCGCTGTCCACGGCCTCCAGTAGGCTACAAACACCAGAAACTAGTTGCAACTCCTGGACGGAGAACTAGGGTGAATAAGAAGCCGAGAGGGTCCATTGGTTTCGGGCCCAATGCATGGTAGTAGCTGATTCTTAAATCACACATACAGATCTCAGTGCTTAAGGTCAGCTTCAATGAAACAACCCACCATGTACTCCTACATGGCCTCTCATCGATACCTTTACCAAATCGTGTTCACCACACCACTCCCATTACCGACATAATCATTTCACTCTAGCCCATCACCCAGATGAACCAGACCTGACACGACTCTAAGCATAGCAGGCATAGCAAGGTAGGAACAACACATACATATGGCTCAATCAACTCCTACACATGCTAGTGGGTTTCATCTAGTTACTGTGGCAATGACAGGTCATGCAGAGGAAATGGGTTCAACTACCGTAGCACACAACAGTTTGAAACGCGTTGTCTTAATGCAGTAAAAGAGAGCAGGAGCGAGAACATGGGATTGTATCGATATGATCAAATGGTTGGTTGCTTGCCTGATGGTTCGATGCACTGATACGGTTCTTCGTTAGGGTAATCACGGTACTCCTCGGAGGCAAAACCTGTCGCAAAGGACACCGATACACAACCATCACCAAACAATGTGCAACAATATGATGCATGCATGAAACATAGCAATATGAGTGTGTTGGGCTAATGCAACTAAAACCAGAAGGGTTTGAACAAATTTGAATCATAGATTCAAATTTCAAACTCAACATGGCCTCTTAAAGTGCTTTTCCTTGTTCTGCTTGAAACATCAATTTAACTTGTTTGATCATGCAAGAAAATAGTACAGATGGATAGATTGGATTTTTCTGATCATTTTTCATATATAATTTGTCCAATTTGGAGTTACAGAATAAAAGTTATGAATTTTTGAAGTTTAAATAATATTCTGGAATTTCCTGATTTAAATTTAAATCCAGAAAATCAATTACTGCGTCAGCCTGACGTCAGTGTGACGTCAGCAGGTCAACGGAACAGGTCTGGGTCAAACCTGACAGTGGGTCCCGCATGTCAGGGTGATTATTTTAATTAAGATCTAATTAAAACTAATCCTGTATAATTAGCAGGGCTGGGCCCCACCTGTCATTGACTCAGGGGAGTCAACCAGGGCCCACCCGTGGTCAAAGTCAAAGCCAGCAACGCCGGCGTTTAGCCGCCAGCGAGCCAGACGCGGCGGCGGGAGTGGTTTTGGCCATTTCGGCCACCAAAGGGGCCGCGGAGACCACCGGAGTGGAGCTGAGGACAAACCGCAGCTCTTGGCGGAGTCCGTTGGGGTCGGGGTGGCCGGAGTTGGCGCCGGCGACGACTTTGGCGGCCACCGGGGTTCGGTCGAGGATGAACTTGGCGCTAGAGGGGTCGGTGAGGCTCGTGGAGTGGCTATCTAGGTGCTGTGGGACTCGGTGAGTAAGATGGACACCATCTTGTGGCCGGAGTGTGGTCGGAAGCACGTCGGCGACGAGGTCCGCGACGGCGCGTGCGGGTGAGCTTGGTGCGCTCGCTGTGGTGCACGAGAGAGAGAAAGAGAGGAAGGGGAAGTTAGCCCAGCTCACTGCGGTCTTGATGGAAAGGACGGCGTGGTCGGGGACGAGCTGCTGCGGCGGCGACGGCGAAGGGGATCTCCGGCGATGGCGGTTCGGGCGAGGTTGGTGCGGCGGCTTCGAGGCACGGGAGCGCTCGGGGCTCGGCTAGCTCGAAGGAGTAGAGGACGGCGAAGCTTCTGGACACGGTGGCTCGGCGTGGAGACGAAGGGGAGCACGGCTACGGCGGAGGTGCGGCGACGGTGGCGTCGGCCATGACGTGGCAGCGCGAGGGAGAGGAACTGGGGGCGAATGGAGGTGTCCAGGAGGGTCGGGGCGCGACGTGGAGCTCGTCCAGGCCATCAGGGCGGCGAGAGGGGGAGGCCGGGCGGCGTGCAGCTGCGTGGCGAGCTGCGGTGCCGCCGCCGAGCACCTTGGCTGCCTGCCTGGCAAGCCAAGCAGCTCGCTGGAGCGGTGGCCGGGCTGGGCCGGCCAGGTGGGCTGGCTGGTGGGCCGGCGGTGGCGCCAGGTAAGTTTTCCCCCCTTTTTTTTCTGTTTCTATTTTTATTTAATATATATCTGCAACTTTGTTGAATTTAATAAAATACCTAGGCAACTTCAAAAATCACCAAACTATTCCTGGCCCATAGTTGGATTATTTCCAACATGAAACATTTTAGTTTGGAGATATTTGAGCATTTAAATATTTTATATTATTTTAAATGCCCAAATTCAAATATTTATGATTTAATTCAAAAACCCTAGGATGGCCTAGGAAAATGTGCACCACTTTTGGCAGAGGTTCTAAACCAAGACAAAAATGATGGGCATTTTAGAAGGGCATTTCAGGTTCATTGAAAAATTATTTTAGTAACCCTAGTTGGTTTCAGAGGGGACTGGGGGTTCTGTCATCCCCATTTCAAGTTTCTGATGAAAGAGTAAACATGATGCAACACTCTAATGCATGACTAGCTAGGGTGTGACATCGGCTCCGCCCACTTGACATATGGATTCCCCCTGATTGCGAGGGACGAGGCAGAACAACTTCTTCCATAACCCAAAGTGAGCCTGGCAATCCAGAAATAGTTCACAAAGGGCAACGTATCCTGCTATATGCAGCACGGAGGTAGGGGTGAAGTTGTGCAACTGGAGGCCGTAGAACTCCAAGAGCCCGCGAAGGAAGGGGTGGATTGGAAACCCGACGCCCCTCAGCAGATGCGGGATGAGGCATATTCGCTCCCCTGGGGATGGGTTAGGATATCTCTCCGCTTGCTCCCTGCCATTATAGGTGGCTAGTCCATCTCGGACAGGGACCATGAACGCCGGTGGAAGAAACCCTTGGGTCTGCACCTCTATTAAGCAGTTTTGAGGAACAAAACATTCTTCCCAATAACCTGGCCTAGAGCTACGTGAGCGAGAGGAGGAGCTGCGACGACCGGCCATGCTGGAATGATTTTTCCTCGGCACGCTCTATTGGATGCTCGCTCAAGGGAAGAAGGTGAAGCTTGGATCTAAGAATCCCTGTCCCTTCAAATAGACGGTTTGCTTACAGGACCGGGGTGGCGAATGCAAAAATGCCCCGGCTCCTCGTATTCGCTCGACACGTGGAGATGGTCATTATTAAAGCATAGAAGCTGAGGAGTACGACATTGATGGGAAACCAGACACTGTCCATTACAACAGGTACTTTGGAGTATTCGGAGATGGAACCCGCCTTGCAATGCTGAAGACAAACTGCGCGCCGGACTCATTGTCATTGAAGCTTGGTTCAGGGGCTACTGAGGGAGTCCTGGATTAGGGGGTATCCGGACAGCCGGACTATATACTTTGGCCGGACTGTTGGACCGCGAAGATAGAAGACTCAAGACTTTGTCCCGTGTCCGAATGGGACTCTCCTTTGCGTGGAAGACAAGCTTGGCGATCCGAATATTATATTTCCTTCTTTGTGACCAACTCCATGTAAACCCAAGCCCTCTCCGGTGTCTATATAAACCGAAGGGTTTAGTCCTTAGAGACAGAATCATAATCATCATAGGCTAGCTTCTAGGGTTTAGCCTCTACGATCTCGTGGTAGATCAACTCTTGTAATACCCATATCATCAATATCAATCAAGCAGGAAGTAGAGTTTTACCTCCATCGAGAGGGCCCAAACCTGGGTAAAACATCGTGTCCCTTGCCTCCTGTTACCATTAGCCTTAGATGCACAAATCGGGCCCCCTACCCGAGATCCGCCGGTTTTGACACCGACAATCATGCCCGTGTCAAGTAGGTCGACTCCTGCCTGCATCTACTACTATTACTCCACACATCGACCGCTATCCAGCATGCATCTGGAGTATTAAGTTCATAAAGAACGGAGTAACGCATTAAGCAAGATGACATGATGTAGAGGAATTAACTCAAGCAATATGATGAAAACCCCATCTTATTATCCTCAATGGCAACAATACAATACGTGCCTTGCTGCCCCTACTGTCACTGGGAAAGAACACTGCAAGATTGAACCCAAAGCTAAGCACTTCTCCTATTGCAAGAAAGATCAATCTAGTAGGCCAAACTAAACCGATAATTCGAAGAGACTTGCAAAGATATCAAATCATGCATATAAGAATTCAGAGAAGAACCAAATAATATTCATAGATAATCTTGTTCATAAATCCACAATTCATCGGATCTCGGCAAACACACTGCAAAAGAGTATTACATCGAATAGATTTCCAAGAACATCGAGGAGAACTTTGTATTGAGAATCAAAGAGAGAGAAGAAGCCATCTAGCTAATAACTATGGACCGAAGGTCTGTGGTAAACTACTCATGCTTCATCGGAGAGGTAATGGTGTTGATGTAGAAGCCCTCCATGATCGAATCCCCCTCCGACAAATCACCGAAAAAGCCCCAAGATGGGATGTCATGGGTACAGAAGGTTGCGGCGGTGGAAAAGTGGTTTCGTGGCTCTCCTTGATGTTTTTAGGGTATAAGAGTATATATAGGTGAACGAACTAGGTCAGGGGAGCTACGAGGGGCCCACGAGGGTGGGGGCGCGCCTACCCCCTGGGTGCGCCCTCCTACCTCGTGACCTCCTCGTTGCGTATCCGACTTCATCTCCAAGTCTTCTGGTTTGCTTTCGGTCCAAGAAAGATCATTGCGAAGGTTATTCCGTTTGGACTCCAGTTGGTATTCCTTTTCTGGAAAACTCTAAAATAGGCAGAAAGACATAAACTGGCACTGGGCCCTCGGTTAATAGGTTAGTCCCAAAAATAATATAAAATAGCTTATTAAAGCCCATTAAACATCCAAAACAAATAATATAATAGCATGGAACAATAAAAAATTATAGATACATTGGAGACGTATCAAGCATCCCCAAGCTTAATTCCTGCTCGTCCTCGAGTAGGTAAATGATAAAAACAGAATTTTTGATGTAGAATGCTACCTAACATATTTATTCATGTAATTTTCTTTATTGTGGCATGAATGTTCAGATCCGAAAGATTCAAGACAAAAGTTCAATATTGACATAAAAACAATAATACTTCAAGCATACTAACAAAGCAATCATGTCTTCTCAAAATAACATGGCCAAAGAAAGCTATCCCTACAAAATCATATAGTCTGGCTATGCTCTATCTTCATCACATGAAATATTTAAATCATGCATAACCCCGATGACAAGCCAAGCAATTGTTTCATACTTTTGATGTTCTCAAACCTTTTCAATCTTCACGCAATACATGAGTGTGAGCCATGGACATAGCACTATAGGTGGAATAGAAGGGTGGTTGTGGAGTCACAAACCCTCTTGTTACTAAGACAAGGGACAAGGTAATCTAATGTATTCATGGACGTCATCATGTGTGTGCTTCACTCTATGTCTATGGATATCCTTGTTTGTTCCTAGTGGGACTAACCCATGTAGGTATTGAACGAGCAACTCACTCCAATGGATTGCTCCAAATGATCTACATCAACAATGAGCGTCCACATCTTCAACACCTACATGAAGTCATCATTGACAAAACCCAAGGTTAGTTCATCCCTCTTAGGGGGGATATCACATCTAGGGGGAGCTTTACTCAAAGAATTGGGCTAAAGCAACTCTAATAGTGTGAACACGACAATGCTTTATGTAAAAGTGGTCACCCTACTTGTGCTTAAATGATGAGTATGACCTATGATCAAATGTTCTCATTTGACTCCTAAGTCAGTATACTCATATATAAATGACCTAGTCATCGCCAATAGCCTGATAGACGCTAGAGTGATTGTGCATACTTTGCCACATATTTCATTTGCCATTTTATTGTGTGAGCATGTTGAATGCATACTTTTCTCATTCGAGGACATCCATTTGTTGCTTTGATTGTTGGCTCTTCTTCTTTTGCCAAATGGATGGACAAGAATGCCTAAGAACTTCCTCTAGCTATCTATGCTTTTCTCGTCTCAAACTCTATTCACGCTACATCACAAAGTTTGATCAAGTCAGATTCGAAACCTCTGGATGAGGAGCACACGGAGTCACCGATTCATCATAGACTTAAAGTTCCAAAACATCTTTGTGCATTTCGGTCTGACTGATTCATCCTTTTCGGTCATACCGAGTTCACTGAGTTGATCTAGATTCTCAATCTCGGTGCAACCGATTAGAACTATTCGGTCATACTGATAGTCAGTAACCGCTTGTGATTCTGCATCTCGGTGCCACCAAGTTGTTCCACTCGGTCACACCGACAAGGTCAGGATATATATACCGACGGGTCAAATTTTGGAAATTTCTCCGAAACCTATTCGCCCGCGCGTGTCCTGCTCTGCTGCCTCGGGTCTCAGGATCGTCCTCTCGTCACCAGTGACCTCCCGTCGCTAGTTTTGGGCGCCATCAACGGAAATCTTCACCTCCGTTGCCTCTGTAGCGAGCTCATCGCCGAGTTAGGGTATGAGTTTGAAACTTTCTGCAATCTTTACCTTTGATTCTTAGCACAAAGACACCATGTTTCTTACCAAGTATGAGATGAATCTATCCAGAGAAAACTTCCTATAGATTAGTTTTGATTCAAAAATTTAGGGTTAGGTTTCCGCCAAACTCATCTCGGACCGACCGAGTTGTAGAAATCAGTCTCACCGATTTGGCTTAGGCCATTGCGCTTGTAATTTTTGGTCTAACCGAAACTTGCAAATCAGTGTGATCGAGTTCAGAACTTTGTGAAACCCTAGCAATCTCGGAGTCAACGAAGTGTGTCTTGGTCTGTCCAGTTCCACTAGTTTAGACTCCAAAGTTGTTTCGGTGTCACCGAGTTTAACAAATCGGTAGCTCCGAAATGCTTTTTCTGGAAAACTAAAACTAAGTGTTGACTCATTTGTTTTGCAAAAACTCTGCACTTTGTGATGCTCATCCATTCTATCTCATCTATAACTATCCACAGCGTCGGCTTTCAGTTTGCAGTGACAGAATGTCTGATCAGAGTGACAGCCAGAATAAGTCTGAGAAGCAGCTAAATCTGAGTGAGGGCACTAGTCCCTCTAGAAGCTATGATGAGGGGAGCAGAAGCACTCCCAGCAACCTGCCTAAGGCAACAACAAGGGAGAGGAAGAAGAAAGCTTGAGATTTAGAGGATGAGGATTTTGAAGTTGAGGAAGTGACCTCAAATAAGAAAGTGCTCAAGAAAGAATATGGTTCTGCTGCTACCAAGCCAGGTCAGAACAAGAAAGCTCTTGCAACGAGAGTGCCCATGTCTAAGGCCAGAGCCTCAACTCTTGAAACTTCCAAATCAACTGTTGGAGAGGCTGCTGGTGAGGGCAAGAAGAAGGAAAGAAGA
The DNA here is from genome assembly GCF_018294505.1 of Triticum aestivum. Taxonomy (NCBI): domain Eukaryota; kingdom Viridiplantae; phylum Streptophyta; class Magnoliopsida; order Poales; family Poaceae; genus Triticum; species Triticum aestivum. Next base: position 374,242,933 of record NC_057804.1, on the reverse strand, counting down.
GAGGGAGATGGTGTAAGAAAGTAGATCCCATGGTAGAATTTGAGAAGCATTCTTCTGATGAGGAAGAAGAGGAAAAAGAGGATGTTGCACCAGCACCTAAGTCACAAAAGCTGATGGGGGATGCCATCAAGTCTGAGGCTGCTCCTTCAAAGCCCAAGACTGCCCCCAAAGCTCAAGCACAAGCTTCCAAGTCTTCACGAAAGATAAGCACTAGGAACATTCCTGCTGCAGAGAAGAACAAGGCCCCGGTGCCTGAGATTGAAGAAGAAGAAGAAGAAGAAGAAGAAGAAGAAGAAGAAGAAGAAGAAGAAGAAGAAGAAGAAGAAGAAGAAGAAGAAGAAGAAGAAGAAGAAGAAGAAGAAGAAGAAGAAGAAGAAGAAGAAGAAGAAGAAGAAGAAGAAGAAGAAGAAGAAGAAGAAGCCCAAGTGCTCAAAAATTAAAGCCAAAGATACTAGATCATGATGACAATCATCCAGTTGCTGAGAACATGAAGGAAAGAAATGATGCAGGTCTTAGACTATGGAGACAAGCAGATCCCTATGCTGTGAGGAGAAGAACTGTTGTGGACTACAGGTTTCACACCAAGGAAGAGCAGGACTTCTATGGGACTGTGCTCCTAGATAAGAAGCCCATTGTGTTTGGCATGAAGTGGGTTGACTGGAAATACATTGATGCTAATGAAGATCATTTCCAGGAGTGCATGAAAGCTTCAGACTCAATGGAGTTGACAAGTTTGTGGGTCAGAAATTGACCAAGTGGAATGATGAGCTTATTATGTAGTTCTATTCAACAACTCGTTTCTATCCTGATGGCAAGATTGCCTGGATGTCTGAAGGTACTAGGTACCAATCTTCTATTGCTGAGTGGGCAAAGCTCATAAATGCCCCTAAAGAAGCTGAAAAAGACATTAATGTCTATGTTGAGAAGAAGAAGGATCACAACTCCATGGCCAACATGTACAAGGAAATACCTAACAAAGCCTTGGAGACTATCGGATGTTGGGTTCCGGCAGACCCTTAAGGTTCAAACTCTGGGGTGTGCATGAAGATCTTCCCCCTACCACTCCACGTCCGATCGCCTCACAAGAATCTAAGCTAAAATGATGAACGACACGAGGGACATGAGATTTATACTGGTACGGGCCACCGTTGTGGTGTAATACCCTACTCCAGTGTGTGGTGTGGTGGATTGCCTCAGGGGCTGATGATGAACAGTACAAAGGATGAACAGCCTCGCGAGAGGTGTTCTTGAGTTGGTGCGATGAACTGCTTGGGTGAGTTCGATCGCCTCTCTCTCTGATTAGGACTTTATGAGATGCCCTCTACTATGGTGGCTAGCTCTATTTATGGAGGCCCTGGTCCTCTTCCCAAATATTGAGCGGGAAGGGCGCCAACAACGACCATTTTGAAGGGGAACATCTAGTACAAGTTATCCTGACTAAAGTTGGTCTTCGGCTGCCAAAGGCACTGGCAATGACACCATCCTGGGCTCCACGGTGGCCTCCATCCTGCCGCTCTGCTGGTCTTGGTCTCGTTGCACTGAAATGGCAACCTTTGCCTGATGCCTCGGTACTCCACGCCTGCGCTTGCCCCCTTTGCACCAAAGAGGAAACAAGGACACTTCGCAGGCCAGTGCCCGCCTGGCGCCCGCCTGGTCTCGATCGTCATGGCTTGCGTCACGAGCACCTCGCGAGGTACCCTGCCTTGATCTCTCCGCCTCCTCGCGAGCCTTCCTGGCGAGGCCGTTCCTGAGGAAGTCGTGTGTCGTACACCCCGCGAGGCTTGGCCCCTCGCGAGGGTCTTGAGTCTTTTGCTGATGAGGATGGGCCGTACTGGGCCACCACTCGAGCCACGCCACAGGCTGCAGGCAGGCAAGTATGGGGGCCCCCGTTCCCAGAACACTGACAGTAGCCCCCGGGCCCAAGGCGCGCTCGGACTTGGTTTAGCAGAGAAGCGAAGGGGCAAGCGCAGAGCGCCGTGGGCCCCATCAGCCTGCGGCCTTGGGCGCCGCGTGGTGGTTGATCGAACATGGGCGTCTCCGCTTCCCCATGCTACCTCGGCAACTGCTTGACTGACAAAAGGCTGGCCCGGGGTTAGCCTTACCTTCATTACTCTTGTTCTCCTTGCTCCAGATCCCCTTTCTTGCTCTTCGCCCTCCTGCTTCCAAAATCTCCAGATTTGCTGCATCCTTTCTCTTCCGGCGAACGATGGCTCCCCGCAAGACCCCGGCTGGGGCTGCATCGGCCTGGTACTCGCCGGCTCTGGTCTCTCCCAACATGACGGAGAAGGATCTCACCCTCACACGCTAGATGGCGGCATCGCAGATCAATGAGATGGGGGAGACTGCGCTCCAGCTCGGCTCCGCCCGGCCGGAGGACAAGGGGAGCACCTTCTACCCCCTCTTTATGAGCGCCGTTATCGCTGGTCTGGTTCCTTCTTTCTCTGAGTTCTTCCTTGCCGTCCTTCGCCAATATCAGTTGCATGCTCTGCATATCCATCCCAACTCCATCCTTCTCTTGTTGATCTTCGCCTACTACTGTGAGGCGCACGTCGGGGTAATGCCCTCCGTGGCCTTGCTGCGCCACTTCTTCTCCCTCCGGGACTCCGGCGGCAATATATCGGCGTGCGCGAGCTTCGTCGCGTACTCCAAGTCCAATGCCATCTCGAAGGCCGGGAAGAGGGCCGAGGGCTTCCGGAGCAAGTGGGTCATGGTGGACGCCAGGTGCCACAACCCCCTGCTGGAGCTGCCCATAAAGCAGCCTAAGGTTGTTGAGGCGTGGTCCCGTGCAAAGCTTGATGATCGGCGGGCGAAGCTGGTGCTGGAGAAGATGAACGCCGACCTAAGGCCGGGCAGTCTGAGGGCGGCAATGCTGACCGGGGCCTCGCTCCTGAGGGAGTTCCTGTCGCACCGGGTGGCCCCTCTTCAGGTGCACTCGCGCCCGCTGTGGAGGCTCGCGGATGCGGACGTCGTCCTCTGCCTAAGCTTGGACGCCCTGAATGACGAGGATCTAACCGTGGCTCTCTGCTTCTTGGTCGGAGAGGACGTGGCAGGCCTTGTGGATGCTTCGGTCCCTTTGTTCCTTCGTGATGACTGGAAGCTGGTGGTGGACACCATGCCCACCTTCGACGGGGTTGGTCTGGTGCCAGCAGAGGATCCTAAGGGCCAGGCGGTGACGGTGATAGTGAACCTGTCCTCTGGTGACTCCAGCGGAGAAGAGGGGGAAGATGGCGACGATGACGAGGAGCGTGACTCGGAGGCAACCTTCGAGGGGACGGGGGAGACTTCCCCCTGGCGCAGGTCTAGCGCCCTCCGCTCCTTGCCTGATGACGACGAGGCCGGCGCCAGGTAAGAGGGGGAGGACGCGCCCCTGGTCCCGAGGAAGGACAGGTCTGGGCTGATCTCCCGAGGGTCTTCCCCAGCCCTCGCGTCGGCGGAAGCCAACTCTAGCCTTTTAGGTGCGCCCTCCTCAGCGGCTGGGCCTCCCGAGGCTGAGCCCCGCAAGAGGCTTTTAGGCTTCAAGCTTGGCCGGAGTCCGTGGGATCCCGCCGCAGTCAACCAGTAAGTGCTCGAACTCCGCCTTGCTCCTGTCTTTTCACCGTCGAGGCCTAACATCTTCCATTGGGTAGGTTGCTACCTGCGGCGAAGAGGCTGAAGGGAGGCGTGGCGACCCCGCCTGGAATGGGCTCGTCAGCCGTGGCCGCGTCTTCACTCGCGGGGAAGGGAGGCAACGGGGCCCGAACGTCCCATGCCCGATCCTCCTCGCGAGGCCAACAGGGACGCTCCGGCGAGGAGTCAGCCCTCGTGACCCCGCTGACTCTGGAGGTGCCTGCGCTTGATTTTGTCAACGAAGTTGCCACAACTCAGGAGGTCCCTGCCTCCCAAACTGGGATCACACTGCCGTCTTCTCCTCCTACTCCGCCGGCTCTCGTCTCCTTTGCTTCCTCCATCGCCTTGGACCATGCCGCCGACGAGCTGAGTCGGCTGCTGGAGGATCTTCGAAGCGCGGACCCCCGCCTGGTGGCCGGGCGCCTGAAGTTAGTCTCCAGTTGGGTTCGTTCTGACGCCTCCGTCCGAGCGGCGCTGAGCCAGGCTGTGATGGCTTCCGAGGAGGGGAAGCAAGCCACCTCCCAGGCCATGGCCGCTCGAGACGCGGTGTTGAAGGATGCTTCAACCGTCGAGGGCCGCTGCAAGACGCTGGAGGGTGAGTTGCAAGGGCTACGCGATGAGCTCGCCAAGGATATTCACGACCGCCAGGTGAAGGAGGAGGAGATGAAGGCTTGGGAGGCTTCCGTCAAGGACCACGACGCCGAACTCTTAGCCGACCGCGACTGGCTGAAGACGCTGGAGCAGACGCTGAAGTCGGAGAGGGTCGAACTGGATGCCGAGGCGAAGGCCTTGGCCGAGGATCGCGCGGCCTTCACGTGCTTTGAGGAGAGGGCTCGCATAGCGCTGAAAACGCTTTATGACGAGGGCCTGGAGAAACCGCTAGCGGGAGCCAAGAAAGGCCCCGCTAAGCTGGTTCCATTCCTCGTCGAGGCGCTTGAAGAAGTCGTGATTAGCATCGGCCCCATGGCTGAAGTAGAGGCTCGCATTCTTTCCTCCACAGCACTGATGCGGATCCTCAGCCACGTCTACCTCCGCAACCCCGATGCCAACCTTGACGACCTGGTGGAGCCCGTGGACGCCAAGCACTCCGCCGCTGCTGCCGAAGCCCTCAAGGGTCGAGTGGAGGCCTTGCTGTCGAAGTTCCGCACCTTCAACACCACGCCCAAGCGAGGCGCTGCCGGCTCCACAACTCCAGGGGGTGGGGCTGACAAGCGCGACTCCACCACAAGCGGTGGCGCGGCCCAGGGGTGATCTTCTCGCGGACTTTTTCCCACTTTTATTCCTGCAACATGCACCATGCCTCGTGGGGGCGTTTAAATTTGTGTCTGGTATTGTGAGAACAATCTATGGTCTGTAATATTTTCTTTTGGATTTGCTAGATTTTGCGATTTCCTTCCTATTTGCTTGTGTTCTACGCCGGCAGGGCCCGGCCCCGCGCATTCCTCAGCCGCCATTAGCCCCGACCGGATCACCAGGACGGGACTAAGGAGTGAGGGGCTACGTGACAAGTTAGGCTCCTGTGTCGCGATGCTCAGGAGTCCCCCTTGACGCGCAAACAGCAAATAGGGAGGGGGTGGAAGAGAGGATATGTCGTTCTACATCGGCAGGGCCCGGCCCCACGCATACCTCAACCGCCGTTAGCCTTTTGGAACTAAGGAGTGAGGGGCTACGTGCCCAGTTAGGCTCCTGAGTCGCGATGCTCAGGAGTCCCCCTTGACGCCCAAACGGGTCTTCATACCTTGGCTCCGCTCGGGGAGGGGCGTGCGACGACCAGGTTCGAGGGACCTGGCTGGGTGGCGTGTGCTCGGGCGTGGCCCTCGTGCCCAGCCCCCTCGCGCGGCGCTCCCAAGGGGAGGCATTACGATCAGGCCAGACACTAAGCTCTGGGCTCCCTAAGGTTGATAGAGCCGTGGGCTGCCCTCAGTTGTTTATCACCAGCGCGGAGCATGGCGCTTCCGTATGTGTACGGGCATAGCCGCTCCTCGGCAGTGTCGTCAGCCAGCACGGAGCATGGTGCTTCCACTAGTACGTGGGAGGGGGGCTCCCCTCCGGGAGGAGCCCCCGGGGCATGTACAGCCCCGCCCTGACACGTGGCCGGCATGGTAGGGCTAGCTATGGAGGTGTATCTGGGCACCCATGAGCCAGCGCGGGACTCACGGGGCCCTACCTCGAGGCGGGTTGCGCCTGGCTCTGGGCCTTTGTCGGTGGTATGTTCCTGCAAGGTGGTTAAAATGCAAATGCTCTACGCCCTCAGGTCCCGGCCCTCGAGCAAGCTCAGCCGGCGCTAGTATGCCAGGTCGCGATGCCGTGGACAAGGCCAGGGGGTGAGGGCTGGAGAGCCAGTAAGAGCTCCTGAGTCGCGATGCTCAGGAGCCCCCCTTTTAACGTGCAAGTGCTTTGCATGAGAGAGGAGAGGCCCGTGGTAGGCAGCAAACGATAATCATAAGCAGGTTAAGCATGAAGAAGCAAATCAACTTAGATAGATGCAGAGAGAGGCAAACTCCACTGGGTCAGGCCCAAGCGACTTGGGGATGATGCAGCCCGAGGGGCGCCCCCAACAAGGTAAGCTGAAGACAAAAGCAAAACGGATACACGCCGCGGGGACAGGCCCACGTGACTTGGGAATGATGCAGCCCTGAGGGCTCTCCCAGCTGAAACGAAACTTGAAAGAGGTCACCTGATACCGTTGCAGAGCGAGTGTTAGTGTTCTGGGAACGGGTGTCCCCAGACTTGCCTGCCTGCGGCCTGCGGCGTGGCTCGAAGGGGGCCCGGCACGGCCCATCTTCATCAAAGCAAGCTCAAGCCCTCGCGAGGGGCCAAACCTCGCGGGGGGACGACAAGGAGCTTCCTCAGGCACGGCCTCGTCAGGCTGGCTCACGAGGAGGCGGAGAATTCAAGGCGGGGTACCTCACGAGGTGCCCATGACGCAAGCCATGACGACCAAGGGCGCCAGCTGGGCGCGAGCCCGCGCAGTGTCCTTCTTTCCTCTTTGGTGCAAGGGGATCAAGCGCAGGCGGGAGCATCAAGCAAAGGCATCCATTTCGGTGCAACAAGACCAAGACCAGTCCAACGACAGGATGGAGGTCACCGTGGAGCCCAAGTCGGCATCACCACCAGAGCCTTTGGCAAGCGAGGACCAACTTTAGTCAGGATAAGTGTACTAGATGTTCCCCTTCAAATTGGCCAATTGTTGGCGCCCTTCCCGCTCAATATTTGGGAAGAGGCCCAGGGCCTTCGCCTATAAATAGGACTAGCCACACACAGGGTACAGGCATCGATCCATCCGGCTGGCAAAAAGGGAGAGACCACAAGAACAGACCCTCGCGAGGCTGTTCTCCCTTGTATTGTTCATCATCAGCCCAAGAGGCAATCCACCACACCACACACTGGAGTATGGTATTACACCACAATGGTGGCCTGAACCAGTATAAATCATGTGTCTCTTGTGTTGTTCTTCTCGTAGTTTAGATCCTAGCGATTCGGTCAAGAACGGGTAGGTAGAAGGCGAAACCTCCACGCGCACCCTAGTGTTCGAACCTCAAGGGTCTGCCGGAACCCTAAATCCGACATTTGGTGCGCCAGGTAGGGGTGCGCCGGAGTTCGCCTTCCGTCGCCCTGCTCTTCTCCGACCGTCGCGCCCATGGCTGACACTCATCGGGCTGCTCGCGCCGCTCGAGTCGCCCGGACGGCTCCTGTCGGCGCGCGCCCTCGTCGCTCCCCTTCGCCCGCCGTCAACACCGCCACCGGCCTGGCGGGGAACGAGCAACGTGTATCGCCCCTGCATCCCTCCGTGGCCTCTTGGGAAGAGCCGCGTAACCTCTTCCTCGCCCGCCACGCCACTCCGGCCTCCCTGGTCGTTGCGGCCCTCCTGGGCGGCTCGCAGGCGCCGCCCACCAGTCACCATGTCAAGCCATTCATCCGCCAGGTCGGCGCCACCTCCGCGCGGCAGGGGGCTTCCCAGGACCGGCCGGACCCCCAGGCCAGGCTAGCCTTCAGTTTGGAAGACCACCCCTCCAACTCGGCCTGCTCGATTGCGATCCCGATGTTGTGCACCCCCACCATCTGCCAGGTGGCTGTCACCAGGACCCTCATCGACGGTGGCGCGGACCTCAACGTGCTTTCAGTCGAGACTTTTGACCTCCTCCGCATACCTCGGGAGCGGCTGCGGCCGAGCCAGCCCTTCGTGGGCATCGGGGGCAGGGCATCCAACTCCTTGGGACAGATCCGGCTCCCAGTGACCTTCGGCACCTATGACAATTTCCGCACGGAGCTGGTCGATTTTGACATCGCCCTCATCGGCCTCCCCTACAATGCCATCCTCGGCTACCCAACGCTGGCCCAATTCATGGCCGCGACTCACCCGGCATACAACCTCATGAAGATGCCTGGGAGCAGCAGAGTCCTCACCGTGCCTGGGGACACCGGGGACGCGCTGCGAGCGCTCCAGCTCGCCTACAAGACGGCGGCGTCAGCGCAACCCGCCTATGCGGGGGCCCCAGAGCCCAAGGGGGCTGCGCCAGCCAAGAAGAAACAATTGTTCACCCAAGACAAGGCGGAGACCAAGCAGATACCCGTTGATGAGGGCGGGTCCGCCAGCGCCACTTTCACCATAGGTGCCCACCTCGGGCCCGAGCAGGAGGAAGCCCTGGTCAAGTTCTTGCGTGCAAACAAGAAGGTGTTCGCTTGGGAGCCCGATCAGCTGGCAGGGATCCCACGGGGCGTGATCGAGCACCACCTCAACGTGTGCCCCAACGTGCGCCCCGTAAAGCAGAAAGCAAGGCGGCAGTCCACTGAAAAGCAGGCCTTCATCGTCCAGGAGACCTGCAAGCTAGAAGCCGCGGGGGTCATTCGCGAGGTTCGATATCCAGATTGGTTGGCCAACCCTGTGGTGGTACCAAAGAAGGGAGGGAAGGAACGCATGTGCGTCGACTTCACCAACCTCAACAAAGCATGCCCGCAAGATCCTTTCCCGCTCCCATGCATCGATCAAATCATCGACTCCACCGCTGAGTGTGACCTGTTATGCTTCTTGGACGCCTTCTCCGGGTATCATCAGATCAAGATGGCGGTGGAAGACGTGGAGAAGACGGCCTTCCTGACCCCGTGTGGGGTATACTGCTATACATGCATGCCCTTCGGACTACGCAACGCAGGAGCAACCTTTCAGCGGCACATGCACATCACCTTGGGCCCGCAACTCGGGAAGAACGTGGAGGTGTACGTCGACGATATTGTGGTAAAATCTCGCGAGGCCAAGACTCTGATACAAGACCTAGAGGAAACCTTTGCAAGCCTCAACGCAGTGAGCCTGAGGCTCAACCCGGAGAAGTGTGTGTTTGGAGTCCCCTCAGGCAAGCTCTTGGGTTTCCTAGTATCCCACCAAGCCATCGAGGCCAACCCAGAAAAGGTCAAGGCGGTCGAGGACATGAGCCCGCCAAACACGCTCAGAGAGATGCAGAAGCTCACTGGGCGTGTGACTGCACTGGGGCGCTTCATCTCCAGGTTGGGGGAGCAGGCGCTGCCTTTCTTCCAGTTGATGAAGAAAAAGGGGCCCTTTGAATGGACTGAAGAGGCCGACAAGGCATTCCAAGACCTCAAGAGATACCTGACCAGCCCACCGGTGATGGTGGCCGCACGCCCACAAGAGCCCTTGGTACTCTACCTCGCCGCCACTCCCTACTCAGCCAGTGCGGCCCTGGTGGCAGTTAGGGAGGAGCGTCGGACCAAGGCTATGGCAGCTGCCCGCGCCAAGGCAAAACAAGACCAAAAAGGACTCGCAGAGATCACCACCACGATTGAGGAAGATCAGCCGCCGCAGGGGGACGCACCAGGAGCGGGAAAAGCCCTTCCCCTAGGCAACCAGCTTCTGGAGGCTCCGCCACCTCAGGAGGCACCACGGTTTCCGGAGGGCGCCACCAGCACCGACGCTCCAAGCCTCGTCGAGCACCCGGTGTACTTCCTCAGCACGGTGTTGCGAGATGCGAGGGCACGGTACCCCATGCCTCAGAAACTTCTCCTCACACTACTGGTGGCCTTGCGCAAGCTGCGGCACCACTTTCAGGGTCACCCTATCAAGGTTGTCTCCGCGTACCCCTTGGAAAGAGTGCTCTGGAGCCCTAACTCAGCCGGAAGGGTCGCCGAGTGGAACATTGAGCTGCAAGCATTTCAGCTCGAATTCAGCACGACCCGAGTCATCAAGGGGGCCGCCTTGGCAGATTTCGTGGCGGAATGGACAGAGGCGTCGGGCCTAAAGGCTGGTGAGGATCGGTCCCTCTCCCCGGGAAGTGAGGCTCCGGACGGTTGGGTCATGTACTTCGACGGGGCGTTCTCCAGGCACGGCGCGGGGGCTGGCGCGGTACTTATATCTCCTACCCAAGACAAGCTCTACTACACCGTGCAGCTCTGTTTCCAACACGGAGAAAAGGTCTGCAACAATATAGCAGAATATGAAGGCCTGATAGCGGGCCTGAAGGCCGCGGCCGCCCTCGGAGTAAAGCGCCTTACCATCAAAGGTGATTCACAACTCCTCGTCAACTTCTCCAACAAAGTATACGAGCCAAGGGATGAGCACATGGAAGCCTACCTTGCGGAGGTCCGCAGGATGGAGAAGCAGTTCTGGGGGCTGGAGTTACAGCACGTGCCCCGCGGCACCAATCAGGAGGCCGACAACATTGCCAAACGAGCATCCAGGTGGCTGCCTCAGGAGCCTGGCGTCTTCGAGGAACGACTCTTCAAGCCCTCGGCCACACCCACGGTTTCCGGAGGGCGCCACCAGCACCGACGCTCCAAGCCTCGTCGAGCACCCGGTGTACTTTGTCAGCACGGTGTTGTGAGATGCGAGGGCACGGTACCCCATGCCTCAGAAACTTCTCCTCGCACTACTGGTGGCCTTGCACAAGCTGCGGCACTACTTTCAGGGTCACCCTATCAAGGTTGTCTCCGCGTACCCCTTGGAAAGAGTGCTCCGGAGCCCTAACTCAGCCGGAAGGGTCGCCGAGTGGAACATTGAGCTGCAAGCATTTCAGCTCGAATTCAGCACAACCCGAGTCATCAAGGGGGCCGCCTTGGCAGATTTCATGGCGGAATGGACAGAGGCGTCGGGCCTAAAGGCTGGTGAGGATCGGTCCCTCTCCCTGGGAAGTGAGGCTCCGGACGGTTGGGTCATGTACTTCGACGGGGCGTTCTCCAGGCACGGCGCGGGGGCTGGCGCGGTACTTATATCTCCTACCCAAGACAAGCTCTACTACACCGTGCAGCTCTGTTTCCAACACGGAGAAAAGGTCTGCAACAATATAGCAGAATATGAAGGCCTGATAGCGGGCCTGAAGGCCGCGGCCGCCCTCGGAGTAAAGCGCCTTACCATCAAAGGTGATTCACAACTCCTCGTCAACTTCTCCAACAAAGTATACGAGCCAAGGGATGAGCACATGGAAGCCTACCTTGCGGAGGTCCGCAGGATGGAGAAGCAGTTCTGGGGGCTGGAGTTACAGCACGTGCCCCGCGGCACCAATCAGGAGGCCGACAACATTGCCAAACGAGCGTCCAGGTGGCTGCCTCAGGAGCCTGGCGTCTTCGAGGAACGACTCTTCAAGCCCTCGGCCACACCCACGGTTTCCGGTGGGCGCCACCAGCACCGACGCTCCAAGCCTCGTCGAGCACCCGGTGTACTTTGTCAGCACGGTGTTGCGAGATGCAAGGGCACGGTACCCCATGCCTCAGAAACTTCTCCTCGCACTACTGGTGGCCTTGCACAAGCTGCGGCACTACTTTCAGGGTCACCCTATCAAGGTTGTCTCCGCGTACCCCTTGGAAAGAGTGCTCCGGAGCCCTAACTCAGCCGGAAGGGTCGCCGAGTGGAACATTGAGCTGCAAGCATTTCAGCTCGAATTCAGCACAACCCGAGTCATCAAGGGGGCCGCCTTGGCAGATTTCATGGCGGAATGGACAGAGGCGTCGGGCCTAAAGGCTGGTGAGGATCGGTCCCTCTCCCTGGGAAGTGAGGCTCCGGACGGTTGGGTCATGTACTTCGACGGGGCGTTCTCCAGGCACGGCGCGGGGGCTGGCGCGGTACTTATATCTCCTACCCAAGACAAGCTCTACTACACCGTGCAGCTCTGTTTCCAACACGGAGAAAAGGTCTGCAACAATATAGCAGAATATGAAGGCCTGATAGCGGGCCTGAAGGCCGCGGCCGCCCTCGGAGTAAAGCGCCTTACCATCAAAGGTGATTCACAACTCCTCGTCAACTTCTCCAACAAAGTATACGAGCCAAGGGATGAGCACATGGAAGCCTACCTTGCGGAGGTCCGCAGGATGGAGAAGCAGTTCTGGGGGCTGGAGTTACAGCACGTGCCCCGCGGCACCAATCAGGAGGCCGACAACATTGCCAAACGAGCGTCCAGGTGGCTGCCTCAGGAGCCTGGCGTCTTCGAGGAACGACTCTTCAAGCCCTCGGCCACACCGTCACTGTCAAGCGCGGTGCACCCTCGGGAGGAGCTCCCCCAGCCGCCAGCCTCGGGAGCCCCGATCTGCGGGCCAGCCTCGGGGGCGCGTTTGCTCTTGACAGTAGAGCCTCAGGAGGAATGCTGGGTCACGGAGCTCCGGAGCTATCTGACACAAGGGATCTTGCCAGAGAAAGAGGAGGAAGCAGAGCACGTGGCACGGCAGGCCACAACATACTGCATCAAGGATGGGGATCTCTACCGGAGGCGACCAAATGATGTATCCCTACGCTGCATCTCCAGGGAGCAAGGGAAAGAGCTGCTGGCGGACATACACGGTGGAGACTGCGGGCACCACTCGTCATCGCGAACCCTTGTGGGCGAGGCATTCCGAAGCGGTTTCTATTGGCCTACCGCGCTCAATGACGCCGTCGAACTGGTAAAGGCCTGCGAAGCCTGTCAATTCCATGCAAAGCAGATCCATCAGCCGGCGGGGGGTCTGCAGACCATACCCCTCACGTGGCCATTCGCAGTCTGGGGGCTTGATATCCTGGGCCCGTTTCCCTGGGCGCCAGGGGGCTATCGCTACCTTTACGTCGCCGTGGACAAATTCACCAAGTGGGCCGAGCTGGAAGCCGTCCGTACCATCCCCGCGGGTTCAGCGGTCAAGTTCATCAAGGGCATCGTGAGCCGGTTTGGGGTGCCGAACCGCATCATCACCGACAATGGTTCGCAGTTCACCAGCAACCTCTTCAAAACATACTGTGCTAACCTTGGAACGCAGATATGCTACGCTTCAGTGGCGCACCCCCGAAGCAACGGCCAGGCCGAGCGGGCCAACGCAGAGGTCCTGAGGGGCCTCAAGACCAGAACATTCAAGAAGAAGCTAGAGGCTTGCGGCAGAGACTGGTACGACGAGCTCCAATCTGTGTTGTGGTCCATCCGCACGACCGCAACCAAGCCGACTGGAGAGACCCCTTTCTTCTTGGTCTATGGAGCCAAAGCGGTCCTCCCTCACGAGGTCAGACGTCGGTCTGCACGGGTCCTGGCGTTCGACGAAGCGCAGCAGGACGCCATGCAGGCGATGGACCTCATGCTGGGGGAGGAGCATCGCTGAGAAGCCGCGCTGCGAGCGGCGAGATATCAACAAGCACTACGACGATACCACTGCCGCAACATCCGCCCCAGGACTCTCGAGGTAGGGGACCTCGTGCTCAGGCAGGTTCTCTCCAGGGAGGGGCTTCATAAGCTCTCTCCCATGTGGGAGGGCCCGTTCAAGGTTGTTCATGTTTCCAGGCCAGGCTCCGCGCGCTTGGAGACTCAGGAGGGGGTGCCAGTCCAGAATGCGTGGAACATCCAGCACCTCCGGAGGTTTTACCCCCGAAAAGGCCCAGAGCCTGTGAAGAAGGCGAATGCCTGTGAAGACCATCTTTTTTGAAAAGGCCCAGAGCCTGTGAAGAAGGCGAATGCCTGTGAAGACCATCTTTTTGGAAAAGGCCCGGAGCCTGTGAAGAAGGCGAATGCCTATGAAGACCATCTTTTTGGAAAAGGCCCGGAGCCTGTGAAGAAGGCGAACGCCTGTGAAGCTATCGCGTTTTGGGAAAGGCCTGGAACCTGTGAAGAGGGCCAATGCCCGTGAAGCTTGCTTCCCCGAAGAAAGGCCCGGAGCCTGCGAAGAAGGCCAACGCCTGTGAAGCTCGCCGCCCGTGACATTCTCACATAATAATGAGTTGGGGTTGTACACGCCCCGGAGTCTCAGGAGCGCCGGCCTCAGGCCCTGGGGCTCCCTCCCACGCCCAGTGGCAGCACTTAGCTCCGCGCTGGTGAGAAGACGTCGAAGACTAGAATAGGTCCCGCACGCGGCGTTTTCATTTGCTTTCTGCAGTTGGCTAGTTCATTCTCATTTGAAGTTTTATTGAAATTGTCGCTGTCTTTTGTCCTTTCGCTCTTTGGTTTCTTCGCCCTCCGGCCCCGATTTCTCTTGCGCGAGGTCTCGCGAGGGGACGGCCCTGGCGCCGTCGCGAGTGTTTCGATCCTTTCGGTCAAGACCCTCGCGACCGGGTCCACTACAGGAGCATCCCTCCAGTCCATGCCTCACGGGCACAGCGACACGAATACAGGACCTGGGTTGGTTACCCCATGGCCAAGGCTGGGGATTACCTACGCGCAGGTGTTCAACATGAAGGAACAATACCAGAATAACGGAAACATTACGACGACTGACAACGATAACACAAACACGCCCCCATGGGGCCCACACATAACTGTCTTTTTGCGCAGGAAAAAGGGAGTGGAAGGAACAAATCAGGCAAAGCTCGCGAGGCGTCGGGCCCGAGCTGCCTCCGGAGCTCAAGCGGACTCCCTCTCGCTCTTCACCAGGGGGCGACGGCGGGCGGACTCGCTACCGCCCTCCAAGCGGGCGGGGCGGCGCGGAGGCAGACCGCGGCCGCTGCTAGAAGAGTCGCTACCCTAAGAGGAACCAGTGAAGCTTGAGGAATCCTGGGCGCCACCGGCCGTGTGCTCGCTGCCCTCTCCATCCTTGCCGGGGCTGGGTCCCCGGCCGTGGCCGTCGTCTTCAGGGCAGCACCCAGCGCGGCGACCATCTTCCCCAAACACCCTCACGTAGAGGGTGGCGTCGCCATCAAACTTGAAATGCAGGGTGCACCGGCGGCTTAGGCCACGCGCGCGGGCAAATGTCTGCCAGCCGCGGGTCAGGGCCAGGCTCCCGGACGCGAAGACCTCCAGCGAAGCCCATGAGGCCCGGCTGCAGCAGCCGTCTGCCTGGAGCCAGAGGCCGCCCGGGGCGCCAGCCGGGAGCTCACCTAGGAGGAAGCGAGCGAGCTGAAGCCGGGCGCTGGCCGGCTCCGCTGCCCACACAACGAACTCCAGCAGCACCTTCGCAGTGCGAGAGCGCGGCCTCAGGGGCCACACGGCCAAAACGCACCCCCCGGCCGCGGCCGGCCTCCCGGCGCCACACAGGAAGTCACCTCCGCTGACGCGAGGAACCGCCGTGGGGGCCACGGGGTGCTTGCGAGGGCGGCCGCGACCGCGCTTTGGCAGGGGAGAGACAGGCTCGGCCTGGCGAGCTTTTCCCTTCTCTGCGGCCGAGAGCCTCCTTGGTGGGGCCATGAGGAAGAAGGAGAAGCAAGAGGAGATGAACTGGAAGGGCACGCGGCGTGCCGTACTTAAAGCCAGAGGAGGCCAACCGTCGGCCTCCACGACCACAGGTAATTATGACTCGTTTCGCGTGCAGGGACTTGTCGAATCCATGCGGTTGCCGAGGCATCGTGGGGAAGTGGAGGCGCCCACGTCCAATCGACCGCCAATGGCGCCCAAGGCCGCAGGCTGTTAGGGCCCGCGACGCTTCGCACTTGCCCTTTCGCTTCTCTGCTCGGCCAAGTCCGGGCGCGCCTTGGGCCCAGGGGCTATTGTCAGCGTTCTGGGAATGGGGGTCCCCAGACTTGCCTGCCTGCGGCCTACGGCGTGGCTCGAAGGGGGCCCAACACGGCCCATCTTCATCAAAGCAAGCTCAAGACCCTCGCGAGGGGCCAAGCCTCGCGGGGCGGAGGACAAGGAGCTCCCTCAGGCACGGCCTCGTCAGGCTGGCTCACGAGGAGGCGGAGAGTTCAAGGCGGGGTACCTCGCGAGGTGCCCATGACGCAAGCCATGACGACCAAGGGCGCCAGCCGGGCGCCAGCCGGGCGCCAGCCCGCTCACTGTCCTTATTTCCTCTTTGGTGCAAGGGGAGCAAGCGCAGGCGGGAGCATCAAGCAAAGGCATCCATTTCGGTGCAACAAGACCAAGACCAGTCCAACGGCAGGATGGAGGTCACCGTGGAGCCCAAGTCGGCGTCACCACCAAGTTTACCTTCGTAACGTTTCGGTCTCACTAAAATGAGCGATCGGTCCCACCAAGTTTGCAATTTAAACTCCCTATTTCCTTTTCATAACGCTTCGGTCCCACCGAAATGAGCGAATCGGTCCCACCGAGTCTGCCTGACCAACTCCCTCTGTGCTTATTATTGAAATTGGTCCCACCGAGTTCATGTGACCGGTTTCACCGAGATTAAGTTATGCGCATCAGTCCCACTAAGTTGATCATATCGGTCCCACCGAAAAGCCTAACGTTCATATTTTGACCTGAATCGGTCTGACTGAGTTTCACCATTCAGTCTCACCGAGTTTGGGAATATGTGTGTAATGGTTAGATTTTGTGTGGAGGCTATATATACCCCTCCACCCACTCATCATTCATGGAGAGAGCCATCGGAATGTGCCTACACTTCCACTATTCATTTTCTGAGAGAGAACCACCTACTCATGTGTTGAGACCAAGACATTCCATTCCAACCACAATAATCTTGATATCTAGCCTTCCCCAAGTTGTTTTCCACTCAAATCATCTTTCCACCATAGCCAAATCTGTGAGAGAGAGTTGAGTGTTGGGGAGACTATCATTTGAAGCACAAGAGCAAGGAGTTCATCATCAACACACCATCTATTACCTTTTGGAGAGTGGTCTCTCCTAGATTGGTTAGGTGTCACTTGGGAGCCTCCGTCAAGATTGTGGAGTTGAACCAAGGAGTTTGTAAGGGCAAGGAGATCGCCTACTTCGTGAAGATCTACCCAAGTGAGGCAAGTCCTTTGTGGGCGATGACCATGGTGGGATAGACAAGGTTGCTTCTTCGTGGACCCTTCATGGGTGGAACCCTCCGTGGACTCGCGCAGTCGTTACCCTTCGTTGGGTTGAAGTCTCCATCAACGTGGATGTACGATAGCACCACCTATCGGAACCACGCCAAAAATCTTCGTGTCAACATTGCGTTTGCTCCCTTCCAAACTCCTCCCCTTTACCTTCATATGTAGTGATTTACATTCCGCTGCTATACTCTTAGAATTGCGTGTGTAGGTTGATTGCTTGGCTAGTGCTAAGTTGCTAAAATCTGCCAAGAATTAAAATTGGGAAAAGGGTAGGTTTTTATTTGGTCAAGTAGTCTAATCACCCCCCTCTAGACATACTTTCGATCCTACACGGACCGTTCGCATTCACTCAGATGCATGGAAATCGAGGCGACAGCAGGAAGGAATCTTAAAAACTGGACACAGAAGTCGATGCCGGACTATCATCAATCCGGAGTATGGTGGAGAACCCGCCTTGCAAAGCCGAAAACTTATATCCTCATACTACATTGTCATTGAAGGCAAGTTTGGGGGCTACTGAGGGAGTCCTGTATTTGTGGGTCCTTAGGTGTCCGGCCCAAGAGTATGGGACGGGGTGGATGGGTCGTACAAGATCAAGTTGAAGATTATTTTCCGTGTCCGGATGGGACTTCTCCATACGTAAACGGCAAGATTAGAGTTTGGGTGTTTCCTTTCCTGATGAACTGACCTTGTACAAACCCTAGGCCCCTCCATCATGTATATAAACTAGAGGGGTTAGTCAGTAGAGGCTATCATCATTACCATCATCGGAATATTCATAGGCTAGACATCTAGGGTTTAGCCATTACGATCTTGTGGTAGATCAACTCTTGTAATCTCCATACTCTTCGAATATAATGAACCAGGAGTAGGGTTTTACCTCCTTTAAGAGGGCCCAAACCTGGGTAAAACATTGTGTCCCCTGGTCTCTTGTTACCATTGATCCTTAGACGCACAGCTTGGGCCGCCCTACCCGAGATCTGCCGGTTTTAACACCGACATCGATAGCAACCATAGTGGAAATTATCAGGACATTGTTTTGGATAAAATGCAGAGTTGCGATAAACTTGGGAATGAATATGTGCATCACGGATAGGATAAGGGGGACAGGGAGGAGGTGGTAGTCCCTCAATATGTGGTGGGAGATCCAAAAGTTGCAGGTGTTGCTGATGAGGGTGAGCGGGTGATTTTATCACAGGGTATGGTGGCTGCATTGGAAGGACTCGTGTTAATTTGATGATGGTCCTTCATGTAGTTTGTTCAAAGAGGGAACTGAAGATTTCAAGTGGTTCAACATGGATGCTAAGACTGCAAGGAAGGTTATGGAAAAGAAAAAGGAAAAAGAAATTCATGTTGTCGCCTCTCTTGGTGTTCAACAACCATTTTCATCAGGGAACACCTTCAACAACAGTCTAGTGCTGTCGGCATCCAGGATTCGAGGGTATCCAGCCCTACTTGCCTGCAGCCCACCATGTGGCTCCATGGATGGCCTGGTACGACCCAACTTCAACATCAGCAACACAAGACCCTCGCGAGGAGCCAAGCCTCACGAGGCGGGCGACGCCAAGACCCCCGAAGGAATCGGCCTCCTCAGGCTGGCTCCTGAGGGGCGGAGATTTCTATGCAATGTTGCCTCACGAGGCTCAGCTGACGTGAGCCATGACGACCAAGGCTAGGTGGGCGCCAGGCAGGCGCAGAGCGCAGGTTTCCTCTTCGGTGCAAAGGAAGCAGGGCGCAGGCATGGAGTCCCGAGGAATCAGCCAAAGGTTTCCATTCTGGTGCAACACCAAGACCGCCAGGACGGCAGGACGGAAGTCATCAACGAGCCCATGACAGCGTCACGACCAGAGGCTTTTCGCAGGCGAAGACTACTTTTGTTAGGATAGACTGTACTACTTGTCCCCTTTCAAATCCGGCCATTGTGGGATCCCTTCCTGCTCATATTTGGCAAGAGGACCAAGGCCATTATAAATAGGACTAGCCACCACCATAGAAGGGGACGGGATCAGAGCAAGTAGAACTAGCATACACCACACCAGCTCAAGAACACCTCACCTCCTGAGGCTTCTTCGTCCACTGTACTAGCTCATCCCTAGCCCTTCGAGGCAATCCACCAAAACACTGGAGTAGGGTATTACACCACATCGGTGGCCCGAACCAGGATCAAACTGTTGTGTCTCCTGTCCCTTTGAGCTCGATGCGCTAGGCTTAGGAGGATCGCCAGTAGGCAGGCTAGGTAGGTTGAGATCTCAGCACGCTCCCCAGAATTTGAACCTCTCAAGGGTTTGCGGATCCCATAATCCGACATTTAGCGCGCCAGGTAGGGGAGCGTCAGAATCTTCTTCCTCGACCTCAAGATCGTGCCACTGACTCCTATGGCGGGTGCTCCTCTGTCGGCCCGGCCGACACGTGTTCCTGAAGAAGCACCGGGGCTGCGCTGCTTCACCCTCTCCCTGCGGCAGGTGTAGTGGTCGCCCAAGTTCCGACCGGAGATGCCGCCGTGCTACGACGGCGCGGCAGATCCAGCCCCCTTTCTTCAAGTGTATGAGGAGGCAGTTTGGGTGGCCGGCGGAGACGACAAGGTGAAGGCCGACTGGCTCCCCATGGCCCTTGTAGGCGCACCACGCGCCTGGTTGCTCAACCTACCGGCATCTTCCGTGGCCTCCTGGGAGGAGCTGCACGACCTCTTCCTCGCCCACTACGCAGCACTGGCGCCCCCGAACGTCGTAGCTCTCCTAAGTGGCTCGCAGGCACTACCTTACGACCGCCACATCAAGCAGTTACACCGGCGGGTAGGCACCACTCAGGAGAGCTCGTGGGCTCCCCCGAGCTGGGCGGCGCCCCAAGCTGACCTCACCTTCAGCCCCAAGGATCACCCCATCGCCACGACTGGAGCAGGCGCGCTCCCAATGCTCTGCACCCCCACCGTCTGCCATGTGGCGATCACTAGGACCCTCATCGACGGCGGAGCCGGCCTCAACTTGCTCTCCCCGGAGGCGTTCAGCCTGCTCCACGTACCTCCCAGCCGGCTCCGCCCCTCCAAGCCTTTCTCCGGGGTCGGCGGCTGCTCCACCAGGACCCTGGGGCAGATCCGTCTCCCTGTCACCTTCGGGACCTGCGACAACTACCGCACCGAGCTCATCGACTTTGACATCGCCAAGATCGACCTGCCGTACAATGCTATTCTGGGATACCCGGCCTTGGCCCAGTTTATGGATGCAACCCACCCCGCGTACAACCCCATGAAGATGCCTGACAACAATGGTA
Organism: Triticum aestivum; assembly: GCF_018294505.1. Lineage (NCBI taxonomy): Eukaryota > Viridiplantae > Streptophyta > Magnoliopsida > Poales > Poaceae > Triticum > Triticum aestivum. The sequence goes on along the minus strand of NC_057804.1, from coordinate 374,222,919 downwards.
TCCTCACGGTGGCGGTGAACACCAAAGGCGCGCTGCAGGCCCTCAAGCTCACCTTCAGGACAACCGCGACTGTGAAGCCCGACGAGAAGAAGGGTCAGGAGGCCCCAGAAGCAGCACCGGCTAAGAAGAAGCAGTTGTTCTCCCAAGATCGAGCCGAGACGAAGCAAGTGCCGGTCTGTGAGGATGGGACGGCCAGCACCACCTTCACCATAGGGGCTGGTGTAAGGGCATATTTATCCCTAAGGTGTTTTGGTGATTGATGACAATGCTTTTGCGGACTAATCATGTGCGTTGAATTTTTCAGAGATTCATCCTTTGGCACGAGACGATTCCCTCCCCTCGGAGTGTTATTCAAGACAGTGTAGCTATTTTGTTTCTATGTTGGTGGACTAGTTTCATAGGAGTCACTGTACTCTCAAGAGGGGGTCCACTTTGGTAAGGATAGGGTGGAATCAACACGTACACATTCTTGTCACACCCTCTGAGCCTTTCTGCTTCAATGGAGAGCTCATTCCCCTTCATATGTGCTTCGTTTGGTCCCAGCTGTAGTACTGCGAGCCACAGCTGTAGTACCGCCCGAGTGCAACAAGTGGCAGTACTGCTCCTTAGCGGTAGTACCGCTTGGAGCCCTCCGCCGTAGTACCGCTGTGGCTCCGTGATCCTACTGCCTCAACTCGAGGGCTCTTTTCTAATGTCGGGTTTTGCGGCACTAGTTGCGGCAGTAGAGGCGGTAGTACCGCTCTCAAGTGGTAGTACCGCCCTTACCACCACGGTAGTACCGCTCTGGGTCCAGGTCCTCCCTTTGCTCCTCGCTCCCCTCTTCTGCACGGCAGTACCGCGAGGTGGGACGGTAGTACCGCTGGCCACAGCGGTAATACCGCCCACCCCTGCAGTAGTACTGCTCTTTGCGGGGCTGCTTTGGGGGGTAACAGTTGGATTGTTCCCCCCACTATATAAGGAGGTCTTCTTCCCCAAAGTTGACCTACCTCTTCCCCCAAAAGCTCCATTGTTGCTCCAAGCTCCATTTTCACCCGATCTCTCTCCCTAGCCAATCAAACTTGTTGATTTGCTCGGGATTGGTTGAGAAGGCCCCGATCTACACTTCCACCAAGAGAAATTTGATTCCCCCCACTGATCCCTAGCGGATCTTGTTACTCTTGGGTGTTTGAGCACCCTAGACGGTTGAGGTCACTGCGGAGCCATAGTCCATTGTGGTGAAGCTTCATGGTGTCGTTGGGAGCCTCCAATTAAGTTGTGGAGATTGCCCCAACCTTGTTTGTAAAGGTTCGGTCGCCGCCTTCAAGGGCACCAATAGTGGAATCATGGCATCTCGCATTGTGTGAGGGCGTGAGGAGAATACGGTGGCCCTAGTGGCTTCTTTGGGAGCATTGTGCCTCCACACCGCTCTAACGGAGACGTACTTCCCCTCAAAAGGAAGGAACTTCGGTAACACATCCTCGTCTTCACCGACTCCACTCTTGGTTATCTCCTGCCTTTACTTGTGCAAGCTTATTTGTGTTGTATCCCTTGCTTGCTTGTGTACTTGTTGTTGCATCATATAGGTTGCTCACCTAGTTGCATATTTAGACAACCTACTTTGTTGCAAAGTTTAATTTGGTAAAGAAAAGCTAAAAATTGTTAGTTGCCTATTCATCCCCCCCCCTCTAGTCAACTATATCGATCCTTTCAATTGGTATCAGAGCCTCGTCTCTTTATTAAGGACTTTGTCGTCCGAAGAGTATGGTTGACACCATAGACGGTAGGGAGGAGCACTCTGGTGTGAATCCGAGCTCGTCTACGGGTGATAGGGGTACCGCGGTGTCTCGTGAGGAATTCAATGTGGCCTTGGACACATTGAAAACCTCCATGACAACCGAGGTAAAAGCATGTTTAATAAATTCTTAGAAGGACTTAAACTATCTACCTCACCGTTGAAAGTGGGTGATCCCACTAACAAGGTGACGGATGCTAACTCTAACAAGGGGGAAGCTACTAGTGAAAAGGATCCTTCTACTAGTGGTAGAAATGGCACTGGCATCTTTGCCCATGTGGCACCTCCAATTTATGGAGGACCGATTCCTTCTACTCATTTAAATCATGTCGGCCCTCCTCCTAAGATTGTGAAAAATGAGGACTTTGATTCTTGGGTATATCGCTTCAAACGTCATTTAAATCATGTGAACACTAATCTTTGGAGAATCATTGAAGAAGGTTTTCACCCACATGACCGAAGCAACTTCACCCCTAGAGAAGCCGTGGATCATCAATTCAACAAGAATGCTCTCTTCAACATTCAAGATGCAGTTCTACCCGAAGATCTCCCTCATCTTCGACCCTTCGCCATGGCCAAAGATGCATGGCATTGTGTTGTTTCACTCTATAAGGGAAGTGCAAGCATTCAACGCTCCAACTATGAAGTGGTGCAAGATGAAGCCGATGAGTTTGCAATGAAAGAATATGAAGAACCTCGTGAGCTCTTACGGAGAGTAACCAAACTTGCGGTCTCACTCCGAGATCATGGGAGCAAGGACACGGATGACAATTGGATCAAGCGCAAGTTCCTCAAAGCAATGATGCCTTTCCACAAGGCCTTGTCCTCCGTCATACGTCAGAGACCGGACTTCCACTCCTTGACCTCAAATGAAGTGTTGGATGAGTTTGTGGCAATGAGGATCTTGGACAAGACCGCCGACAACATGGTGTTGCAATCTCAAAGGGTAAAGAAGCCCAACCTTGCCTTGAAGGCCAAGGTTATTGTGGAAGAAGAGGAAGATGAGGAGAGCAACCCCAAAGATACAAAAATATGATTATCATGAGCACATGGCACTTGCTTCAAGGCAATTTTGCAGCAAGAAGAACACAAAGGCCCACCTTCAACAAGAACAACTCAAGTGGGTTCAAGGGCAAGCAACGTGTGAGAACATGTTACAATTGTGGCAATGTGAGCCATTTTGTTGTGTATTGCCCTTACGAGAAGGAAGACAATGGTGGCAAGCTCATCCGAAAGGACAAAGCCAAGTCATTCCCCAACAAGAACAACTTCACCAAAAAGACTCCTACTCGAGGGTTGGTGGTTCAAGAAGAATACCATGAGGATGACGATGATGATGAAGATCGTGAAGCCATGGCCATGGCCTCCGTTTCCATTGCCACAACTCCATGGGTGTCCCTCTTCGACTTACCCAATGAGAACATCACCGCCAAGTGTCTCATGGCTAAAGCCACCAACAAGGTAACCCCCAACATCAAAACCACCACCATTACTAATCCCTCCTTGATGGATGGCATTGATGAAAGTGAGGGGTCTAATGAGGAAGTGAATGAATTTGAGTCTTTTATGAGTAAGCTCAAGGGCAAATGCAAGAAGCACTTTGTTGCTGTCTTGGAACAACTTGGTGAAGCCAATGACATGATCGAGGCTCATGAAGAAACCATCTCTAAGATGGAAGGTCATAGTCGTGACTATGCCGACGAGATATCAGATCTCTCTAATGCTCTTGAGGAAGAGTGTGGGCATCGTTTGGCTCTTGAGGAGTCACACAATGATGACCATGCACTACAAAAAAAGAAGACACATCCATGACATTTTGGGTCGAACGAAATTTTTTTCTGTCATACATATGACACTTCTATGACGATAATTGTGACAAAACCCGGTATCATCATAGATGTGGTGGGCTCCTACTTCTATGACAATAAATCATGACAGAAAATGCGCTTTTCGTCCTGGGCAGGCCGGAGACGCAGTTGCATGACATTCTTTGGGTCGTCCATGATGAAAAAACCGTGGTAGAAGCGAGGGAGAGGAAAATTTCGGGGAGTTCCCGGTTATGGTGGGAGGTCGGGGGCAGAGCGATGCATGTTTCTCTCATACACGTACGCATGTGTGTGCGAGGCGTTGGCTCTAACTGAACCCGAGCAAGGCGTTGGGCTCTAACTGAACCCGAGCGATTGCACTGCAGGCTACGCGTTACTGAACTCGAGCGATCAATCGATGGCTGTTAACTAAACCCGATCGAGCGATTCCTTTGCTACTTCTGCTAACTGAAGCCGATCGATGCTGCCTCTCTGGATGAGCAGTGAGCGTTGCGGGGGGAGATTGGATGAACAGTGAGCGGTGGCGTTGCCTCTGGATGAACAGGACCCCGTGGTGTGGAGGGCTGGATGAACAGGACGACCCCGTGGAGGGCTGGACGAACAGTAGACGGTGGAGGGGTGCCCGTGGAGGGGTGGTTGAACAGTAGCCGGTGGAGTAGCGCGCGGTGGAGGCTGGATGAACAGGAGCCCGTGGAGGCTGGAGGAGGTCGACGGTAGCCCGTGGAGGCTGGGGGAGGTCGACGGTGGAGATGAACAGTATCCCGTGGAGTCCCGTTTTGCAGGTACGCCACACCCCTCCCGATGAACAAAACTGCCGTTTCGACCGTAGCGCTCCAACACAAGTCCGTTTCGTCTGTTTTGCGGTACGCCACACCCCTCCTGATCAACAGGACCCTCGTTTCGACTGTAGGGCGTCTGTTTCGTCCGTTTTGCGGTACACCACACGCCTCCTGATGAACAGGATCCTGTTTCAAACGTGGCCGGTCGAACACAAGGCCGTTTCCTCCGTTCTGCGGTACGCCAGGCCTCGTTTCCATCGCATGTTCCGTCCAAGCCCTCCCGATGAACACAACGACGTATTCCATTCCGACCAAGTCGGTTGGCTCCCACGTGTTCCATTGCCTCCCGATGAACACGACGCATTCCGTTGCCTCCCCATGAACACGACGCATTCCGTTGCCACCCCATGAACACGACGACGATGTTGTTTCTCTGTTCCGACCCAGCCATGTACACGAGCCCTGGCCGTACGTATGCGCGAGTAGGCGTTCGAGACCCCGCCCATATGTACACATACGTGGTCATATTTTCTTTCTTGCACACTGGCCGCTGCATGTACGTGTACATGCTACGTGCGCGCCTCTACTACGACACGTACGCGCCTCTACTACGACACGTGCGTGCCTCTACTACGACATGTGCGCGCCTATACATCCACCAGTATGTACGTACATGTTCGCGACCAGAATCACAACGCTACGTACGCTTCGACCAGGTGGGTCCCGACTGTCAGGCACTTCCTTGCGTGCGAAAATATAGCTGGTGGGTCCCAGCAGTCAGGGGGGTGAATCGTTTTTTTTTGCCCGGACGCACTTCCTTGCGTGCGAAGATGTAGCTGGTGGGTCCCAGCAGTCAGGGGGGAACGTTTTTACGTGAAATACGGTGACCCGTCTGGTGGGTCCCTGCTGTCAGGTGGAGGAATAATTATTTTTGCGCATAATAAGGAGGCACTTCCTTGCTGTGGCCGTGGACCCAGCTGTCAGCCTCTCCACGTACAGTCCACATCTGACGGAAGCCATTCCTTGACCACGTTGACCACGCCGCGCCGAGAGCACCAGGGCGGTGGACGATGGCGAGGCCTAGGAAGGGGACGACGCGGAGCCGGGGAAGACGCGACAGTGGATGCCCACACGTAGAGGAGTACGAGGGTTCACTGGTTCGCTGCGATGTGAGGCTGCCGTCGCCGCAGAATAACAAGGGGTGTGGGTGAGTAGAGGGATGGCCTAGCCAGCGGTGGGAGTAGTAGGGGGTGGTGAGGCCTCCGCCGCATCGCAGCCAGCCACGGGAGGCAGGAGCACGAGGCACGACCGCGCGCTGGTTTGGGCGGCTAGAGCAAGAAGACCAGAGATTGAAGAAGCACTATGGCCGTTGGATGGACATCATACAGTCACTGGAGCTAGAATCGTGCATATTGACTAATTTGACAAAGCCCTCTGTCCCCATCAACTTAGTAGGCCCACAAGTCACCCTGCCACTATACTGGGTCCCGCTAATAGGAGGATTATTCATTTTTTTGTGCGTAATAAGGAGGCACTTCCTTGCGTGCGAAGATATAACTGGTGGATCCGAGCTGTCAGCGGTGGTAACATTTTTTTCACAAAATACAAAGGCCCTTTCGGTGGGTCCCTGATGTCAGGTGGAGGAATCATTATTTTGCGCGTAATAAGGAGCCATTTCCTTGCGTGTGGCCGTGGACCCAGCTGTCGGCCTCTCCACGTACAGTCCACTTCAGATGCATGTCGGTCGTTGACCGTGTTGACCAGGCCGCGCCGAGAGCACCAGGGCGGTGGACGACGGTGAGGCCTAGGAAGGGAACGACATGGAGGCAGGGAAGACTCGGCAGTTGTTTCCCACGCGGAAGGGAGTACGACTGTACGAGGGTTTACTGGTTCGTCTGTCGTCGCCGGAGAATAACAGCAGGTGTTGGTGAGTAGAGGGATGGCTAGGCCAGCGATGGGAGTACGGTGGGGCGGTGAGGCCTGCGTGGCAGCATAGCCGGCCGTGGGGAGGAGGGAGCAGGCAGTCCCGCCGGCGCTTGTTTGAGCGGCTGGATCAGGAAGAGCAGAGATTGAAGAAGCACGACGACCGTTGGATGGACATCCAACAGTCACTGCTTGTGCGTCAACCTTTTTTTTGGGAAAGCCTCAAATCTGTGGAAAACAGCATACAACCCATCTGCCATTATTTCTAATAAGTTATAGCCCATTTGCTAATTCTTAAGGTTTTTTAGCCCATATTCTTTTTGTTAGCATTATAGCCCATATTGTGCCCACGGTAAAAAAATTATACGAAATTTTGCATATTTCGTTGCAGGCTGAACTGTTTTTAATCCCGAAATTTCGACTCACATTCAAACTGATTTTAAAAATAAATGTATATCAATATAAAATCCAACAAATTCTCCACGCATAAAAGTTAATGTAATTTAAAATCTCGAAGTGAAAAAAAAGATATTTGAAACTAATTGCCGGTTTGATGTGTTTTCAAAATGTACAGCCCATTTCTCATTACTGATGGGCCATTTTCTCGGCCAGCCGAATGAAAGCTCTCCTTGTCTTGAAAGATTTGCAGCCCAACAGGCCTGGCAAAGCGACTTACTTGGCAAATCACAAAAAATTGGGCTGTGGCCATGGACCCAGCTGTCAGCCTCTCCACGTACAGTACTCTTCCGATGGAATGTCGTTGACTACATTGACCACGCCGTGCCGAGAGCACCAAGGCGGTGGACAACAGCGAGGCCTAGGAAGGGGACGACGCGGAGCCGGCGAAGACGTGGCAATGGATGCCCACGCGGAGAGGAGTACGAGGGTTCACTGGTTCGGCTGCGGCGTGAGGCTGCCGGCACCGCAGGGCCTGACTAGCGGTGGGAGTAGTAGGGGGCGATGAGGCCTCAACGGCAGCACAGCCGGCCACTGGAGGCAGAAGCAGGCGGTCTCCCCAGCACTGGTTTGGGTGGCTGGTGCAAGAAGAGCAGCGATTGAAGAAGCAGCAGGACCGTTCGATGCAAATCCAACGGTTACTGCTGCTAGAATCATTTGTTGACTAAGTTGACAAGCCCTGCGTACGCGTCAACTTAGTAGGCCCACAGGTCAGCCTCCCAACCGGTGCGCCCCAGATGTCCGTGGGAGGAATCATTTTTTTCGCGTAATAAGGAGGTAGATGATTGCGTGCGGCCAGGCCAGCGGAGGGAGTAGGGTGGGCCGGGGAAGCCTGCGCGGCATCACAGCGGGCCACAAGTGGAGGGAGCAGGCAGTCCCGCTGGCGCTAGTTTAGGCGGCTGGAGCAGGAAGATCAGAGATTGAAGAAGCACGTCGGCCGTTGGATGGACATCCAACAGTCACTGCTGCTAGAATCGTGTGTTCACTGACAAAGCCTTGCGTAAACAAGTCAGCCTCGAAATTTGTGGTGTGTACAGCCCATTTGCTATTATTTTTATAATTTTTACTCATTTTCTAATTCATATGGAATTTATTTCAGCCCGTTTTCCATTTTTAGAATTGCTGGCCATTTTCTTGTCAGTACCAGGGTCAAAAAATTAACTAAATATATGGGAAATTTTGAAAATTCGCAAATTTTTGCCGGGGAACAAAATATTCTTAATCCAAAAATTAATAGCCATACTAAAACAAACTTAAAAATAAATTAGTACTATGTCATGTTAAATCCAATGAAATAAGTATAAGATATCAGTGAAGAACAAAAACAAAAAAAGAAACTAATATCCCATTTGCTATATTTTTTTTGGAATTTTCAACCCCTTTTGATATTACTTTTAACAGACATTGACCATACTCTTTGGCCAGGCCAGAATGCATCCCTCCTCGTCTTGAAAGATTTGCAGCCCAGTAATTTGGAGAAAACAAATAGGCCTAGCTTGGGTATTCTTCAAAAAGAAATATTGAGCTACCTATTTTCCCAAAGAACTAGTGCATGAGCATTTAGCTTTATTTATTTATTTACTTATTTATGTTTAGGGGACCATGAGCATGTACCTAGGCCGGATTCATATGAGAGCCTCCCTTCCAGTTAATTATGGGCTTCTCTATTGGGCCTTCATCAGTGGGCTACATGTTATCAACAAGTGGAAAATGTGTTCCATACGAAAAATAGTATGAGGTACGTACGGTATGGGGCACTAAAGGATCGAACCATGCAACGACTTCCAAAACATTGTGTTTGTCATTCTAACAACAAATTTATTCAACCAACAGACGAAATATACTACTGATTGTACATTGAAAACAGCAGCAGCAGCAACCAGGGCTGGGGGTGCAACAGAAGCAGTAAGCAGGCCAGAAGAGTGAAGACGTAGCTCTCTCTTCCAAACCAAACATCAGCCATCATTACAAAAGGGCTACCAAAAAGAACAAGTGTATGCATCAAACTAAATAAAGATCCTACTACACCAAGTGTATGCATCTAACTAACTGGCTCAGTTAGACGTTACTATTTATTAAGCTGTGGAGATTGGCTGACGGCTTGAACCAGATGGGTGCCTAACGGGGGAAACTCCAGCCAGCAGGTCAAAGTCTGATACTTGCGACCCTCTCTCCTACTTTGGGTTGCAGAGCGTGGAGGCACATATCAGGGTATGGTGCATGCAGAGACGCATGGTATGCTGTGTACACACAGTTTTGCCTGATGAACGAAACCGCACTGCCATCATGATCCTTGCCGTCAGTTATCTCCTGGTTAATTGGATAATTCGGTCTGACAAACAGAGAGCGTGTACCAAGGCTACTTAGCAGCCTCCAGTCAAAAATTCCTGAAGGCCTAGAGAAGCTGGGATCCTGCTCAAAGACCTTGCAGTGACTGTGATTGTATTCCATGAAACAACACGTCCGGTACGTGCGAACGATCATCAATCTTTCACCGTCGTCTGATCGAGCCAGGAACCACCTGCAACTGCCATGCCGCTTTTCTTTGAAAGGTTCTGGGATTAGGAAGGGTAGGGACACCAGGCAGCCTACAACATCATATCAAGTTGGAGTCAAATAAAAAAGGGCTCCTGATTTAGTCAATCTTAAGAACAGCATGTTATGAGCATGAATGTTTTTTCAGTAAATGTTGACAGTAATAATAATCAATCCATCATGATATCATAGGAAAGTAACATACTGCTGTAACAGCCGTTTGTAGCAATGACTGGAGTAGGCCAGCAATACGTCCAGCCATAGAAGGAGTCGACAGCGTATATGAAGCCCTTGTGTTCAATGGCATTAGAGAACCATGGAGGATGTATGATCCTGTGATGGACGTGTAGATTTATCCACTTACCGCATTGACCTGTCAGATAGGCGAGACCACGTTTGAAGAACACAATTAGCCTGAAGTCTTTATAATTCGCAGATCTTGTGGGCACTTGGCAGATTACAACCTTGAGCAAATCAAACTTGGTATCATGTTGGCTACTGTAAGATTCCGAGTATTCTGGGCTGCAGTGCCAAAGTAGTGCAGTGTTAATCGAAGGAAGGGGGATCAATCGCCGGGTGTAGACCTCCACGAGCATCCAGCTGCCGCAACCATCGACGAGCACCATCCAAGACGTGTTCATGCCGACCCAGTACATACCGCTAATGTAATTGAGGCTGACGGTGTCGGGGATATACCCCGCGGTATAAACCGCCGGATGCATGACCCGGCTGGAGTTTGGCGATTCACTGGCGACCCACTTGGACCTGGCGGTTTACGATTCATTGCTAATCCGGCAGGCGGGTCAGAGGAGTGACAAGACCCGGTGGCCCAACGGGCGGTTTATAGAAGGCCGGATAACGCTATGGTGGGCCGGTTTATGAGGAAAGCACAAGGAATATTTTTCTACAAAGGAGGTAAGACTAGGACTCCACTTGTAATAGAGTAATCCTAGTCAAACTAGGACTAGCCATGTAAACCGCCCCTTCAACATATATAAGGAGGGGCAGGGCTCCCCAAAGAGAAAAAACAGGCAAGAAGAAACAATCTCTAGGGCTAGACACAATTAGAGGAGAGCCGGTTTACGGTGACTCCCTCATGATCCTAATGAGACCTAGCCACAAACAGCATGTAGGGTTATTATCGGATGATGTTTCCCGGGGCCCGAAGCTGTCTAAACCCCTGTCTTGTGTTGCGTCTCTCGATTACGCTCAACCCCTCTCAAGCTACCACATAGATGCGTTGGCCTCGCGACTAAGTCCTGACACTAAGGACATCTGACATGTTAATTCCACGACAGTTGGCGCCCACCATGGGGCCCGCGCACGATGGTGTTGAGTTCTTGGAGGGATCTTCTTTTAGGGATCAAAAGGCTCCCAATCGGTTGGATTCAAGCTTCGATTGGGATATTCATCAGGAGCGGTGGTAACCCACCGTGCTGACGCCCGCAGGTACATCAGCAAGACGTGGCATCAGAGGCACAGTTGGATTTGAACAGCGGTATGAGACGCTGCATCTGCATGATCCGGCAAAACAGAGTTGAAGACAAGACAGACATCGGTTCGCCGCAAAAATTGATATGAGCTTTTAGCCTCTGTTTTGTTTTGATCGGAAGGAGCCAAGCCAAGTCAAAGGGCCGTGCGTACTGCTACGGTTGGAGTCAAAGTATATAAAAACTTGCAGTCTTATCAGTGGAACAGTCTATGAACCGGGACCGGATTGTGTGATTTGTATCACGGATTGAGCATCTGTCGTTGAGCCGCCACTACCTTCAAATCGCCCATCTCTGGAACACCGCGGGTCTCGGTATCTCCAAACCGCCCTGGCTGATCTCCTCAGTTTAAAAGTCGCCAAGTCTGAGTCGTCGTCCCTGTCATGCACGTGAAAAGACATCAACCAGTACAGACAATCAACTAGTACTGAACAGGGATCTGATGCAAAGAGAAACAAAGTCTGATGGATTCCCTAGCTCCTGCACGTCAAGAGACATCAACTAGTACGTCACGACGAGGTGCTTCATCAGTCAAAATCAGTGGCCAAAATCAACTGCCATGGTTCACATCATGGCCAGCCGTCCGCAACTGACATGAAGACAAATTACTGGACCAGTTATTATTGTACTGGGCTGAGATCGAGTGATGGGTCAAATAGTGCTAAGCACTCCTCATTGTTATACAAAGTACCTTTGGTACATCGTCACATGAGGAACGAGGGCAACCAGCTCGTATTTTGGGTACACATCAATGGATCACCATCTGCTGTTTCGCCCGGATTACATCTAACAATATCCACTGCCAGTATTTGTGTTCATCCGACAAAAAATACCAGGTGTTATTTTTCAAATGTATTTTTATCAGTACATGTCAACTCATCCGACAACAGTTATTTTGGCCTGTAATATTTTTATGCAGGACGGCTATTAAAAGAAAAAGGGGTGGTATTACACCACGGAGGCACGTTCGGCTGTGCCGCGCAGCTTCACGGACATGCGTACCGCGGTCCGGTTTACATCAATGCGCCGTCCGACTCGCCCATCTGCACCGCCTTACAAACGCCACGGACAACTCGCTTGTCCGTGCTAGCTTACAAATGTCATGGCCGAGTCACCCGTCCTCACCGGTTTACCACACCGCGGCCGGTTCACCCGTGAGCGATTTCAACTTCACCTAGCGATCATCAATTTCATGGCGGATTATTTCCAGCCTGGCACATCAGGTGATATCCATCTAAAATATATTTTATTGGTACATATTATAGAGCAGTTTATCTTTGTCTTGCTCTGCAACATTGTTGATGCAGGACAATTGTTCACTACATCAAAATGACGTGGTTAACTCGCCCGTCCGTGCCGGTTTACAACACCGCGGCCGGTTCATCTGTTTGAGCCACCTCTGATGCTGAGGTCATCTTTTCCGTCCGCCTCTCGTGGCCTGGTCTACATCAACACACCGGGTCGCACCTGTCTGCATGAGGTGTTTATCAAGTATAAAGCAAGTCACAGCTTGGGTAGCCCGATTTTCTTTCAAATTGGAGGCAAATTATCATCAACCTCCGTCTACACTGGGTAGCTCAATGGGCAGGCGCACAAGTCGCCGCCACTATAGTTTGGTTAACTTCAATTCGCCAGTTGAAAGGAACCATTTGCTGAGTTGCTGACACGGCTCATACGGGATCATTTATAACCCGCCGGAGCCAACTCAACCTTCTGTGGATTCACATCATGCTATCAACACCAATGATATACAAGTTATGCCGGTTTATATCATGGTCAAATATGGAAGAGTCTCAAGCCAACTCCTTGAGTCACCTTTGAGACTCGGGGGCTACGATGACATGACTTAGCAAATCTTGCCAGTTTTAGCAAATTTAAGAACCCCAGGACGATGAGGGAAGGATAACCCGGTCCCGGAGGCTACTGTTATATTCATGAAAATTTAAAGGCCGTCAGAAAATTTCCGGCTTAGAAAGTATATGACAGTTACAAAATCCCGGCTCAATGAAGAAGTTCCGGGTCATCAGAAAGGATTCCGGTTTACAATCCGGCTCAAGGGAATTCAGTCTCACTAAAGCTCTCAAATATCTGGTTTAAAATCCGGTTCAAGAGAAATTTGTTCTCCCACAAAGCTCTGAAGCTCTCAAATCCGGTTTAAAAATGTCCGGTTCAAAAACGAATTAACTTCTCGCAAGTTCGAGTTTAAAGGCCGTCAGAAAATTTCCGGCCGAAAATGAAGATTCTGGTTTAAAATCCGGTTCAAGGGAAAGATGTATCCCACAAAGCTTTGAATCTCTCAATATCTGGTTCAAGAAGAATTTATCTCTTGCAAAAAGTTAAAGGTTGTCGAAGAGGACCTGCTGCCCTGACGCGTGGTTCAAACATAGGTATCCCGCCTTATTGGCTTATCATATTATTGGTTACATGGGGGCTTCAGCTGACAAAGCAGAGTTCTGTCCATTAATCCGGCTATCATGCCACAATACAGCTTGGGAACTTCACACCCTAGGGGCCAAAGAGAGTATTGTTGCTAAAAGCACAACTCAAACATGGGCACCCATTGAGCACAGCTCACAAAGTTACTTGGGGGCTCTTTGTGTAAAGTAACAAAGAGTTTGAAAGGACCCTTATAATTGGGTATCGACCCATGGCTTGGAAGCCTGGTGTATTCACCTAAAACCCCGGGTTAACCTGCCTTCCTCAAGTAAGCCACTCCTATCCAGGTAATCCTAGCATGACCCGTCGAACGTTTGACAAGTTACTCTTATACAGACCCTGAACTTGTCAAAGTTAAAACAACGATTGGTTAGTTGGAGGCCCATCTTAAAAGGCTTTGTCAAATGGTTTAACTCAGCAACCTGGCAGCCCATGAAAAGCCTCGAATTTGGGCTTGGCAGCCCTTGAAAAGCCTCGACTACAAGTTTTTTCATTTGTTTTTTGTCAAAGTTTCTTCTCCTTTGATAAGGTTTTAAGTTAAACCGGCGTCCATTGACCCAGCCTGACTATAAGTCATTTCATTAGTCAGGCGTTTCTTAACTCGGCACAAGCTTTCAACTATCAGTTGTTAGTACAAACTCAATTGTAAACCGGAGTTTTCTTAGCCCGGTCTGATGTTGACTATAAGTCGCCAGGATGATTATCCGGTGTTTATTACAACCCGGCACGGTTTTATTACAAACCAGCAAAATATAAGGGCAGATATCATACTCAAGATTTGGGTTGTCACCCTCACTACAAAAAGTTGGTAAACCAATGATGTGATTCAATGTCACAGGTATGATATATTTCATATTTTATTGTCCTTGCAGCCTTGGTTATAAACCCGGGTTACATGTTGGGCATTATGACCCGTCTGGCGGTAAACCGCCAGGACACTTTAAACTTATTGTATGCAGAAACAGGTTGAATAAAGCATAATTATAAATCACCAATGTTTATTAACCTGGCCTTGCTTTAAGACGATAAGTCGCCAGTATATGATGAGAAATTATCGGTGTTTGCTAACCCGGCCTGGCTTTGGACTATAAGTCGCCAGTATATATTTGGATTGCGCCATTGGAATCATGCGCTTATAAATCATTGGGTATATTATTCAACTCTGTAATAGCCAACATGGCTGGATTTTTATTATGGTTATCAATAACCAGTTTTATGATTAAGGTTTTCAAAGTCGCTTTAGCGCAATGGCTATCATATTATCAATGGATATGATTTATTCTACAATTGAAGGAGTAGTCCCGAGTCACTGCAGGCTTACGACCCGGCACTTGGGGGCTACATTATTTAAGTTGAGATTGCATCAAATACACAAGTCTCATGTCGCTGCAAGCATGCACCATGACACTTGGGGGCTAATGCAAAGTCATTGTTTGCTCACCTTATTGAAGACCCGACTCATCACATCGTAATGAGCCGGCCCTTGGGGGCTACCAATTGCTCCTGTCAACAAATTTAAGGTATGCAAAATTTCATCTATTATTGAAGGATCCACTGCTCAGTTGGTAAAGCACAAAGCTCTCAACCTTGTGGATGTGGGTTCAAGCCCCATGATGGTACTTACATCATATAATGTTATTTTCAATGAAGTATATATAAAGTCCCAGCTCAATATTATCTTACTGAGCCGGCCCTTGGGGGCTACACATCACTGCTCAAATCTACATGATTATATTTACAAAGTCCCTGCTCATTATTGCATAATAACCCGGCCCTTGGGGGCTACACTGGTTGAAGTTTTTATTAGCATAAGGCAATTTCAAGTTCCAGATTGCTGCAAGCAAGACAACCCGACACTTGGGGGCTACATAATATGGAGTATTCAGTTTTTACTAGTGACTGGGATGAACAGCATGGATTTCTTCAAAAGTGGCAGTATTTATATTGCAGCAAGTCTTAAGCCATCACTTTATTCTGCTCAAGACGTGGGGGCTACAGGTAATATGGATATAAGGGAGAAAAATCTTCAAATTCTCGGTTTTGAATAAACCAGATTGACCCGGTGTCTGCAACAATCATAACCCGGCGTCATCAGTAATCATGAACCAGCGTTGGCAACAATCATGAACCAGCGTTGGCAACAATCATGACCCGGAATTATTAGTTTTTATAACCCGACAATGGTGGTAATCATAAACCGACAAATTTTGCATTCTTAAACCGGCTGAAGATCACATGAGTATTTCAAAGACCAATATTGTTTTTAAGCATTGGGAGCTAAATCAAAGGAGTTATTCTTCACAATATATTTTCTATGAGACCAATGTCAGCAAGTTGAATATGAAGTTGGCCTATTAAACCGGATTTTCTAGAAGAAGGAAGTGACAAGGACTTAATGATGATCAGAGTCAGTTTAACATGGATAAATCCAAATTAAACTGGGGGCTAATGTCGGGGATATACCCCGCGGTATAAACCGCCGGATGTATGACCCGGCTGGAGTTTGGCGACTCACTGGCGACCCACTTGGACCTAGCGGTTTATGATTTATTGGTAATCCGGCAGGCGGGTCAGAGGAGTGACAAGACCCGGTGGCCCAACGGGCGGTTTATGGAAGGCCGGATCACGCTATGGTGGGCCGGTTTATGAGGAAAGCACAAGGAATATTTTTCTACAAAGGAAGTAAGACTAGGACTCCACTTGTAATAGAGTAATCCTAGTCCAACTAGGACTAGCCATGTAAACCGCCCCTTCAACATATATAAGGAGGGGCAGGGCTCCCCAAAGAGGAAAAAACAGGCAAGAAGAAACAATCTCTAGGGCTAGACACAATTCGAGGAGAGCCGGTTTACGGCGAATCCCTCATGATCATAATGAGACCTAGCCACAATCAACATGTAGGGTTATTACCGGATGATGTTTCCCGGGGCCCGAAGTTGTATAAACCCTTGTCTTGTGTTGCGTCTCTCGATTCCGCTCAACCCCTGTCAAGCTACCACATAGATGCGTTGGCCTCGCGACTAAGTCCTAACACTAAGGACATCTGACGTGTTAATTCCACGACAGACGGGGATCGGATCGCAGTCAAGGGGGTTGATGCTCGCCACCCTACGATCGTTATGCTGCGTGACACGCCGTTTATGAAGATCAGGCGGCATCAGCAAGCAAGGAGCTGTCTTAAAAAGCTCCGGCCTGAGGGCTTTGAGTAAATGGTACAGCCCCGATGAGCATGCGGCGAGCGGCATGGTACTGAGATTGTCCACACACGAAACAATGAGCTTGATTACCTCTATGGGGAGCGAATTCCAGCGACTCTTTCAGTGGACGCTGCTCGGTTCTGCCATTGTTAGTGCTTGGGTTTCGGACGAGGGGGGGAGGCGCCTTAGCGGGGATGGAAGATTGGACGAGATTATGTGCGGATAAAAATGGAGAAGCAAATATGTGCTGCGGGAAGTGGACTGTTGATGATGACTACAGCACACTGCTTGACTTACGAGACACATACCAGCAGCGTAGGGTCGTATCGATGCCAGACAACTTGCTTGAGTGATCACAGTACTGGTACTCCCTACAGTACCTACTACAGTACTATGCCCTAACTTGCTTGAGTAGAGTAGTAGAGTAGGAGTCTGCTCTACTACTAGCATCGGAGGAGTAGTATATTCTAATCTAAAATAGTTACAAACTTCAATGCCCGAGCGTGGAACGACTACGAACCGTGCTCAAAGACTGTGTCTACATGGTGTTTGGACTTATATGCAAAAAAATAGCAAGATGCCTCTGCATTGCACGGCACACCATCATCACCAACTTGGTTTTTTCTCTACTCCTACTCCTATAAAAGACTCAGTTGGTGATGATGGAGGCGAGGAGGCGTGTTCAGCCGGGCGTGCAGCGGACGGCGTAGCACTATTCGATTTGTTATAAAAAACAAAGAAGAGTAGAAGAGATAGAGACTTAGGGAGGAGCACGAGGTTGTGGGAGATAAGGATGAATGAGGCAAGGCCTTATCTATAAATGTGGAGAGAGGTGTGGGTATCTTTTGTAAAATTTTCATAGTTGGCTTTCTATCCGTCAGATATAGATCGGGCGGTCTATATTACAAGATGGCAGGCATACCATCATCACCAACTCGGTTTTCTATGAGTAGATATAGATAGATAGAGACTAGGGAGTACTAGTAAGGACACCATCTACTGCTTCGTGTGCTACTCATGCGCTCCATTCGGCGGCCGCAACGTCCCCTACAGCCACTCCCTCCTGCGCTCCATTCGGCGGGCGCTGTTGAAATTTGGGGAGCGCACTCTCACGACTGCTGGCAGCCATGACTTCACCGACGATGACTTCTTCCCCGACCTCGGCAACCTCTTCCTCAACAACATGGGCGACAACCTCAACACCAACGGTGCTGCTCCCGTTGCACCGTATGTGTTTCTGTCCTTCCTGTTCGAAATCGTGGTAGAATTCATGTTTCTACTCTGTATCCTACTACTATGCTAGTCCACATGATTAGTTTCATCTCTGTTATAGCCATCATGATTTATTTTGTGCTTATTCAGATTAAATCTCGTAGTAACTTGCTCATATATTCAACTGGCGCAACATCCCCTACAGCCACTCCTGTTTTGTGGACGGCCTGGTCGATGCCTCCAAGGAGCCCTTCGTCCACTGCTATGAGTGCCCGATGCTGTTTTGGGGCTCACCGGTGGACATGGTGCATCACCTCACGGATGCGTGCAGTGGTCACTATTGGCCCTTGGCGGAGAACATCAAGTACGAGACATGCTACCCATTCACCGTGCTGGAGTCGCTGGAGGATCACCACCGCCTGCTAGTCTCGGAGGAGGATGTCAGCGTCTACCTCTTGATCGTGGGCACTGGCGAGGCCCGCGCAGGCCGCCGCCCCGTCTCTGTAGTGTGCGTCAGGGGCGACGTTGCTGACACTGACACTGACACGAGGCCTATGTACGGGTGCGTGGCCAGTGTTACTACCCCTCCGGGTCACGTGGGTGGCAACACCGGCCTCATCGAACAGACTTGGACTCTGGGGAGCTGGGACTATCCCACCGACGTGGACTTGGAAAACCCATGGCATCCTTTACCCGCCGACGCGGTGCACGGGGACTCCAAGGAGGTTCACCTGGACATACACATTATCAAGTTAAATGTTGATCATTAGTCTTTGCTCAATGTAATCCGCTGTCTAAGCATGTGGAGACTTCCATGCAAGATCTTGCTCTATTGGGGTATCGTGCATGAATAAAAGTGTATCTGTTTATGGTTTAGTCTAGAATCTTCCATGTATGAATTTTTACTACAGTACTGGTGAAAGACTTACGATGAACCATTTCTTACATCTCCTCTGCCCCCTTGCAAGTCATCCTGATTTTATCCCTCCGTCTAGGTGTATAAGGGCATGTTTAATATTACTTAATAGTATAGCCAACTGTTGACTATAAGAAAGTGTCATGTCATCTGTAGCCAACATGTATAGCAATCGATACTCAAAAACTAATTCTTAAAGATCATTTCTTGCAAAGCACAATAAGTGTTATTTCTTCACAAGTTTTGGATGCAGGTTGAATAGTTGAACGCTTTTGTTTGCAAAAGATACCTTTTTATCTATTTCACCCGGATGTTTGTGAGCTCTAGAGATGAAATAATATCCGAAGAAACCTATCGATACCCGTTACACATGAGATGACCCCCACATCCTTTGTCAAAATAAACAACTCCCCGATCAATGCATTTCACTCTTCGGTGCAACGCACGGGCACCTTACTACTATAGATTAGTACGACCAAAAATTGAACTAACATTATATATAGTACGATAAATGTTGATGCATGTCACCTAAAATTATATCATTCAAAACTATGTTCAAATGCGAATCCAACGATATAGTTTTTGTTGACATGCACTAACATTTTGTCAGTTAAATCTTTAGTCAAATTCAATGGGGGACTAATAAACCACGACCGATGTAGTACAAGTGTAGAGGGCGGTGCTGCAAGGGAGTCTCACCTCTCACCCTGCTCGTGACGCGATAGTAAAGCCGTCATATCACAAAACCCAACCACTCCTAGTAATAAGTGGCTTGGTAAAACAAACGGACAAGCAACCATCAAATCCCTCCGTCTTTTTTGCATTTCATCTCTCTGCATTTACTTTCTCCGGTTCATCTCGCACACTCGATCCCTAGCTACTACTCCTAGGGCCAGTTCTTTTGGCGGCTTCCCTAGCTTTTCCCATAAGACTAGTCACAGTGGAGAGTAACAATAAGGCGCCTCACTCATTTATTTGGGCTTCTAAACTACTACTCTGTCTGGTTTATTCCTCACCATTGTAATTTGTGCTAAATTTTGACCAAAGATTTAACTGATAAAATGTTACTCCCTCTGTCTAGGTGTGTAAGTCATCTTACGAAAACCAAATAATCCCAAAACACTTAGGCGCGATGCATTAACTTCTACCTCATTTCTTGTTTCTTGACATATCAACCAATAAGAGATAAAGAGTGTGCATGCTTTTAATGACTTGAGATATCAAACACGACATGCAATGGTTAGTTCATTGCATGCAATACTATTAATTGGCAAATAAACATTAACGTTTCTTGTTTTCACCTCCTCCTTGGTCACGGTGCACAGCCTAAGATGACTTACTCACCTAGACGGATGGAGTAGTGCATGTGACATGCACTAACATTTCATTAGTCAAATTTTTATGATCAAAATTTGACACAGATTACGATGGGGACCAATAAACCAGGACGGAGGTAGTAGTTATGGGATTACTAATCTAGAAGCCTAAAACAACTGGCCCCTGGTACTCCTACTACTAGTAGTACTCTGATACGTCTCCAACGAATCTATAATTTATGAAGCATTCATGCTATATTATTATCTGTTTTGAATGATTACGGGCTTTATTATACACTTTTATATTACTTTTGGGACTAACCTATTAACCGGAGGCCCAACCCATATTGTTGTTTTATTGCCTGTTTCAGTATTTCGAAGAAAAGGAATATCAAACGGAGTCCAAACGGAATGAAACCTTCGGGAGCGTGATTTTTAGGAAGAATATGATCCGGGAGATTTGGAGTTCACGTCAGGGGATCATCGAGGAGGCCACGAGACAGGGGGGCGCTCTCACCTCCCTGGGCACGCCCTACCCTCTCGTGGGCCCCTCGAGGCTCCCGGACCGACTTCTTTCGCCTATATAAGCCTACGTACCCTAAAAACTTCAAAACGGAAGATAGATCGGGAGTTCCGCCGCCGCAAGCCTATGTAGCCACCAAAAACCTCTTGGGAGTCTGTTCCGGCACCCTGCCGGAGGGGGAACCCATCACCGGTGGCCATCTACATCATCCCGGCACTCTCCATGACGAGGAGGGAGTAGTTCACCCTCGGGGCTGAGGGTATGTACCAGTAGCTATGTGTTTGATCTCTCTCTCTCGTGTTCTCTCTATGGCACGATCTTGATGTATCGTGAGCTTTGCTATTATAGTTGGATCTGATGATGCTTCTCCCCCTCTACTCTCTAGTGCTGAATTGAGTTTTCCTCTTGAAGTTATCTTATCGGATTGAGTCTTTAATGATTTGAGAACACTTGATGTATGTCTTGCCGTGCTTATCTATGGTGACAATGGGATATCATGTGCCACTTGATGTATGTTTTGGTGACCAACTTGCGGGTTCCGCCCATGAACCTATGCATAGGGGTTGGCACACGTTTTCGTCTTGACTCTCCGGTAGAAACTTTGGGGCACTCTTTGAAGTACTTTGTGTTTGTTGAATAGATGAATCCGAGATTGTGTGATGATCATCGTATAATCATGCCCACGGATACTTGAGGTGACAATGGAGTATCTAGGTGACATTAGGGTTTTGGTTGATTTGTGTCTTAAGGTGTTATTCTAGTACGAACTCTTGAATAGATTGATCCGAAAGAATAACTTTGAGGTGGTTTTGTACCCTACCATAATGTCTTCGTTTGTTCTCCGCTATTAGTGGCTTTGGAGTGACTCTTTGTTGCATGTTGAGGGATTGTTATATGATCTATCTATGTTATTATTGTCGAGAGAACTTGCACTAGTGAAAGTATGAACCTATGCCTTGTTTCCTACCATTGCAGTACCGTTTACGCTCACTTTTATCATTAGTTACCTTGCTGTTTTTATATTTTCAGATTACAAAAACCTATATCTACCATCCATATTGCACTTGTATCACCATCTCTTCGCCGAACTAGTGCACCTATACAATTTACCATTGTATTGGGTGTGTTGGGGACACAAGAGACTCTTTGTTATTTGGTTGCAGGGTTGTTTGAGAGAGACCATCTTCATCCTACGCCTCCCACGGATTGATAAACCTTAGGTCATCCACTTGATGGAAATTTGCTACTGTCCTACAAACCTGTGCACCTGTAGGCCCAACAACATCTACAAGAAGAAGGTTGTGTAGTAGACACTCTTTTCTGGTGCCGTTGCTGGGGAGGTGAGTGCTTGGAGGTATATCTTTAGATCTTGCAATCGAATCTTTTTGTTTCTTGTTTTATCACTAGTTTAGTTTATAAAAAGAAAAACTACAAAAAAATGGAGTTAAGCTTGTCTCATACGCTTCATCTTTTTAATATCTTTCGTGAGTATGATGAGAAGGAAAATTGTGCTCAAGTGCTAGAAGAAGAGTGCATTAAAATGCTTGGTACTGAATCTTTGAATGATGAGCATGATTGCAATGTTGTTAGTATGAACTCCTTGAATATCCATAGTAGTAATGATGATTGCTCTAGTCATGATGAAAACATCTCTTATAAGTATGTCAACTTTTGTGGAGTGCATGTTTGCATGAACACACCAAATAGAGAAGATATATATTGCAAGAGGCATAAGCATTTAGAAACTAAATGGTTGCAAGAAAAGTTAAATGGGAGTGTTGAAAATTTACACTTCCTTTGCCGTACTTGTGAACTATGCAATGAACATGGTCATCTACATCTCCTATGCAAATTATTTCATGATTGAATCGTGTCCAAAAATTGTGAACATTTGATTTCCCTTGCACATTACAATGAACTTAGTTTACTTTTGGGTTATGAAGAATTGAAACGTTTAATTAAGGACCTTCCAGAATTTGCCCATAAGAAATTCCTCGATATTGATCTAGAGAAGATTTATTTGTATTGTGCGGTGAATTGCATTGAAAATCCTTATATTGCCAATTACATAAAGAAAAGAAAGCAAATAGAAGATGATGAGAATACTAATGAAAGGGAAGAGACTTCCCAATATCCTCCTATTATTTCTTATGATGAATCAGGTAACGAGGAGGAGCTTCCTATTCAACCAATCTCGTCAATAAGGAGCTCAAAGAGGAAGGTTGAACCCACACATAATATGAAGAAGAAAAAGAAAATAAGGAGCAACAAAGGTAGAAAGGTATCCGTCCCAAATGATGTTGCTCCTACTACTCATTGTGATGATGATAATTGCTATACTGTTGGTGCTATCCATATTTTTAATGATGAGAGTGATTATTCTTATGATATGAAAGGGCCCAAGCTTGGGGAAGCTATGTTTGATGAGGATGAAATATTTGAGAATATATTTGCTGAAATTAATGTTTGTCCCAAGCTTGGGGATGCTATGTTTAATGAAGATGATATTTATAGCATCCCAAGTTCTGATATGCAAAGTTGTTATGATGATAGCATGCCTCTTACCTATGATGATTATATTGATGAAAGTGGGTTTGGAAGAGTGTCCACTTTATTTAGTGATGATTCCACTATCTTGGGAGAGGTTTCAATTGATTATGATGAGAACAAAGTTGCTACTTATGATGATTATTGTGATGAAACTTATGCTATAAAAAGTAGTGATGATTATATTTATAAATCTTGTCATGATTATGATTACCCTTTTTCTGAACATTACTCTTTTAATGTGGAAACAATTTTTAGTGTTCAAGTCTCTTATGTTACTCCCACTATTCTGAATGAGAAGAATTTTGCTTATGCGGAGAGTAGTAAATTTTCTATGCTTATAGATCATGAAAAGAATGCTTTAGGTGCTGGTTATATTGTTGAATTCATTCATGATGCTACTGAAAATTATTATGAGGGAGGAACATATGCTTGTAGGAATTGCAATAATGTCAAGTTTCCTCTCTATGTGTTGAAAACCTTGAAGTTATGCTTGTTTTACCTTCCAATGCTTGTTGATTATTGTTCCCATAAGTTATTTGGTCACAAAATACCTATGCATAGGAAGAGGGCTAGACTTAAATGTGCTAGTCATATGCTTCATGATGCTCCCGTTATGTTTCAATTCTTATCTTTTATGTGAGCATCATTGCCATCATCATGCCTAGCTAGAAAGGCACTAAAGAAAAGCGCTTGTTGGGAGACAACCCAATATTTATCCTTACTGTTTTTGTGTGTCCACATGATTATGCTACTGTAGTAATCATGTTTTATAGCTTTTGTTTCAATAAAGTGCCAAGTAAGACCTTTAGGATAGCTTACGGTGATAGTTGTGTTGATCCTGCTGAAAATCAGAAACTTTTGCACCCAGTAAATTAGTTTTGTTAATTCACATAAACGTGCTTCTGATCTGATTCTTGTTGATCTCGATTGGTACACAAATTGCTTAGGACTTCCTAATTTTGTAGGATTTTTTGGATTTCCGGAAGCATACGCTTTATACAGATTACTAAAGACTGTTCTGTTTTTGACAGATTCTGTTTTCTATGTGTTGTTTGCTTATTTTGATGAATCTATGAGTATTATCGGAGGGTATGAACCATAGATAAGTTGGAATACAGTAGATATTACATCAATATGAATTTAGAATGAGTTCATTACAGTACCTAAGTGGTGGTTTTATTTTCTTATACTAACGGAGCTTACGAGGTTTCTGTTGAGTTTTGTGTTGTGAAGTTTTCAAGTTTTGGGTAAGGATTCGATGGAATATGGAATAAGGAGTGGCAAGAGCCTAAGCTTGGGGATTCCCAAGGCACCCCAACGTAATATTCAAGGACAACCAAGAGCCTAAGCTTGGGGATGCCCCGGATGGCATCCCCTCTTTCGTCTTCGTTCATCGGTAACTTTACTTGGAGCTATATTTTTATTCGCCACATGATATGTGTTTTGCTTGGAGTGTCATTTTCTTTTGTTAGTATTTGATTGTTGTTATTTAAAATAATGTTTTGCATCTTCAGTTTCAATAAAAATGTCAAGGATAGCCTTTACCATGCTTATTTTGCTAGTATACATGTTGCTGTTTGAAAATAGAAAGTTTACCGCTGTTGCAAAAATTCCCTAGAAAAGTCAGAGAATGGTATAATGTTGAAACTTTTTGCATAATGAGCTCTGATAAATCTTATACAGCTTAGTATTTTTCTCATAATTTTTGGAGTTAGGTAAGTATTGATACTCTTGCATTCTTTACAGACTGTGCTGTTTTGGCAGATTGCTGTTATGTTTGCATTGTTTGCATATGTTTGCTTGTTTAATGATTCTATTTGAGGATAGGACTATTAAATATGCAGAGGCATTTCGTATGCAATGTTGAATAATAATTTTAGTGATTTGTTACAGTAGAAAATGATAAGGTTTTTCATTGGTTTATAATAACCTATCTCACGAGTTCTTGTTTAGTTTGGTGTGGATGAAGTTTTTGATAAAAAGAGAAACCATGATATGAGAGGAATTAAGGAGACACAAAATTTCAAGCTTGGGGATGCCCAGGGCACCACAAGATAATATTTCAGGAAGTCTCAAGCATCTAAGCTTGGGGATGCCCCGGTAGGCATCCCACCTTTCTTCTCCAACAACTATCGGTTAGTATCGGTTGAGCCTAAGTTTTTGCTTCTTCACATGAGTTGTGCTATCCTTGCAATGTCATTTTGTTTTGCTTTGCTTGCTGTTTGAATAAAGTACTTAAGATCTGAAATTCCTTAATGAGAGAGAGTCTTCACATAGTTACATAATTATTTAGCTACTCATTGATCTTCACTTATATCTTTTTGGAGTAGTTTGTCATTTACTCGTGTGCTTCACTTATATCCTATGAGTAAATTGTTGAATGAGTTGATTGTCATAAATCTGAAATTATATATGTTTCATTTGCTTATCCCATGGGGAGTAATGACTTCACATCTAAGAAGTAGAGGTTGTAAATTTATTGAAGGTTAGCAAGCATTGTATTGGTCATTTGAACAATTCATGAAAGAATATTGAAGGAAGAGAAATTTCACATATAAATACACTATCCTAGACATCTTTTATAATTGGGAGCACTCATTAAGTATGACATGCTAAAGAGTTGATGTTGGACAAGGAAGACAACGTAATGGGTTATGTTTTCGCACATCTCAGTTAAATTATATTGTCATGGATCATTCAAACATGTTGAGCTTGCCTTTCCCCCTCATGCTAGCCAAATTCCTTGCACCAAGTAGAGATACTACTTGTGCTTCCAAATATCCTTAAACCCAGTTTTGCCATGAGAATCCACCATACCTACCTATGGATTGAGTAAGATCCTTCAAGTAAGTTGTCATTGGTGCAAGCAATAAAAATTGCTCTCTAAATATGTATGATCTTTTGGTGTGAAGAAAATAGTTTTATACGATCTTGTTATGGAAGCAATAAAAGCGACGGACTGCATAATAAAGGTCCATATACAAGTGGAAATATAAAGTGACGTTCATTCGCATTAAGATTTTGTGCATCCAACCCTAAAAGCGCATGACAACCTCTGCTTCCCTCTGCGAAGGGCCTATCTTTTACTTTATGTCTTTTATTTTATGCAAGAGTCAAGGTGATCTTCACCTTTCCCTTTTTCATTTTATCCTTTGGCAAGCACCTCGTGTTGGGAAGATCCTGATATATATATATATATATATATATATATATATATATATATATATATATATCCAACTGGACGTAAGTTAGCATGAACTATTATTGTTGACATCACCCAAAGGTGAATACGTTGGGAGGCAACACTATAAGCCCCTATCTTTCTCAGTGTCCGATTGAAACTCCATAACCATTAGTATTGCGTGAGTGTTAGCAATTGTAGAAGACTATATGATAGTTGAGTATGTGGAGTTTGCTATTCCTGAAAATAAGATGAATTGCAATTGTTTGATGACTGAGAATGAAGTTTGCTAGTTTTCAAGAAAGTTTATTGTCTATGCTTTGACATGTGAATTGCTTGTTACTTTATCGTGAGAAGTTTTATGAGATGAACTACTGTTATGACATATTATCATGCTAGAAAAGGTGATTGAAATTATCATTGATCAAACTTGTGCACCTTCTAGCATTCACACTTCATAAATTCTTTCTTTTATCATTTACCTACTCGAGGACGAGTAGGAATTAAGCTTGGAGATGCTGATACGTATCCAACATATCAATAATTTATGAAGCATTCATGCTATATTATTATCTGTTTTTAAGGATTACGGGCTTTATTATACACTTTTATATTACTTTTGGGACTAACCTATTAACCGGAGGCCCGTCCCATATTGTTGTTTTATTGCCTGTTTCAGTATTTCGAAGAAAAGGAATATCAAACGGAGTCCAAACGGAATAAAACCTTCGGGAGTGTGATTTTTAGGAAGAATATGATCCGGGAGACTTGGAGTTCACGTCAGGGGATCAGCGAGGAGGCCACAAGACAGGGGGGCGCGCCCACCCCCCTAGGCGCGCCCACCCCCTGGGCGCGCCCTACCCTCTCGTGGGCCCCTCGAGGCTCCCCCGACCGACTTCTTTCGCCTATATAAGCCTACGTACCCTAAAAACATCAACACAGAAGATAGATCGGGAGTTCCGCCGCTGCAAGCCTCTGTAGCCACCAAAAACCTCTCAGGAGTTCGTTCCGGCACCCTGCCGGAGGGGGAACCCATCATCGGTGGCCATCTTCATCATCCCGACGCTCTCCATGACGAGGAGGGAGTAGTTCACCCTCGGGGCTGAGGGTATGTACCAGTAGCTATGTGTTTGATCTCCCTCTCTCTCGTGTTCTCTCTATGGCACGATCTTGATGTATCGTGAGCTTTGCTATTATAGTTGGATCTTATGATGCTTCTCCCCCTCTACTCTCTTGTGATGAATTGATTTTTCCTCTTGAAGTTATCTTATCGGATTGAGTCTTTAATGATTTGAGAATACTTGATGTATGTCTTGCCGTGCTTATCTATGGTGACAATGGGATATCATGTGCCACTTGATGTATATTTTGGTGACCAACTTGCGGGTTCCGCCCATGAACCTATGCATAGGGGTTGGCACATGTTTTCGTCTTGACTCTCCGGTAGAAACTTTGGGGCACTCTTTGAAGTACTTTGTGTTGGTTGAATTGATGAATCTGAGATTGTGTGATGCTCATTGTATAATCATGCCCACGGATACTTGAGGTGACAATGGAGTATCTAGGTGACATTAGGGTTTTGGTTGATTTGTGTCTTAAGGTGTTATTATAGTACAAACTCTTGAATAGATTGATCCAAAAGAATAACTTTGAGGTGGTTTCGTACCCTACCATAATCTCTTCGTTTGTTCTCCGCTATTAGTGGCTTTGGAGTGACTCTTTGTTGCATGTTGAGTGATTGTTATATGATCTATCTGTGTTATTATTGTTGAGAGAACTTGCACTAGTGAAAGTATGAACCCTATGCCTTGTTTCCTACCATTGCAATACCGTTTACGCTCACTTTTATCATTAGTTACCTTGCTGTTTTTATATTTTCAGATTACAAAAACCTATATCTACCATCCATATTGCACTTGTATCACCATCTCTTCGCCGAACTAGTGCACCTATACAATTTACCATTGTATTGGGTGTGTTGGGGACACAAGAGACTCTTTGTTATTTGGTTGCAGGGTTGTTTGAGAGAGACCATCTTCATCCTACGCCTCCCACGGATTGATAAACCTTAGGTCATCCACTTGAGGGAAATTTGCTACTGTCCTACAAACCTGTGCACTTGCAGGCCCAACAACGTCTACAAGAAGAAGGTTGTGTAGTAGACATCATACTCAAGTTGGAATTCCAATTGCATGGCACAACTTGTTAGGCAAAAAATTCGATACAGGGTGTAGGAAGCGGTTTGGGAGTTTGCATGCCTTTCGAACCAGTGAGATACTTCGTACAAAGTACGATAGAGAAATAACCACATAGAAGGAAGCTAAAAGTGAATAATCAAACGAGCATTTTTGCATTTGGTTTGCATTGAATCGTTTCACAAGCCTGACTAGTGTTGTTTTTCTACTTTTACAAAAACCGCATCATAATGTTAAAATGTGCATTTGCACGTACATAAGTAATAGTAGTACTCCCTCCGTCTAGGTGTATAAGTCTTCCCTCCTTTTTGGTCACGGTGCACAACCAAAGATGACTTATTGACCAGGACGGAGGGAGTAGCACAGTCTGCAAGCATATATCGAGAGAGACGTGTAGTGCGATAGTATATAGTAAAGTTTGTGCTATATGCATGTACTTGCAAAATGCGTACGAATACACAAGGTTTCCAAACTTTCCCTTTTACATACTTAATTAAGGACGCTAAAAATTCCTGGACGTTCGTGATTTATCATTTGCGTCCCAAAACTAATGAGATTGCCTTACGAAACAAAAATTATACTCCTCCTAAAAGCCACAGCGCTCATAGGAGCGCTTGCGGCGCTCCACGAGTGCCCTGGTGCGCGGCCGTTTCCCAGCACGCCTACACAACGCCTCTTCCTCAGCCTCGCAACTCGCAAGGTGCTGATTGGCGGCTTGCCGGCGGGCGAGCGCGATCTCACCGGTGTGGTGATCCGGCGCCAACAGGTACTCCTCCTTGCTGGAAGTGTGCACTCGGTCCATGTACCGTCAAGCGTAGATGAGGCACTTGGGCCCGACTGCACACAGGGTGTCGGCACGGGCGTCCTCTGCCACTCTCACGGCCCTCGCACGAGCCTTCTGCCAAAGAGCCAATTGCCTGACTCTCTCGGACGCGACATAGGCCTCCCAGGAAGCTTGTTCCGCAGTGCGCTTCTCTTCCTCGGCCTTCTTCTCCACCTCTATTTTGGCGCGCTCTGCTGGAGGCAAAGCCTCCCACAAGGCGACATTCATTTCTTTCCAAAGCTCCTCAAGGCTGGCGGGCTCAGCGGGCGGCGCGGCGTTCTCCTCGTGGCGGGGAGCCGACGCGTCCTCCGACGCGCATGCTGGCAAGATTGGGAACGCTGACGCGTCCACCTCGACGTGTCGCAGCGAGGAGCGGAACGCTGACGCGTCCTGGCGACGAGGAACAGAACAGCGACACATCGCGTCGCGGCGAGGAGCAGAACACCGACGCGTCCTCCTCGACTAGTGGTGGCGAGGAACGGAACAGCGACGCATCGCATAGCGGCGAGGAGCGGAACACTGGCGCGTCATCCTTGACTAGTGGCGGCGAGCAACGGAACGGCGATGCGTGACCGTCCGTGCGGTGCAGTGAGGGGCTCCTAGGGCTTGGGAGGGGCGATGCCATGGTGGTCGACGTGAGAGGGAGGGGGAGGAGATAGCGATGAACATGAACGTGAGGGGGAGGAAATAGCGATGTCGTGGGAGGCGCGGTATTTATAGCGAGCAATGGCACACCTACGTAAGATATGGACTGAGCTGCACTGAGTTAACTACAGGTCTAGTTGCGTCACTGACATGTGGGCCAGACCCCTGTTGGGCCCATATGTCAGTGACCCAATGCACCTGCAGTTAAGTAACAACTACGTGGGCATATTTGTTGGAGTAAATTACGGGGGAGCGAAGGGGTGGAAATATTGCTGCTCACAACGGATTGGACGACCGTGGGGGGAGGAGAGTCATGCATGCAGATTTTTTCACACGGGGTGGAGTGGTGGGACCACCGGAGGGGGAAGGAGAGTTTGGCAGGCATATTGTTTCCACACATGGAGAGGAAAAGATTTGGAGACGAACGGGCTTCCTACAGGTATGGGGAACGGTGCATAATAAGTCATCTTGCATGCCGGGATAGGTATAGTCTCAAGTCATTAAAAACATACACGCCCCACACATGTTCATATTTCAAGGTGCACTAAATTATTGCATGCGATGATTAAGGCTGGCCATAATGGTGGTATCTTAGCTGGTACCATGCACACAGGAATAGCAAACATGCTGATGTGGAAGAGAATTAAAGAAGAGAGGGGGGTTAGAGTAACTAGTGTTCATGCATGCATTGGTAAACACATTTTTTGTGAAGAACGACATCATTAGTTGAGTACTTTTGTATACTTCAAAAACTATTCCACCGCCTCTACTATCTTGCTAAGAGTAGGTGAAATTTTTGAATCGAGCCCTTTAAACTAGAAGGGAGGTAGTGGTACTCTAATAGCTAACCTTATTGTGATGACAAGATAGGACATGGCACGCACCTGGACGGAGGAACTAGTCTGCATTGTGCATTTAAGTTTTGTCTGAAGTCAATGTACCTCTACTTTCACCAGACTTATAGAAAAATGTACTCCCTCCGTCTAGGTGTGTAAGTCATCTTACGAAAACCAAATAATCCCAAAACACTTAGGCGCGGTGCATTAACTTCTACCTCATTTCTTGTTTCTTGACATATCAACCAATAAGAGATGAGGGTGTGCATGCTTTTAATGACTTGAGACTATCAAACATGACATGCAGTGGTTAGTTCATTGCATGCAATACTATTAATTAGCAAATAAACATTAATGTCTCTCGTTTTCCCCTCCTCCTTGGTCACGGTGCACAACCTAAGATGACTTACTGCCTCCGTCTAGGTGAGTAAGTCGTCTTAGTTTGTGCACCGTGACCAAGGAGGAGGGGAAAATGAGAGACCTTAATGTTTATTTGCTAATTAATAGCATTGCATGCAATGAACTAACCACTGCATGTCATGTTTGGTAGTCTCAAGTCATTAAAAGCATGCACACCCCTCATCTCTTATTGGTTGATATGTCAAAAAACAAGAAACGAGGTAGAAGTTAATGCACTGCGCCTAAGTGTTTTGGGATTATTTGGTTTTCATAAGATGACTTACACACCTAGATGGAGGGAGTATCAACATTCACAATGTCAAATCAATATTTTTACACTCATTATAAAACATAGTTCTTATACTCATTATAATCAGTATTGTAGATATTGATATTTTTAGTATAAATTTGGTCGTGGGATTTCAATGATGCCTGTCAAAGCATGGAGGAAGTGGAGCTTAGGGCTTGCATTGCCGGTCTCTACATAGGTATTTCTCTTCATAATCCTGTAATTTAGAGACTGATTGCGCTTTTGTGGTAGCGTCTCTTGCATCGGGGGACTATGACAGGTCTGCTATGCGTGACCTGAAGATGAAAGCGTTGAGCATCTCAAAGTTGATCAACAATATTCAATTGTCAAAGATTAGTTGTTCCGCCAATAAGGTGGCACACTTAATCGCTAAGTATAGCTTTGACAATAGATTAGATGGTATTCTTGTAAATAACGTACCGCCCTGTGTGGTGAATATTGTATCGAATGAGTGTACTGGTGTGGCTGGTTAATTAATATAAGGTGGTGTTCAAAAAAGTATAAATTTGGTCAAACACTCTACAAACGATTGACGGGAGTAAAAAGGACCAGAGGGAGTATCATGCATGCGGCGTAGGCAAAAAAAATTGCTCATTTATAGCCGGTCGAAGTCTCAAAGGGCGCGACCGCACAAGGGAGGCGAAGGTCGTGGGATGCGCGACGGTTGACGGAATTAAGTGAAGTTACATCCACGCGCCGGCATGGCGTGCGAACAGGCAGAAGCTATATCGTCAGGCCTACGATATGGGTCTAGTAGACATGACATCTAGTGGGTCCCGCATAGTTCTCGAGAACTCTTTGGGGGCTTGTAGCCATTTATCCACCGGGAAAGCCAGCGACCCCACGCCGTTTGCACGCCCTACTCGTCCCCGTCTTCTACCTTACAACAGTTCGCTCCCAGTCGTCCCGTCCTTTCAGATTAGTTCGCTCCCAATTTTTTTGCGGGGTACAATAGTTCAGCTTCTCCTGACCCTCCTCCAAAATCCATGGCCTCCCAAAT
This sequence comes from Triticum aestivum, assembly GCF_018294505.1. Taxonomy (NCBI): domain Eukaryota; kingdom Viridiplantae; phylum Streptophyta; class Magnoliopsida; order Poales; family Poaceae; genus Triticum; species Triticum aestivum. The sequence continues at coordinate 374,190,600 of NC_057804.1, read as the reverse complement.
CTCCATGGTCGCCGCTGAGTACCAGGTTAGAGCCATCACCGGCGATCAGTTCATCATCATTTACACACGTGGATCCGCGACGGTGAAAGCATGGCTTGCACGCTTCCTACGCATGTTCAACAGTTCAACGGATGAGTGGGTCGCTGGGCTAGACGTTGAGTACACCACAGTCCTGGGACGAGAGAAGGATCTAAAGGACGAAGAGAGGAAGAAGCCCATCGTGATCCAGGTTTGCGTACATAACGTTTGCTTGGTCTACCACATATGCCATGCCGACGTTGAGTGCTAGGATTTTAAGAACTTCCTCAAGGACAAAAGAGTGAAATTCGTTACAATAGGCTTTAAGAACGAAAGGGATGTCCTGCGTCGGATAGGTCTCGTTGTAGGCCAGCCCTTCAATCTCCAGAAGGCAAGCCTGGTGTCCTCCTCTCAACCTTCAATGCTGACCCTAGCAGCAGCCATGATTGATCCTTCCTATGCTAAACTGAAGAAACCTCATCATGCGTTTCATCATGCATGGGAGTCAACGACATTAGATGAAGATCACACCCTGTATGCAGCAATGGATGCCTACCTTCGTTTAAATATCTACAAGGGTTGGATGAAGAGGTAGAGCCCAGTGTCCGGTTCAAGCAAAGATGCGTCGGCGAAGAGGAAGAGGAAGAGGGACGAGGACGAAGTCGAGGACGTGGACTCGGACTCCGAGTAGGTGGTGGTGTTGTCGCTCATGCTGGTTCTACTGCAGTGTCAAGCGGACTAGTTGCTTAGTTTATTTTCAAGGGTGTGTTGTGCTGAGGCCTCAACAGAACTATGTTTATGTTCTTTCTCGTTATTTGAACTCTTTAGTTAGTACAGTAGTACTGGTACTATGTCTTACTACTGTTCTTCTTGCAGTTGGTACTACTGCTCGTATCTTCATGTTCCTACTATACTTAATACGTTCGTAAGTAGTATAATTTGGGTCAGTCAATTTGTGAAAGAAGTTCGACGGAGCGAAGGAAGAAGATGGCAGAAGAGGTGGAAGAAGCCCTTCTAGCCATCCATGTTGCATCAAACGGCTCACATGAGTCGACTGACCCAAATTGCTCCTTCAGATTGAAGGATCCACGTGGCATTCAAGATCTCGAAGGTAGATTCCGCGTCCGCACCCGGTTTGCGGGCTCGACGCGTGCGCGACCAGCTTCCGCTGTGAAAGCCACCATGCGCGCCTCCTCCGCGCGGGCGGAGATGACAATGACACGCTAGTTCCTCCTCGCCGGTGTGCTGGAGCACGTGCTCGTCCTCCTCTTTGTATGCTGTGTGCATAGATGCGGCTCCACCAGCTGCTCACGTGCTTGGCATCGCGGCATCGCGAAGAGGGACTGCAGACGACGTGATCGGGCGAGCCTTTGGCTTCATGGCACAGGGATGGCGGCGACATGACGGTGATGGGTGTCGGTGTCAAAACCGGCGGATCTCGGGTAGGGGGTCCCGATCTGTGCGTCTCAGGCTGATGGTAACAGGAAGCAAGCGACACAATGTTTACCCAGGTTCGGGCCCTCTCGATGGCGGTAAAACCCTACTTCTTGCTTGATTAATATTGATGATATGAGTAGTACAAGAGTAGATCTACCACGAGATCACAGAGGCTAACCCCTAGAAGCTAGCCTATGATGATTATGATTGTAGTTGTGATCGGCCTTCTAAGGACCAACCTCTCTGGTTTATATAGACACCGGAGAGGGCTAGGGTTTACACGGAGTTGGTTACAAGGAAGGAAATACAATATCCGGATCGCCAAGCTTGTCTTCCACGCAAAAGAGAGTCCCATCCGGACACAGAACGGAGTCTTGAGTCTTGTATCTTCACGCTCCAATAGTCCGGACAAAGTATAGAGTCCGGCTGTCCGGATACCCCCTAATCCAGGACTCCCTCAGTAGCCCCTAAACCAGGCTTCAATGACGATGAGTCCGGCGTACAGTCTTGTCTTCGGCATTGCAAGGCGGGTTCCATCTCCGAATACTCCAAGGTAATCATCGAACACGTAAACCATGTCCGGATCTGCAAATGATCTTCACATACCACCGTAGAGAAAATGATATTTCACAAACGTAATTGGCGGACCCCGTGACATGTCATTACGGTCGGGTCATTATTCGAACCGTTTTCCCACAACCCGCCATAGCGCATATCGCGAGGCGGTTTCTTTTGCATGTTTTGCCATAGCAGAGGTCGTGTCCCCTTATTGTGGGATTCTCATCAATACGGGTATGGGTAATCCAACCGCACCGCTAATCGCGGCGAGTGGGGAGCGAGCGGGTCCCACCAGGCAAGTGGGGAGGCGCAAAAAGCTTTTACCGTCTCTATAAAGAGATAAGGTCTCTTCCTCTTTACCCGCGCCTTCTCCTTCCGCTAGCCCATTACCCTCTGTTCGAGCCCTAACGCCCAGGCATTCTTCTTTTCCATCGAAGAGAGGTTTTCCAAAGATGTCCAGATCCGGAGCAGGAGGCAGATGGATGGCCTCTACCGTCCAGGAGAAGGATATCAAGAGGCTCCGGGAAGCCAGGTATCTGGCCAAGAAGATCGGCCACCGTCTCCCACCGGCGGGACAGGTCGTCCCTACTCCGGAGCCTCACGAGAGAGTCATGTTCCTTCCCCATTTTGTCCGCGGGCTCGGGTTTCCCCTTCACCCATTTGTTCGTGGAGTCATGTATTACTACGAGATTGATTTTCATGTTCTTTCCCCCAATTCTTTCCGCAATATCTCGACGTTCATCGTCGTGTGCAAGGCTTTTCTCCGAATTTTGCCTCACTTCGGCCTATGGCTGAATACTTTCAATGTGAAGCCCAAGGTGGTGAGTGACGAGCATGCCGAGTGCGGCGGCGCCATGGTGAGCAAGATGCCCAAGGTTGTTTGGCCGACGGGTGCCTTCAACGACTCCATCAAGGAGTGGTAGCAGCAGTGGTTCTATATCACCAAACCACGCGGCAAAAAGTGGGCCGCAGCTCCCGAGTTCAGATCCGTAGCCCCACTACGACTCACGTCCTGGCCCAAGAAGGGCCCGAACTGGTCCTCGTCCAATGAGTTGTCACTGCTCCAGACGCGCGTTCAGAGTGTGGTCGGCAAGGACGTCAAGCTTGTCGACGTAGTCCAGGTGATGTTAGTTCGCCTGGTTCTCCCTTGCCAGCGCCGAGCCTGCAATTTGTGGGAGTATGACCCAACCGAGCACCAAACCCTTTGGGATCTCTATGATTCCTCCCACAAGGACATCTGGAAGGTTCTCTTTAAGTCCGGCAAATCATGGCCGGGCTCCGCCGAGGACCGTGGGTATCAATTATCCCATTCCGCAAGCCCGGTAAGTTATAGCCACGCTCTGTCCATCCATGCTTTAGTTTGGCATGTCCTGAGGGAGACATTTTCATCGCGCTTTATCATGACCCCAGGGATGGATAAAAAAGGTGGAGCGGATACATTGTCCGGCCCCGCTGCCGGAGGAACCGGCCGGACCTCTTATGACAAAGATGCTGGTCCCCGCGCCTTACGAGGCACCAAAGAAAGAGGCCTCCAAGAAGGTCAAAAAGACCTGGAGTGTCCTCCGTCGTCGTGAGGCTTCGGACGCAAAACCCGAAGACTCCATCGATGCTTCCTCTTCCGAAGACGAAGAGGAGGAAGCAGAGGAGGACGAGCCTCACTCTGGAGGTGGGAAGAAGAGGGCGGCTTCCTCGTCCCTGGAGGCTGAATCGCCCAAGAGGGGGAGAGGTTCCCACCCAGAGGCATCCACCACGGCTGCCAATAACAGCCCGGAGTGGGATCCCAGGGCCCAGCCCCTGGAAAAGTCATAAGTATCCGAAATCCGAATGCGCATATGCACCCAGGGTCGTTTGGGTACAGTAGTTTTAACTGTTGCCACATTTCGTACAGCCCGGCGAGGTCTCACGCCGGTCCATCCTCATCGGAGGATTCGTTGAGCTCAGATGCTTTGGCGAGTGAGACGCCTCCGGAGGCTCCTTCCCCGAAGTCCAGGCGCGACACCGAGGTGTCGTCTCAAAGAGACCCAGACCAGGGGAGGCATGTCTCTGGGGCCTGACACACGGGGGCAGCAGCCCCCCAGCGTGTCGATGATGGGGGCGATCTCAGGTTCGGACCACAGCCGGATAAGGTCCTGGAGACCTCTAAGGCTCCAGGATCGGGCGAGCAGCCACCTTCGACGGTGGGAGGCTTGTTTACTCCGTCGGCAACCTCTGTCCAAGCAGAGCTGCCAGGCGGTCTATCGACAGCGTTAAAGAGCGCGTCTATCGTCGATGAACATCGGACCCTCATGGGTGCGGTGGTTGAAAAGATTCAGTCCACCGAGAGCGGGCTGAATGAGTCATGCCTTGGCCTTATAAAGGCTTTTGAGGTATGTTTTCTAAGAAACCTTTGAGGAATCGTCATAATATGAGTAGTAGCCCCTGATACACTGTCCGGCGAAAGAGAGAGCCAGGCAGGGGATCAAATCCTCTGCTTTTGCGGGAGCCTTTGTTAATGACCTATACCCCTTTGTGTGAAAACAGGCGTCTGTGGAGAAGACGGCCGCTCATAATGCGGAAGTGTCCGGACTGAAGCAGATCCTGGAATGGGCCGAGGAGGAACTTGTCCGTGTGAACAAGCAATTGGAGGACAAGCAAGGTATGTTGAAACATTGTCTTGAATTAGGCACGAATGAGTAATCGTGCCTATTGAAAAGTATTTGTATTGTATGCCCTAGGAGCGAGTGCCGAATATGAGGCACTGAAGAAGGTTGTGGCTGATGCCAATGAGAAGGCTGCCGCCGAATAGGCGCTTCGTGAGAAACACGAGGCCAGGGTCATCGCAGCTGAGCGAGAGCTCCAGGAGGCTGTGAAGAAAAGCAAGGTCTTGGAGCAAAGTCTAGTAAGGAAAGAATCTGAACTCGCCCAAGCTCTCCAAGTCACGGAAGATGCTCGGGAAGAAGCCCGAGGTGCTGTGCGGGACATTCAGGAGGCCCAGAAAGTTGCGGCTGGTAAGGCCTTTTGTTTTCATGGCAATTTTTACATGATAGTGGGAAGAACTCGAAGTGACAAGCTGAATTCTTGTTTTACAGGGGCGTTTGTGGATCTGCCTCGCAGCATTTTAGATGCCTCCCAATTCTACCGGACCGAGGAGAAGAAGTCTGCAGGGAGGAATTTCTGGTCGCAGTATTTGGTGCCGAACTATCTGGTGCCCTTAATCAATCAGCTGAAGCAGTTGGTCGAACTGCACCAGGCGACCGAACTAGCCATGAAGGACTTGGTTGTCCGTCTGTGGCCCGCGGAGCCAAATCCAAGCAGTTACTTTAGACTCGTGAAGCAGATTGCAGGCGCCTGTCCTCGGCTTGATGCTGTTAAGCGATCGATCTGTATAGAGGGTGCCCGTATGGCGTTTGCCCATGCAAAAGTGCATTGGGGGAAGCTTTATGCGGAGAAGCTGATGACTGAGGGGCCGCCATAGGGTAAGGAGCACCGCAAGCCCAAGCTGTACTATGAAGGTGTACTGAAGGGAGCCCGCCTTGTGGCGGATAAGTGTACCAAAGACATTATATTTCCCCGAGGGCATTCGTGTCATTCTTTGTAATATGGGATAATGGCACTTTTATTATTTATTGCCTATTTTGTTTGAACATTTGTTCTTCCTGTGCGGCTGTTTAGTGTATGTAAATCCTGAGAGTTGGCCAGTCGTCGGCTTCTGCCCCCACGAAAGAAATATGGGGGTGTTCGGGGTATACTTGAACACTCTTTATCCCATGGCTGGGTCCTTTTAAGGAGGTGTTCCTCACCACGAACCAGGCAATCGGACTATAGGGCTTTACCACTCTCACTCAGCCATAGGAATTCGAGTATGGTCAGCGCAACCCCTAGTGTTCGGAAGGCCGAACTAGGGGCTCTATTGGCGCCTGATCGGAAGACCGATCCATCGCACTCTGCATTTATAATGGCGTTATGGGGAATAAATCTTTAAGGATTTTACAACCTCTCGAACAGCTGACCAGCTCTTGCTGTATCATGACAGTCAGTTTTTGGCTTTCTCTACTGAGGTGCTCGTCCGGCAGAACCGGGACACAATCGCAGTAGTTCACCCAGCGCTACCTTAGCCGATGGGGCGGAACGTAAGGTACCAAAACATGGGAGCCGGGCAAACCCAACCAATAACCCAAGACATGATTCGGAGCTGATGCATATAGTGCTATAAGTTCGGGGTGCCGAGCGACCGAAAGGGTTGTCGGACTTTATTGACGTACTGTGAAGCCCCTGGCATAATCGGGCGTAAAACGAGGTGTGGCTGCTATTTTTGGCAAAAAAGGCGTTGATGATAAACAACGGCCGGTAAGTGTTATTTAAGTCTACGTATTATAGTAGGATGATATGTCTATGCATATGAGTACGATTTATGATTATAAAAAGAGGTGTTTTTGACGGAACCTGTGATGGCCGGACTGGAGGGGGCTGTGAGTGGATCTGAGGTGAATCCGGACTACCTTCTTTGGGCGGGTTCACATGCATGTTCCTGCGCTTGTGTGTCCGGGCCGATTCTACGTCGCCAATCATGTTCTGCGTCAAAGTTAGTTTGTAAAGGTAAATACTTGGAGGCAGCTGAACGTCCTCTTGTGGTTGGTCCAAGGGTTCCTGATCGGACTCTGGTTAACCCAGCCATTATACCATGGAGTAGCACGGACTCCTCAGTTGGTGTCCGGATAGTTGGTTGTCGTATCAAAATTTTGATAGGCATGCATGACTCGCTACTCCGGCAGCTGTATGATTTCCGCTCTAAGGGCGGGGTTCGACCTTGCCCATATGTGTGATTATATCACCCAGTGTTGGCCTAATGGTTTACCACGTGGAATCTAGTCAATATGGTTCATCTCGTTAGCATATGGTAAATTACCGTATGAGGGGAAGGTGCCGGACAATTATTCTTTGGCATGGCATTTTTTTGGTGATCCGAAGACAACCATTAGAGTGGTGGACCAATAAAACTTGGCCTTTGCACCTGGCATCCTTTAGAAGATGTTATTTTGTGGTCTCATACCCGTGGGGGCTTTATGTGAGGTGGAGCCCCTGGACTACTAGCTCTAGAGGTACTGCAATTGAATTGCTGTGGTTGATGTTGTCCGGACGGTTGATGTGATCGGGGGTGATCGGCCGTACTTTTATGATCTGGAGGATCTTTTGCCGTTGTTGGACTCCTCCCCTCATTGTTTCCAGCACACGACCGGCCACTTTGTTTTGAGGATCCGGCATTCTCTATTGGTGTGCTTGGTCGTCCTTCTAGGAGTACCATGAATTTCACATGGTTGATCAAGTATGCTGCTCGGGCCGTATAGGTGTCACATCCCTAGCTTCTGGTAATGCACTAGGCTAGACCTCATGTGAGCATCATGTTTTATTTCAAATGAAATTTGAATTAAGGAATTTTCAAAGCCTCAGAAACCTCTAAAAATAACCAACAATTAAATCTTCTCAAATGTGTCCAAGAAAATGTTCCTGTTATTCCATGGAAATATTGGTAAGAGGTAAAATTTAAACCAATATTTTTGGAGTCACAGAGATAATTATTTTGGTCATTTGAATTAATCCAATAACTATTTGCTTTGGATTTATATTTAATATATATTAAATATGACTCCAATAATTCTGGAAGTTTGTGAGTGGCTTTGTATATATTTTAGCAAGCCACATAAAAATCTACAGAATTTATTTAAATGATTTAGTTGCTAAACTAAATCAAAAAAAACTACAGAAAATAGAAAACAGTCAATAAAAAAAGAGCAGAAGACCTACCTGTTGCTCACCTGGTAGCCCAGCCGGCCCAGCTTCTGCGCGGCCCGTTACTGTGCAGCCCAGCTGCCAGTCATCTTCCTCCCCCTCGCCCCGAAGCAGCTGCGTGGTGGACGCACGCGCGCCGACGCCGGCCACCTCCTGCTTCGTGCTGGAGGCCTCCCCTTCGAGCCTATCCATGCGTGGAGACGCCACGCAGCCGCCCGGAGCCGTCAAGCCCTTCCTCTCTTCCCTGGAGCTCTCTCCCCTTTCCTGGCTCTCTCTCCCTCACTGTTCCCCACCTCACCGGACCGCGCCGACGCTACCGACGAGCACCACCGCGGCTATCGCCTCCCCCTCGTCCTCTCGAGCGGTCCAGGAGCTCCGCCATGACCTGCTCTTCATCTTCGCTGAGTCAAACGACGCCGGAGCGCCCCGCAGCGCCGTCATCGTTGTTTCCTTCGTCCTCTGCACCGACAGCCGTCGTCGTCGATTCGCAGCAACCCGACCGCCCCCGACCTCGCCGACGACGCCATCGGACGCGCTGTGAGCACCCGCATCGTCTCCCCCTTCTCCCCTGGTCGCGCCCGCTCTCTACGTTGTAGCCCCGCCATGGCCGAACCTTCGCCGCCGCCGCCGCACTCGTCGCCGGTGATGCTCCGGTGACCATTTGGTCCCGGGCATGCGCCCAACGCGCTCCCCGCATCGCGTAGAGCCTCCGTGGCACTTCGCCGCGCTTGTTTGCGCACCGCAGCCCCATCCCCACTTGCACCCGAGCTTCGGCCGCCGCCGAGCTCGTCGCCGGCACCACTCCGGCCACTTCCCGGCTGCGCCACCACCACAGTTGGATGCGGACGAGCGTCCGCATCCCGAAGCTGTGCTCCGCGCGCCAAACCGAGCCCTGTGGGCAAAACCCGAGGCTCGCCACCGCGGCTGGCCTCGCCGGCGTCAAGCCGCCGGTGGGTTTGACCCACGTTGACCACGGCGGGACCCCCCCCCTGTGTCCATGACAGGTGGGGCCGGCCTGTTAATTAGGTTAGGATTAGTGTTAACTAAAAATTAGTTAGACTAATTACACTGACATGCGGGCCCCGCCCGGCTAACCAAGTTAGTTAGGGTTAATTTTAATTAGTTTAGTTAGTCCAGACACTGACATGCAGGGCCCACAGGTCAGTTTGACCTAGACGGCGCCCGTTGACCTGCTGACGTCATGCTAACGTCATGCTGACGCAATAATTCCTTTCTGGAATTTAAATAAATCTTAAATGATTTAATATTTTCAGAAAATGCCCTAAACCTCTAAAATTCATAGAAATTCAATCGTAACTCCAAATTAAATAATTTATATATGAAAAATTATCAGAAAAATTCAAGGAATCCATCTGTACCATTTTCATGCATGTTTGAACAATGTTTGTCCTCTGTTTTGGACAAAACAAATAAATGGCATTTAAATAATCACATATGGAGTTTGAATTTGAATCTTGGATTCAAACCAACTTCATTTAATCTGGTTTTAGTTGCATTAGCTCAAAACACATTCATTTTTGCCATGTCATAGCATGCATCATATTGTGCATTGCATTGATCGTGTTTTTCTGTATTTGCCGGTAATTGTCCCCTCTCGATAGACGTGTACCGACGATGTGATCGATGACACCGATGAAGAGCTATATTATCTTCAGAAGTGCCAGGCAAGCAAACCCCCCCCCCTTGTTCATTCCGATAAAATCCCACTCTCTCGCTCCTGCTCTCTTTTACTGCATTAGGACAACAACGATTCATCTGTTACTTGCTGCGGTAGCTGAGCCCCTTTATCCTTTGCATGACCTGTCATTGCCACAGTAAATAGATGAAACCCACTAGCATGAGTAGGAGTTGTTTGAGCCCTGTTGTGCCTACTCATTCATGCTTGTTTGTCATGCCTGCTACTGCTTAGAGTTGAGTCAGGTCTGATTCATCGGGGATGAATCAGAGGCGGTGAACATGTCCTACTGGGCGTGAGCTAAGTGTGTGAACACGATTTGGTAAAGGTAGCGGTGAGAGGCCATGTAGGAGTACATGGTGGGTTGTCTCATTGCAGCCGTCCTCAGGAACTGAGTTCTGTGCCTGTGATCCATGAACAGCTACTACCACACATTGGGATCCTTAATTGACTCTCTCGACTTATTAATCAACATGATCTCTGTCCAGGAGTTGCAACTAGTTTCTGGTGTTTGTAGGTAGTGTTAGTAGTCTACCAAGTGGCACCCGGTACAGGTGGGCTTGGGACAGACTAGGCACAGTGGCACGGTGTACCAAGTGGCACCCGGATGGTGGGCTTGGGAACCCTGCTCACATCGTTTGGGGCCGTGAGCGACACCCCGGCCGGATCCCCTTGCGGATGGAACCCGAATAGGCGATAAACCTGGACTAGAGACTTGTTCGGTTAGTCAGGTCGTGGCCGACTCCCTCGCCCGGCTTCCGCTTGAAGGTTGCCGAGGTACAAGACGTGTACAGGGCGGTAAGTGGCGAGAGCGTGTGTGAAGAAGTACACCCCTGCAAGGTTATCAATATCTATTCGAATAGCCGGATTCCTCGGATATGGAAACGTGGACCCCTTGCATAGTTCATAGACAAGTGAAAGTGGATACTCTAAAATACGCAAGATAAGCGTGAGTGCTATGGATGGCGTTCTCATAGGGAGACGGGAGCGGATTCATAGTGGTGTATTGATATGGTGAATATGTGGACTCGTGTGCGCCACCTCAAAAGAGTTACTTGCAGTCGTAGTCTAGGTTAGCCACCGAGTCAAAGCTGGCTTGCTGCAGTTTAACCCCACCATCCCTTTGTTGATAATGATGCATATGTAGTTAGTTCTGATGTAAGTCTTGCTGGGTACATTTGTACTCACGTTTGCCTATTTTATGTTTTTGCAGAGAGACTTCGGTCTCACTAGTAGTTTCGCGTGGACTTCGACGTTTAGCTTGATACCTCAGCTACGATCTTGTTCCCTCGGCAGGATCTGATAGATAGTCAGGCTTCTCAGCCTTTTTCATTTATAGATGTCTGTACTCAGACATGATAGCTTCCGTTTGTGCTTTGATTTGTATGCTCTGAATGTTGGGTCGTGAGACCCCTGTTTGTAATATCTCGCTCCTCGGAGCCTATTGATTTAAATACTTGAGTCGTAGAGTCATGTTGTGATGCCATGTTGTATTTGCACATATCGAGCATATTGTGTGTATGTTATTGAAACGCTTGGTATGTGTGGGATCTGACAACCTAGTTGTTTATCCTTGGTAGCCTCTCTTACCGGGAAATGTCTCCTAGTGTTTCCACCGAGCCATGGTAGCTTGCTACTGCTCCGGAACACTTAGGCTGGCCGGCATGTGTCCTTCTTCGTTCCTGTGTCTGTCCCTTCGGGGAAATGTCACGCGATGAATACCGGAGTCCTGTTAGCCCGCTACAGCCCGGTTTACCGGAGTCCTGCTAGCCCAGTGCTACAGCCTGGATTCACTCGCTGATGACCGACACGTTCGATGCTGGGTCATGGATGCCTGTCCCTGTAAGTCTGTGCCACTTTGGGTTTACGACTAGCCATGTCAGCCCGGGCTCCTTATCATATGGATGCTAGCGACACTATCATATACGTGTGCCAAAAGGCGCAAACGGTCCCGGGCAAAGGTAAGGCGACACCCGTGGGAATACCGTGCGTGAGGCCGCAAAGTGATATGAGGTGTTACATGCTAGATCGATGTGGCATTGAGTCGGGGTCCTGACAGCGTTGGTATTAGAGCTTGACTGCCTGTAGGTTTACCAAGCCAAACTGGTCGAAGTTGAGTCTAGAAATTCTTTAGTTATATAAGGGAATTGATTGTGGGATGGAACGTAAGGCTCTTTTTACTCCTTATACCTCATGGCCTTCTGATCTGAGTCATCATCTTCTCTTCTACGGGGATTAAGAACTAGGCTATCTCTTCTTTCTATCAGGATCACGTGTTACTAATCCGCAGACTTATAAGATTGTTGGATTTAAGTCTCAGTTCAGTTTCTACTACTTCCGTATGTTAATTGTTGATCTTGAAACCTTGATATTGTGCTTCTGAGTGGCTATGCCACCATTTTTGTGAATGTCTCAAATCTTTTCTGAGCATTTACAGCCGTTATGTTGTCCGAGTCATCCCAGGTTTCTAAATAGTTTGAAGCAATTTGCAAATTCCATCCTCCCGTTTTGATGTTCCTTTGGGCCAGATTAATCACACAAATTAGTGAGTTGAGGTACTTCTTTGTCCCGACATATATGTTGGAATAATTATTATGACCCTAGGTGTTTTAGGGAGTCACCTAGTAACCTAGCAATGTTTTGTGATCCCAGTGTGATGATTCTAGCTTTTATTCTCGAAAGCATCCCGTGATGCCATTTAGTTGGTAGGTATTCTATTCCTGGGTTTCTGAGCCCAAGATTCATCCTACTTACTTCATGTTGATAGTAATTGCTAGTGCCTTTAGGATATTAGTAACCTTTGCGATAGTCCTTGAAGTCCGTGGTATCTTCTTCTTCCAAATACCATGAACTACTTATGGCAGAAGTTCCTCGTTGAACTGAACAATCACAACCAGAGTGCTCTTGATGAGTTCTCCATTATATATTGTGACTCTGCCAGTTCTACCTTTTTGCATGGGTTATCCGGAGGAAATATGTTGAACTTCGTTCGACATGCTAATCCATGCATCCACAACTCAGAAAATCATATGTTCTTTTGAGTTGTCTCATCTTAGTTGTTTCCGACCCTCGCCTATCAATTGATAGTCAAGAGTATGCGTGCATTCGTTCGTCGATGCCTATTACCCTTGTGGTCCGCCAAGCCATTCTATTTTAGAATGACTAGGAGAAACAAACTCCAGTACCTCATCCATATCTAGGATTGGGTCAAAGTAATGGTGCTCCGCAGATCAAAGTGCCAGCCCAGCTTTTGATTCTGTTCTACCCTGAAGTATTACCTTCTTTATGACAGGAATTTCATGAGAATTGCACCACCTTTTGTGAATTCTTGACATAGTGATACCTCTCGCCATCCTTTTCCATTCCTCGGTTCGGTGTTGTTGCGGCCGGAGTGCCGACAAGTGAATCATGGGGTGTGAAATCAATACTCCTAGCAACTCCATTGCTTGGTAGTTAATGGACAATAATCTTATTCTTAGTATGTTGGTTATTGAATCACCATTCTAAGATTGATCGTGCTACCTAGTCCTTATTTTGGTGCACCCCTCGATTGATGAGTTAGGATCTTGTCAAGTCCTCACCCATTTGATCATATCGTCTTGCCCTGAAAAGCAAGATTGTTCTCGAGCTTAGTAACATATCGGTGGTTCGTGATTTTCCGTATATCTTCTCGGAAGTATTACCAGGTTGTCCCCTGATCGCTATGTGGAGTTCGTGATCAAGTTGGTTTCTTTTGAACCACCTTCTCTCCAAGAATCGGTGTTAGATATCCCTGAGCTAGTTGGTTAAGCTAAACGACAACTTGGAGGGTTGGAAGATAAAAGCTTGCCTGACTTAGTTCATTCCAAAGGGATATTCTTGTGTAGTGTGTGTTGAAGAAAGATGATATCTTCATCGATTGGTCCTTGTGATCAGTTGCTGGACCTATTGTCTTATCAATCCTTTGATTTGAGTGTGGGCTATCGTCAAATCAAATCAGTACCAACGATGCTCGTAATGTTGTCTTATTCGTGGTTGATCCCTCGAGCATACACCATTACATCTTTGGTCTGACCAATGCTATCACCGTGTTCACTTAACTATGGAATTCCTTTTAAAAGGAAACCTAGATGAATTGTTGTTGAGCCCATTGACAACATCCTTATCTCCTCCATGATTTTGTTGAACATTAAGCTAGTGTTGGAAACTTTTGAAAGCATTTTCTTCATGCTAGCTCATGAAGTACTTGTTTGATGAAAGGAGTGACTTCCTTTGATTCACGTGCATTTTGATGTAAGTTGCCGTCGTGAATTCGAGAAAGTTTGTTTTTGCTCCTTTGGAATCATCCCAAGTCGGTCATGCACGTGCGAAGAATTCTGTGGTCTGTTAGACTGATCATCTTCATTCCATATGTGTCCCGAGCACACCAAGCCACTGATTGACTTGTTCAAGAAAAAGGAGTTGTTGTGCAAATACTAGTTCATGCACAAGATTCCTATACCCTCAATGATGGTTCCCTACCAGAACTCGGTAGTGTTCTATTGTAAGACTACCATGTGATCATGTTTGTCTGAGACCGCGTGTTCACACATGTGTAGCAGAACCAGCTCATGTTTTGGAGCTTGCTATCGTAGTTCATTTCCTGAGAATTTCGCAACGTCATCTCGTCGATTTGTGTTGCAAACTTTCATTTTTCTTCCTAGACTCGATGAGTCTGGAATATCCTGACACCAACCAGATCTGAGTCTCAGGCAGATATGATGGTTGGAACATTTCCCAAGAACTATAATATTGGTCCCTCGATAACCGGTAAAGTGGATGTCGTGGCCAACACACCCAGCCGGAAGACCTATTATTGTAGTATCTTGTTTGGGGAAGTTGGCCACCTCCCCATAAGGATTTCGTAGGATTTACCTCCGTAACTATTCCTTATGGATTCTATTGCTCCCGAAGTCCGACCTTTACTTGATGTTCTAGTTAGCAAACCATATCTAAGAATGGGTTACACTAGCACGTCAAGGAGAACATTAGAAGCGGAGTGCTAAATGTCTCTCGGTCGATCATCCAGATTTTATTTCCTTGGCCCCGCCAAGGGTGAAGTCTGAGAAGGTGTTATCTTCCTTTGCGTCTGCATCATCCATCATCATTCATCATGGTAGCAAGTTGTGTTGCCAGGATCCTTGACATGGATGTTGGTAAAACCTTGATGATTATGGAAATGCTCAAGTTCTTGAGAGCACGCACAAGCGCTAGGTGTTATCATCGGCACTAACTGGGTTTGCTCTCACCTTCCTCGGTTATACTATAACTTCTCAAACAGTGGATTCACTCTCTATTGTGGGTTCTTCCCCGGTTACTAGAATCATTCCTAGCATTTACATTTTGTTCCCAGCTTGCACCGCCAATGTGCCATTCTACCATGGGTCTCTTCCATTTCCGGTGGTAAGCAAATTCATCCATTACGTTGTCTTCAACAAGGTAATCCACATCATCCAAGTCCGAGTATGCCATTCTACCGACCCCCTCCAAACGATCGCTCGAGAATTGCCTTAGGCTGGTTTAAAGAGTTTCAATGATCTCTGAATCAAAGGTAATTCTTTTTGCCACTTAAGGGGATATATCTACGAGTCACCTTCCCTAAGGTGCATCGTTATGGTATCATGGCAATTCAACTCCTCGCTACGTTGACAACTGATCACCACATTCTTAAGTCTGGAGTTGTTGTCTACCTAGTGAACCTTTGTCATCTGCTTCACCCCATTCCTATGGATGTGTGCTTCGTCTCTCAGCTCGAGAGAGGTTGGTATGTCTCATTCCGTGAGTTAATCTTGAGATGTTCGATCTTCGAGAAGATCGACCCTTCTAGAGTCTCCTTCTTCTCTCCATGTCATGTTGGCAGGATTTCTCAGAGCAAGACTTCGAGACAACGATGGTGAATGAATCAACATTCAATTGAAGTGCAACCTGGATCGTGAAGATTGTGCTAGTTTGCGTTTCCCCTTCATCCTACCCTACGCTTGAATCTCGAGACGAGATTCTTGTTTAGTGGGGGTGAGTTGTCACATCCCTAGCTTCTGGTAATGCACTAGGCTAGACCTCATGTGAGCATCATGTTTTATTTCAAATGAAATTTGAATTAAGGAATTTTCAAAGCCTCAGAAACCTCTAAAAATAACCAACAATTAAATCTTCTCAAATGTGTCCAAGAAAATGTTCCTGTTATTCCATGGAAATATTGGTAAGAGGTAAAATTTAAACCAATATTTTTGGAGTCACAGAGATAATTATTTTGGTCATTTGAATTAATCCAATAACTATTTGCTTTGGATTTATATTTAATATATATTAAATATGACTCCAATAATTCTGGAAGTTTGTGAGTGGCTTTGTATATATTTTAGCAAGCCACATAAAAATCTACAGAATTTATTTAAATGATTTAGTTGCTAAACTAAATCAAAACAAACTACAGAAAATAGAAAACAGTCAATAAAAAAAGAGCAGAAGACCTACCTGTTGCTCACCTGGTAGCCCAGCCGGCCCAGCTTCTGCGCGGCCCATTACTGTGCAGCCCAGCTGCCAGTCATCTTCCTCCCCCTCGCCCCGAAGCAGCTGCGTGGTGGACGCACGCGCGCCGACGCCGGCCACCTCCTGCTTCGTGCTGGAGGCCTCCCCTTCGAGCCTATCCATGCGTGGAGACGCCACGCAGCCGCCCGGAGCCGTCCAGCCCTTCCTCTCTTCCCTGGAGCTCTCTCCCCTTTCCTGGCTCTCTCTCCCTCGCTGTTCCCCACCTCACCGGACCGCGCCGACGCTACCGACGAGCACCACCGCGGCTATCGCCTCCCCCTCGTCCTCTCGAGTGGTCCAGGAGCTCCGCCATGACCTGCTCTTCATCTTCGCTGAGTCAAACGACGCCGGAGCGCCCCGCAGCGCCGTCATCGTTGTTGCCTTCGTCCTCTGCACCGACAGCCGTCGTCGTCGATTCTCAGCAACCCGACCGCCCCCGACCTCGCCGACGACGCCATTGGACGCGCTGTGAGCACCCGCATCGTCTCCCCCTTCTCCCCTGGTCGCGCCCGCTCTCTACGCTGTAGCCCCGCCATGGCCGAACCTTCGCCGCTGCCGCACTCGTCGCCGGTGATGCTCCGGTGACCATTTGGTCCCGGGCATGCGCCCAACGCGCTCCCCGCATCACGTAGAGCCTCCGTGGCACTTCGCCGCGCTTGTTTGCGCACCGCAGTCCCATCCCCACTTGCACCCGAGCTTCGGCCACCGCCGAGCTCGTCGCCGGCACCACTCCGGCCACTTCCCGGCTGCACCACCACCACAGTTGGATGCGGACGAGCGTCCGCATCCCGAAGCTGTGCTCCGCGCGCCAAACCGAGCCCTGTGGGCAAAACCCGAGGCTCGCCACCGCGGCTGGCCTCGCCGGCGTCAAGCCGCCGGTGGGTTTGACCCATGTTGACCACGGCAGGACCCCCCCTGTGTCCATGACAGGTGGGGCCGGCCTGTTAATTAGGTTAGGATTAGTGTTAACTAAAAATTAGTTAAACTAATTACACTGACATGCGAGCCCCGCCCGGCTAACCAAGTTAGTTAGGGTTAATTTTAGTTAGTTTAGTTAGTCCAGACACTGACATGCAGGGCCCACAGGTCAGTTTGACCTGGACGGCGCCCGTTGACCTGCTGACGTCATGCCAACGTCATGCTGACACAATAATTCCTTTCTGGAATTTAAATAAATCTTAAATGATTTAATATTTTCAGAAAATGCCCTAAACCTCTAAAATTCATAGAAATTCAACCGTAACTCCAAATTAAATAATTTATATATGAAAAATTATCAGAAAAATTCAAGGAATCCATCTGTACCATTTTCATGCATGTTTGAACAATGTTTGTGCTCTGTTTTGGACAAAACAAATAAATGGCATTTAAATAATCACATATGGAGTTTGAATTTGAATCTTGGATTCAAACCAACTTCATTTAATCTGGTTTTAGTTGCATTAGCTCAAAACACATTCATTTTTGCCATGTCATAGCATGCATCATATTGTGCATTGCATTGATCGTGTTTTTCTGTATTTGCCGGTAATTGTCCCCTCTCGATAGACGTGTACCGACGATGTGATCGATGACACCGATGAAGAGCTATATTATCTTCAGAAGTGCCAGGCAAGCAAACCCCCCCCCTTGTTCATTCCGATAAAATCCCACACTCTCGCTCCTGCTCTCTTTTACTGCATTAGGACAACAACGATTCATCTGTTACTTGCTGCGGTAGCTGAGCCCCTTTATCCTTTGCATGACCTGTCATTGCCACAGTAAATAGATGAAACCCACTAGCATGAGTAGGAGTTGGTTGAGCCCTGTTGTGCCTACTCATTCATGCTTGTTTGTCATGCCTGCTACTGCTTAGAGTTGAGTCAGGTCTGATTCATCGGGGATGAATCAGAGGCGGTGAACATGTCCTACTGGGTGTGAGCTAAGTGTGTGAACACGATTTGGTAAAGGTAGCGGTGAGAGGCCATGTAGGAGTACATGGTGGGTTGTCTCATTGCAGCCGTCCTCAGGAACTGAGTTCTGTGCCTGTGATCCATGAATAGCTACTACCACACATTGGGATCCTTAATTGACTCTCTCGACTTATTAATCAACATGATCTCTGTCCAGGAGTTGCAACTAGTTTCTGGTGTTTGTAGGTAGTGTTAGTAGTCTACCAAGTGGCACCCGGTACAGGTGGGCTTGGGACAGACTAGGCACAGTGGCACGGTGTACCAAGTGGCACCCGGATGGTGGGCTTGGGAACCCTGCTCACATCGTTTGGGGCCGTGAGCGACACCCCGGCCGGATCTCCTTGCGGATGGAACCCGAATAGGCGATAAACCTGGACTAGAGACTTGTTCGGTTAGTCAGGTCGTGGCCGACTCCCTCGCCCGGCTTCCGCTTGAAGGTTGCCGAGGTACAAGATGTGTACAGGGCGGTAAGTGGCGAGAGCGTGTGTGAAGAAGTACACCCCTGCAGGGTTATCAATATCTATTCGAATAGCCGGATTCCTCGGATATGGAAACGTGGACCCCTTGCATAGTTCATAGACAAGTGAAAGTGGATACTCTAAAATACGCAAGATAAGCGTGAGTGCTATGGATGGCGTTCTCGTAGGGAGACGGGAGCGGATTCATAGTGGTGTATTGATATGGTGAATATGTGGACTCGTGTGCGCCACCTCAAAAGAGTTACTTGCAGTCGTAGTCTAGGTTAGCCACCGAGTCAAAGCTGGCTTGCTGCAGTTTAACCCCACCATCCCTTTGTTGATAATGATGCATATGTAGTTAGTTCTGATGTAAGTCTTGCTGGGTACATTTGTACTCACGTTTGCCTATTTTATGTTTTTGCAGAGAGACTTCGGTCTCACTAGTAGTTTCGCGTGGACTTCGACGTTTAGCTTGATACCTCAGCTACGATCTTGTGCCCTCGGCAGGATCTGATAGATAGTCAGGCTTCTCAGCCTTTTTCATTTATAGATGTCTGTACTCAGACATGATAGCTTCCGTTTGTGCTTTGATTTGTATGCTCTGAATGTTGGGTCGTGAGACCCCTGTTTGTAATATCTCGCTCCTCGGAGCCTATTGATTTAAATACTTGAGTCGTAGAGTCATGTTGTGATGCCATGTTGTATTTGCACATATCGAGCATATTGTGTGTATGTTATTGAAATGCTTGGTATGTGTGGGATCTGACAACCTAGTTGTTTATCCTTGGTAGCCTCTCTTACCGGGAAATGTCTCCTAGTGTTTCCACCGAGCCATGGTAGCTTGCTACTGCTCCGGAACACTTAGGCTGGCCGGCATGTGTCCTTCTTCGTTCCTGTGTCTGTCCCTTCGGGGAAATGTCACGCGATGAATACCGGAGTCCTGTTAGCCCGCTACAGCCCGGTTTACCGGAGTCCTGCTAGCCCAGTGCTACAGCCTGGATTCACTCACTGATGACCGACACGTTCGATGCTGGGTCATGGATGCCTGTCCCTGTAAGTCTGTGCCACTTTGGGTTTACGACTAGCCATGTCAGCCCGGGCTCCTTATCATATGGATGCTAGCGACACTATCATATACGTGTGCCAAAAGGCGCAAACGGTCCCGGGAAAAGGTAAGGCGACACCCGTGGGAATACCGTGCGTGAGGCCGCAAAGTGATATGAGGTGTTACATGCTAGATCGATGTGGCATTGAGTCGGGGTCCTGACAATAGGCTTGAGTTGTTCTTTGTCCGCTGACTAGACTGGGAGTTGCTGGATTTAGCACCAACTTCCCTGACTTGGCGTTTATGACAATTGCGTCGAGGATTGAGGATGCCTCTTCATGTGTCCTTCGTATTGTCTTGGACCGTTGGGGTGTGTTGACGTTGGGGTATCTGCCTTGGGTGCTCCTGCTGAGGATGGGATAGCGAATTATGCCGTGTGTGCCCTTTGTTGGGGCGGTCGAGTTTTTGTTTTTCGGTGGCCAGGACCTTGGTCCATCTGTCCATGAGCAAGTCTTGGTCAGCCTTGAGCTGCTGTTGTTTCCTTTGCAGGGTCCTTGCCATGGCCATGAGTCGTCGCTTGAAGCGAACTTGCTCCACGGGATCCTCAGGCACGCCGCATTCAGAATTGCCGAGGCTAATCTCGTCTTCGGAGGGGGGCATGTAGTTGTCCTCCTCCGGATATCTGTCCGTCGCCTGTTCGGCCTGCTCGAAGATAGGCTAGTCGGGGTTGTATTCCTCTTCGGCACCATCCGGATTGTTTTCATCTCCTGGGCCAGTATTGCTGTGGCGGGGCTTGGAGCAGCGCCGACAACGCCCATTGAGGGAGTCCTGGATTAGGGGGTATCCGTACAGCCGGACTGTGTACAACGTCCGTACTATTGAAGCATGAAGATACAAGACTCAAGACTTCGGCCCGTGTCCGGATGGGACTCTTCTTGGCATGGAAGGCAAGCTTGGCGATCCAGATATTGTGTTTCCTTCCTTGTAACCGACTCCATGTAAACCCTAGCCCTCTCTGATGTCTATATAAACCAGAGAGGTTGGTCCTTAGAAGGCCGATCACAATTACAATCATACCATCATAGGCTAGCTCTTAGGGTCTAGCCTCTATGATCTCGTGGTAGATCTACTCTTGTACTACCCATATCATCAATATTAATCAAGCAGGAAGTAGGGTTTTACCTCCATCGAGAGGGCCCGAACCTGGGTAAACATTTGTGTCCCTTGCTTCCTATTACCATCAGCCTTGACGCACAGATCGGGACCCCTTACCCGAGATTCGCCAGTTTTGACACCGACATTGGTGCTTTCATTGAGAGTTCCTCTGTGTCGTCGCAACGGGGCTTGATGGCGCCTCCAATCGTCAACAACACGGTCCAGGGTGGGACTTTTCTCCCCTGACAGATCTTTGTGTTCGGCGGCTTCGCACTACGGGCCAATTCGCTTGGCCATCTGGAGCAGATCAACAGCTATGCCCCCGGCCGCCAGGTCAGGTTCGGAAACTTGAACTACACGGCGGATATTCGCGGAGACTTGATGTTCGACGGGTTCGGGCCTGCGCCAGGAGCACCAAATAGTCACAATGAGCACGGCTTAAACCCGCTGTCAGACGATGCTCGGGATATCACCCCGGCAGAAGCCTCAGATCTAAATCCGGGGCAGGTTGCGTTGCCTAAGGACGGAGGGCTAGACCCCGCCCCGCAGGCCGTACCCTCATCGGCAATGGAGCCGAACACAGGCCTCACCTCTGAGGAAGCCTGTGACTCTGGACCCCCGGATTCGTATCCGGATGTAGGTTCCAGTCCGCGCGTTCCAGAGCCCGCCGAGCCTGGTTGAGTTCCAGTAATGGAGTTCACCGTAGCGGACATCTTTCAGCACTCGCCCTTTGGCGACATGCTGAACTCATTAAAGTCTCTCTCTTTGTCAGGAGGCTCTGGGCCGAACTATGTCCGGCTCGAGTGGGAAGCAGACGACGATGAAATTCGTTGTCCGCCCACCACCCACTTCATTGCCACAGTCGATGATCTAACCGACGTGCTTGACTTCAACTCCGAAGACATCGACGGTATGGACAATGATGCATGAGAATTACAGGAGCCACCGCTCATAGGGCGGTGGACGGCCACCTCCTCATACGATATATATATGGTGGACACTCCAAAAGAAACCAATGGTGAAGCAAAGCATGGGCATCATCGGCGCCGCTCCAAGCCCCGCCACAACAATACCTGCCCCGGAGATGAAAGCGATCCGGATGGCACCGAAGAGGAATACAACCCTGACCAGCTCGCCTTCGAGAAGGCCGAACAAGAAGATGAGCAGGACAGCCCAAAAGAACAGGCGATGGACGGATACCCGGAGGAGGACAACTACATGCCCCCCTCCGAAGACGAGATTAGCCTCGGCGACGACGAGTTTGGCGTGCCTGAGGATCCCGTGGAGCAGGAGCGCTTCAAGCATCGGCTTATAGCCACTGCGAGGAGCCTGAAGAAGAAGCAGCAGCAACTCCAAGATGATCAAGACCTGCTCACAGACAGATGGACTGAAGTCCTGGCAGCCGAGGAATATGGACTCGAGCGCCAAACAGCTGACCGGCCACCCCGTGGCCGGGATAAAATGGGATATCAGCCCGAATACCAGCCCGCACCCCCACGCTGATACACTACGGCCCAGGGCAACATGCAAGACCTACAAGATATTCTGGAAAACAGAGCAGGACAGCCAAGATTGATCTACGGATCGTGGGGGCGCGCCTCAGTGCGCGATGATGACCCTCACGCCGGATACATTATCAACAAGTCCGGCCGCGCCAAACACAGCAACCCAGACCAATTCGAACTGTGTAGCCACATAGCCCGGCACAGAGGCGCCGCACACCCCCTCTGCTTCACCGACGAAGTAATGGATCATGAATTCCCGGAAGGGTTCAAACCCGTAAACATCGAATCATACGATGGCACAACAGACCCCGCAGTATGGATCAAAGATTTCCTTCTCCACATTCACATGGCCCGCGGAGATGATCTACACGCCATCAAGTATCTTCCCCTTAAGCTCAAAGGACCAGCCCGGCACTGGCTAAACAGCCTGCCAGCAAATTCCATCGGCAATTGGGAAAACCTGGAAGACGCATTCCTTGACAACTTCCAGGGCACATATATGCGACCACCGGACGCTGATGACCTAAGCCACATTACTCAACAGCCCGGAGAGTCAGCCAGGAAATTCTGGACTAGGTTCCTAACTAAAAAGAACCAAATAGTTGACTGTCCGGACGCCGAAGCCCTCGCGGCTTTTAAGCACAATATCCGTGACGAGTGGCTCGCTCGACACCTCGGCCAGGAAAAACCCAAGTCCATGGCAGCTCCCACAACACTAATGACCCACTTTTGTGCGGGTGAGGACAGTTGGTTGGCTCGCAGCGGCACCACACCACATTCTGGCACTTCGGACGGCTGTGATACTAACGGCAAGCCACAGTGTAATAGACATAAGAGACGGAACAATGGTGACAGCGCTGAAGACACGGCAGTCAATGTCGGGTTCAGCGGACCTAAGTCCGATTAGCGGAAAAAGGCGTTCAAAAGAAATAATCAGCGACCGTCCAGTCTGGACTGCATACTGGAGCGCTTGTGCCAAATTCATGGCACCCCGGACAAGCCAGCCAACCACACCAATAAAGACTGCTGGATGTTCAAACAGGCTGGCAAAATAAACGCCGAAAACTAGGACAAGGGGCTGCACAGCGACGATGACGAAGAGCCCCGGCATCCGAACACGGGGGGACAAAAAAATTCCTCCCCCCCCCCCCAAGGTGAAAATGGTCAACATGATCTACACCACTCACATCCCCAAGCGGGAACGGAAGCGGGCGCTACGGGACGTCTATGCGATGGAGCCAGTCGCCCCCAAATTCAACCCATGGTCAGCTTGTCCGATCACCTTTGATCGTAGGGAT